>NC_057852.1:26404120-26707151 GCF_015237465.2 Chelonia mydas | reverse complement strand
TAAAAATAAGCATAATTATTAAGTATGTCTTTCTATTTTTTATTTAAATTTTCAGTTGTTGACATTATAGGGGGTGGTCAGACAATAATGAGTTAATGAAAGTAGATGTTGAGATTCAAGAAGCTTTATAACCATTAAAACACAAATTGTGATTTTGTCATGTGATATTAACAAAGTAAACAACTTAGAGTTCTATTTAAGGATATCGAGTAGCATTTTTCTTACTTTGTCTATCTGTAAATTTCTGTTAAGAATGGAAATATTTTTGTCAGTTTGTGTGTGTACAGTGAAATCAACATTTACCAATTTAAAAAATCTAATCCTTCCAAGCCTATTTATATTTAATAGCACATAAGTGCTTAAACCACTAGAAATGCTGACAGTAGTGTATGGTTTTAAGGCATAACAGGCCAAATTCATCCCTGCTGTAATTCCACTGGCTACAGCGGCATTATATCAAGGACAAGCTTGTTCAGGTAAGTCCTAAACCAGCACACCATAAGTTCTTAAATCACTAGTAACCTCCACTAAGCATTGTGCACTTATGAAAGAAATTTAACCCCTTCTATTTACATCAGTCTGGGAAAGGGAAAAAGTGCCAGATGAGTGGACCAATAGGGTTATAGTGAAGATACCAAAGAAAGGAACTCTCAGAGATTGTAATAACTGGCATGGTATCACACTTTTATCTGTGCCAAGCAAAGTATTGTGTAAGATCGTAGTCCAGCATATATAAGAGGCAGTTGATAGTGCTCTCAGAAAAGAGCAAACTGGTTTTTGGAAAGGGCGTAGATGCACAGACCAGATATTCACTCTACGAAACATAATAGAACAGTGCTTAGAATGGCAATGGTAGCTCTACATACATTTCATAGACTTTGAGAAGGCTTTTGATAGCATTCACAGGACCAGCCGATGGCGCATTCTGCAGGCATATGGAATTCCTTTCCGTATAATCAATGTCATCAAAAGTGTCTATTTCAACTTTACATGCAGTGTTGATCACAGTGAGCTCAGTTTTGAAATCAAAACAGAAGTATGTCAGGGGTGTGTCATGTCTGCAATTCTCTTCTGCATTGCCATGGACTGGGTAATGTGGCGTACAACAGAAGACATGAAGAGGCCAAGAGGCATTAAATGGACACTTCTCATCCCTTGGAGACCTGGACTTCGCAGATGATGTTGCTCTCCGATCACATATCCAACATCATATACAAGAAAAAAAAAACTCGACTCAAGGCATCCAGCCAGCAAATTGGACTGAAAATCAACTGCAATAAGACAGATATCATGACCCTTAATATTGCCTCACCATCACCAGTACGGATAGAGGATTATGTTCTCACCAATGTAGAAACATTCACAAACTTGGCCAGTACCATCAGCTATGACTGTGGAACAAGCCAGGACATCTGGAACAAAATCAATAAAGCCAGAAACACCTTCAGGAGCTTAAATACAGTCTGGAAATCATCAAAATACAACATCAAAACCAAACTCAAGATTTATCAGAGCTGCGTACTTTCGACACTACTTTATAGTGCAGAATGCTGGGGGATGAGAAAATATGACATGTCCAAACTGTCTTCATTCTATTCAACCTGCCTCAAAAAAATCCTCTGTATCTTTTGGCCCAGAAAAATCTCAAACTAAGATCTATTGACATAGTGCAGCCAAGAGGGTCTGAGCACCATCATTGTTAAGAGGCGTTGGAGATGGATCGGTCATGTGCTTCAGATGGAAACTGATTCCATCTCCAGAACAGCAATAAGATGGACACCTGAAGGCAAGCAAAAATGAGGCCGCCCGAAAACAACATGGCGAAGAGCTGTGGAAGCTGAGCTGAAAAAGCTGGAGCATAGCTGGGGAACCATTGGAAGACTTCCCAGAAACAGACAGGAGTGGAAGCTTCATCACTGCCCTAAACACCAGAGGAATAATAGGAATATGATGATGATAATGATGAAAACTTTAAAGTGTGGTTCAAATCTGAGAAGTGAGAATATATAATGTGGCACCTTCTTACTCAGCTGATTTGCTCCCTATATGTATCTGGAATCATATCCATTGACTTTGGTTGCTAAAATAAGGTTTTGCTGCTTAGTATTTCTAGTAGCACTGAAGAGGCATTATACCTAAGACAAGATGAGTTGGAGTCTATATTCCATCTTGTTTTGCACCAACAGAACTATTAAAGTTCCAGTCCAAACCCATTGGTGGCAATGGAGTAGCAAAGGTGTCTCTGATGATAGAGGTAGAGGATCTAATTTGTCCTACAGAGCATTTATTTCTGGGAATTACACACTGGCTGCAACAAATCGAGCTTTAGGGGAGAGTCATTACTCTCCTCCGGGGACTTATTAGATAAGGAACAATCTATTCCAAACTGATCACGTTTGATCAAAAAATCGAGAGGCAATTAACATCATGGGTTTATAGAAAACAGATCCTGTCAAACTAACTTTATCTTTTTTGATGAAATCACAATTAGCGGATAAAGGTAATAGGGTTGCTGTAATATACTTCAACTTCTTTATAAGCCGTGTGACTTGGTACCCCATGGCATTTTGAAAATAAACATGGCAGACATTAAATGGATTAAAAGCTGGCTAACTAATCGGTCTGAAAATGAGACTGTAAACAGGGAATCGCTATCACCAGCCTTGATACCCTGTGTGTCTGCTTCTCCCACTGCTATTTTTTTGCTTTCTTCTATGCTATCTGCATAGAACGTCATTTGTTGAGCTGGTCTATAAGGTCATTACCCTCTCTTTATTCATACCCCCCCTGAAGACCCCATGTGATAAACCAGCCAAGTAATATCTTTTTATCTTTAGGGGTTTTATAACTTTTTTTTCAATGTGCTATGCACGATACCTCACTGAGGCTCTGATGTACAAACACAGAACAAAAAGACGATCCCTTCCTCAAGAGTCAGTATAAGAAAGCATGCGCTTAACTGTAAGTATGTCCCCTTGAAGTCAATAAGGCTACTCCCATGCTTAAAGTTAAGCACATGTTTAAGTACTCTGCAGAACTGGGACCTAAGCTACCACGCTATTCTAGTGATGTCCTTCTTCCTCAGTGTCCTTGTCCTCCTCCCTTAGACCATTCCCTACTATCTTGTTACCCATCCCTCCTCAGTATACCTTGTTTGTTATTAGCTTGTAAACTCTTCCAGGCAGAGATTCTTTTATATTTGTTAATGGGAGGTGCTTGTCAAACTTTTGGGTGCTACCAGAAATAATAATCAGACACTAAACTATGGGCCCAAGAGCTATGCTGATTTATTCTAGCTGAGAACTTGGCTCATCGGCTGTAGGGGTGGGTGATAAACTTGTGGAATTTGAGTGTCCTCCACAAGAACCCAAAAGAGTAATTTTTCCCCTGCCCATTTATATAATCTCCCCCCCCCTTTTTTTTTTGGAAGGCAGGGGGAGAGAGAGAAGTTTGAATTTAATGAAAATAAAATCTTCTTGTTCTGTCATTCTCCCACAAAATCAACAGAATTAAAACTCTTGCTTACTCCTTATCACTGTAATCATGTCTGAATTTATCTTTTCCTTTAAGGTTCAGATGGTTTTTATTTGTCTTTCTTCTGCACTCTTCAAACTCCACACACCCCATACATACAAATAGGTAATGCACAATGTAATTTCCCACTGACTACCCCAAGGTCTAAATCATAGACACTGTGATTACCTAGTGTGTTTAAACAACTGAGGAGATGAGACTGAGCACGGCAGGCAGAGTGGCAACCTGCATTATCTCCCCTTCTGACAATGCATGGCCTGTGATTTTGCACAATGTTCCGTATAAGCCCACGGTAATCAGAAGCAAGGCCCTATTGATGCTAAACACCACATCTTAACGTGTCCAAACCATTTTGTTTCCAGTCCTCATCAGGATGCTAGATTAAAACCTGCAAAAAGGAATGGCTTGTGTTATGCATGATCTTCCTGATTATTCTCTCAGTTGCTCCCCCTTCACTGTACACACAGCAGCAGGTGTTTGCTTTATTTAACACCTCATTGGATGAGCCCACAGTACAGATAGAGCAAACTGTGTTACCACATTACACCAACAGTGCTGGCAGTTGCTGCTTTTTTCTTTTCTATTTTCCGCCACCCCACTGCTGAAGCAGAGAAGGGAATAGCTTGTTAAAGACAATATCCCTTTTAAAACTGGATTGCCCAGGCATCACAGTGGGTTTTGATTTTTCTCTCGGTTAGAATCCTGGTGTTAGAATCGACAAGTCTCTCTGCATGTTGTTTGCACCCTGTTTGATAGCACTGCTATCCTTCTTTCATTCCTGCAAGTATTCAGTGTCTCTGGGGAGAACTATCTCTGTGAGAATGAGAAATATGACACTGCAGGATGGAACTGTAGCGTTAATGGGTCACTGACTGACAGCTGAGCCTTCTCTCGGAGGTATCAGGCTGGCTATCACTGCCAGGGGCACAAGGTCTGTACAGTGAAGGGTGCCAATTTAATTTTGTGGCCTGGGCTGTACAGAAATAGCAGCTTTTTAAAAAACAAAACCAAAACTCTTTGACGAGGATAAAACTGACTCGGGCATCGTGCAACCCTTAAATATGCTAATCAGAAAATAATTGTGCTGGATCCTACAGGTTTTACCATATTAATTTATCTTAGGTACCTATAGAATGGCAAGGGGGCAATTTAATGTACTTTGATCTGTAACAAAATTCATTACTATTGCTGTTCGCTAGTAAATAACAAATCACAAATAGCTTTTAAACAGCTAAAATCCGCTTTATTTGCTAATTAAAATGGGTTTTGCAGCTGCTGTCAAACTATTGCTCTCATTAATTAGCTTTTTGCCCTTTTTTTTGCCATTTTACTGCATACCATTTGACTACAAGGCAATCTCTTGTGCTCTGCATAGGCAACAAGGTGTCCTTCCTTTGCTGAGAACAACAGTTTGTCACTAAAATGTTTATTCCATACAAGGGCTAAGTCATCATCTGCATACACACTATCACAAATCAGGTTGCAATATAAACTAATCGTAAATCCAAGTTTTTAATTAATGTCAAATCTCATTTTGAATCTATGCAGAATTAAAGGAAAACAGATGAACACTTTTATATGGCTTGCGGCAAACTTTATATTTAATTAATTGAAAAAAAGCCTAATAAGAGAAGATAGCGATTATGATAATTGTCAGGCATGCCACTATGATATTTTTCATTTTGTGGTTGATAGATTATTCTTGTAATAATCCCTAAAACTGCCTTTAAAGACATCATATGCATTGCCAGAAAGAGTAAATAAAATGCACAAGATCATGCACAAAGAAATAAAATGTAGCAGAATGAGTATGGGAAAGGACAATCAGTATAGACTTGTTTGGTGGTTTTTGATTTTTAAGTGTGATTCCAGACCAGTTAAGATTGGGTTATGGATAGGGGCAATTGAATTATTGGTTCTGAAAATATTTTCTCTAAACAAATTATTGACAAACTGATTCTGATTTCTATGAATATGTGCATTCTTCATGTGGTTTCACTTAATGGAATATGCTAGATGTTGACTGCAAATTGTTCACTTTAACTACTTGGTATCCAGTAATCACGAGTTAGGTATCTCACCACATGTTTCTAGTTCTTAATCTTATGATTAAAACATTTTAAATAAAAGACACAAATAGGACCTGATCCAGTGATCATTGAAGTCATTAATTTCAAAAGGGATTGGATCAGGTCCATAATGAAAAGTGAATAATGCACTCTAAGTATGAATTACTGGACAAATCACTTTTGCTGATATTCATATCTCTAAGATTTTAATACTTGCAAACAAATTAGATGACCCCATAAATAACAGTGGAGTGAACTTCCCATCTTTATTCACAAAAATATTTTGTGAATCAATTTTTACATTTGCTGTAATAGCAGAGAAGAAGGTTTTGTATTTTTGACTTGAATTTCTCAAAGACTTAATCCCTGAAATAACTAGAACCTATCTATCTTTTCCTCTGGCATGAAAATATTTAAATTGCTATGATTTAAACCTAGCCTATTTTAAAGCATTTTGGAGATAATTGATTAATGTCCTGTCTTTCATTTTACATTTGTTTCTGTTATTGGCTCTATGGAAGAAAAATCCAAAACCTGTCTGTTCCATGTGAGCTAGGCATGGGCCAGTTGAGTGGGCTTTGGATCTGTTGGTACTATTTTAATAATGATAGTAATAAAATTCAGTGGGCCAGATAAGCATCTGCACTACGCCAAACTTCAAAACCATTTGAAGTTTGCCTCTCATTATCAGGTGTTTGATATGATCATTTTAAAAAATACCAACTCTTAAGAGTCTTTGGTCACCTCCACTGCCTCAGTCTGAGGGAGCAATCTTGAGGTAGAACCCTGGAAACTGTGTCAGAGGGCCACAGTAGCTAACAATTAATCCATCCTTTGGAACGGGGTTGGATGTACTGTGGGATCAGTGTTGCAGGAAGAGTTAGGAGTGGGACCACATCAGGGAGATTACGAATGACTCATAGAGTTTGTCTACATTGAAATTAGGCCCATGCCAGCTGACTCGGTCTTGTCAGGCTCAGGCTAAGGGGCTGTTTAACTGTGTTGCAGACACTCAGGCTGCAGCCTGGGCTCTGGGACCCTCCTACCTCACATGCCCCTTTAGCCCAAGCCATGTGAGCCCAACTCAGCTGGTATGCAGTAGTCATGGGTTTTTAATTGCAGCATAGACATACCCATAGAGCCATAATCCAGTGACACAGAAAGCCAGGATCTATAAGGTTATCTCTTGTGGATCCAAGCCCCCTTCTAACTCCTTACAAGTTGCTTTCCCAGGCTTATGCTGCCATATGCTCTGCCTCCTGGAAAAGACGTGGTAGTGGGTCAGAAGCTGCATGGTCTATCCTCTTCTTCCACACCTTTTGAATAAGCAGGGTGGGAGGATTTGGCCCTTCAACCTTTCCTTCTGGGATCGGTATCTCCTGATTGACAACAGATAGAGCAAAAGATGCCTTATTTTCAGCTAAATTAATCCTGTTACGAAAAACAATTAGATTCTTCATTAAATGAGCTCAGCATTAATGCTGCGGAAGCTCATTCAATCAGAGAGAATTCTTCCTTTGACATGACTGAGAGCTGACTCTTGATCAGAACATAACAATCATTGAATATATCTGATTGGCTGGGGAGGCCTTTATGATGTTCACACAGAAATACACCAGCTCCTACAGATGTACAACTGAAACCATTATCACTTAAACACATTTAAACACCATACACCAATGCAGCAGTCATTGGAACTATGCCACCTTACACCAGCTGAAACTGTGGTCCATTTTATTGAATGTGTTCAGGGCAAAAGTTTCAGGGGCAACAAAGACATCACCCTCTGCGGGTGTGGAAGGAAGAGGAGGAGAGATGGAGAAGGGGGTGGTGTGAAGGAGGAAAGGTGACTTGTTTAACTTGCTCTTTTCTCTAAGTGCCAACTTGCCCTTTCAGCATCAGTCTATGGCCCTTTCAGTTACTTTTACTCCATCTTCTAGCAAAAAAGCTAAATTGAGAGCTAAATTCAGTAGACTACATTATTTTTATTTAAAAAAGAGAGTTAGAAGTAGCTGTCAGGCCACAAACTGCTGCACCAGAGCGACTTTTGTGGGTCAAGGTGGAAATAGGAACATGGTGAGTCTCCTCCTCACCATTTTCCAGATTGCTTCTTTCCCAAAGATAGCAAGGACCAAGTATTTCCTGTGCCTAGGAATTGTAAACTGACCTTGTACAGCTCCCTCCCTAATCCTGTGCACCCCTACAAGGTCCTGTTGCAATGTGGTCCCAAACTCTTTTTTCCTTACGTTTTTTTTAATTTTAATGATAAATAGAATTAGTGAGCCACTGTATTATAGGAATGGACCATGCAGGATTTGAGCACTTCTCAGATGGCTGAGGCACTTAGCTTCGAAACTCATGCTTCACCACACACTCAAGGCATGCACAAATAGTCTCCTAATGCACATCCAATGATGGCTTATTACCATAGTAGTTTCTTTCCATGCATCCAGAATACATACTTGTATAGTCATGTCTTCACAGTCCCATACAGTTACTTATGCAACCTCATTACTTACACACACACACGCATGCACACCTATGATAACTTAGTAGTTGGGCATTCATAAAATATCACAACAGAAAGACCTATTCATTAAGGAAGTTTACATTTTACAATATCAAAATAAAATCTTCTCTGTAAATACAAGCTCTCACTCTAATTTGTTCCCCCTGTCTTCACTTTGTCATCGTCCCTAAGTGCTTGCCATCCACTCTTGCTTATCATGATCTTATATCTGATTCTCTCTTTAATGGTCACACATCCCAGTCTAATGCACTGAAGTTGGCAGCAGTGCTTCCTGGCCCAAAAAGGGGCCAGTTCTGGTTCCTTTTGCTGGTTCTGAGGTGTCTTCTAACTTTGCTTCTGCCTGTTGGGGTGGAGATATTTATGCTGTCTCTCCTTTAATCTCTTGCCACCATCTCTTAGGAAAGTAAGGGTAGAAGAATCAGACCCAAAAGCATGGCAGTCCTGAATGACAGTCCCTACATGTCTCTGTTCCATATGTGCACATTCCATACCTTTGTTAATGTGTACAATTATCCTTTCCATCACTTATTACAATAGTTAGTTTCTTCCATTACTCTTCCACCTCTTTTCTCACAGACATTCCAGCTATTTGTGACCTAACCCATAAACCACCTCTTTTTCATAAGTTGTGCCATGTCTGCTATTTAAGATCTAGCCATGAATTATTACTATACTACTATTATTATGAATGTGTATAGCACACAACCTTCACGCAGTCCTTTACAAACATAATTACACATCTAGAAAAGTACAATATGATGACTACTTCCATATAGATTTCCAGAGCAATAATATGTTCCACTTCCCAAAGATCTTACCTTTAAGACAGACAAAGCCAAGACAAAACAACGGTATGACAGTTTTGGAAACGGATGAGTTGGGATTATTAAGGAGAAGAGGTCAGGAGTGACTTCTGGAAGAAGTGAGTCTTAAGGACTTTGCCAGGGCGCGAGTGGGAGAAAAGGATGTTTGATGGATAAGAAGAAGGAGACTGCATTATTAAAGATAAAAAGCTGAGAGACAGACAGCAATAAAACCAGAGAACTGGGCTGAGCTTCAGGAGTGAAAGGAGGGGCAGGAAGAAAGATGCAGGTACAGGCAACATTAGATATGGATGCAGTTGGTATATGGACTAGGAGCTTGAATGTAGTATGGTAAGAGATTCAACTATAGTCTGATGATGTGGTCAGAGCAATGAGAGAGAAGGATGAATTGAGGAGTGTCAGGGCTGAAAAGGGAGAAGAAAACTACTCTAACCAAGGTGAGAGAGAACTAAGGGAGGGGTCAAGGGCTCTAATTGTATGGAATTGAGGAAAGAGACAATGTTAGTGATTATTAAAAAGGAAGAAGAGACAGATCTTAACAAGAGACTAGATATGGGAGAGCTGACACCATTTTTTCAAACCTCGTAGAGGTCAATGGCAATAGGGAAATGAGGATGGTCCAGAAGGAAAGATAAGGAATTTTGTTTTGCAGCCTGAGTTTTAGATAATGCCTACATGTCCAAGGGGAGACATCTGAGACAGAAGTGAGGGAATGGACAGAGTGAGGGAGCATGGGTAGAGAGTCAGCTTTGGGAATCAATTTCATAGTGCAGAGACTGTAGTTTAAACCAAGGGAGCAGATGCTAGTAAGTGAGTCAGTGGAGAGGAAAGAGAGAAGGGCACTGAGAACAGAAACCATTAGAAGAGAAGAGGCTCAAGACCACTAAAGCAGATGCTGAGGGTTAGCAAGATAGCTGAGTAAGCAAAAGTGAACAAAGTTATGGAAGTCAAGGGAAGAGACGGAGGCGTGATCTACAGTGTCAAAAGCACCAGACAAAAGCAGCCCAGGAATTGCCCCTTTGATTTAGCTATTGGGTTTTTTTCCTTCTCATCTATCCAGCTAACTACTGTACTGCTGCCTAACATTAACTCCTCTATAAACATAGGATTATCATGCCATCTAGGCAAAAGGGAGCAGAATCCCCCCGCCCTCCATTTTGAGGGTGTCTTTATAACAGCATGTAATCTTTTATTTAAAAAAATAAAAGCCTAATGCAGAAGAGAAAAAATTGCAGGGTGGAAGTTGTGGCTCTGCAACTTGCTCCTTCTCCCCCCTATAATCACAGAAAATCGTGTCAATCCCCAGACAATGGGGAATAAATTCTGAAGGTCCAGAGAGGAGGTTCCTAGGGTGACCAGGTTATTAATCTTGCATCACCCATCCCCAGGACTGAGATACCACACTCCAGTCTAGCGCCTATATTCTATCCACTAGGTGATTCAAAAACTCTTTAAATTGTGTTCTTTTGTCTCTTTACTATGCACATATCTGGTACCGTTCTCTGGGGTAGTTGTAGGGATGAGAGAAGTGGATCACAGCGCCACTTGCCAGAGTGTAAAGATGCAGCAATTAAGTAAAGATGGTCTTGTGGTTAAAGAAGGTCTGGGACTCAGGAGACCTGGGTTCTATTCCCTGCTCTGCGCCTGACTCAATCTGACTTTGGATGGGCCACTTACCTGCTCTATACCTCAGTTTCCCCACCTGCAAAAGTGGATAATCCTGGCTGACCTCAGAGGGACAGGCAGGGCATGGGGAATGAGAGCTGGTGGTTGGCTACAGTAACAGGCGACTGGACTTGATGACTCAGTCATGTGTTCTTACATGAACTAATTCTGGTATATAAAGCAAAATCAAATGGTAATGATCAAACACGGGAGGGAAGGAAATTTTTCTTAAAACTGGGACAAAAACACCCAGGTCTTGCGAACTCAGGCAGAGTGCCTAGGCAGGCTACTGCTATCAGGGTACTCCTGTAAAATCTGGACAGATGGTCACCCTATTCATGCCAGGGCAGAAGCCAAGAGCTCTTTTTCTTCTCGGTATGATTTCCATCTAACAGCATGGATACATAAATCTGTGTGGGGCAGAGTTAATGTGCTTATTTGGCAAGGAAGGACTCGGTGGCATACCAGAACCCCAGAGGTGCCTGGTGTAAGAATAGGTTAGGGGGCTGATTCTGAGTCATCCCTGACCCCAACTTACCCTACAGCCTCTCCACACTCCCAGCTCACCCCATCGCCCCACCACAACTCAACGCGAGGATCTTTCTGGCCACTCACTGGCACCCCTCCACTAAGTGCTCTGCTGCTTTCCCAGGGGAGGGCAGTTCTTCCCAATCCCAGCTGCCCAGCTGCTCTGCTCACTTCCATTGTCTTGCATGCGCTCTCATGTTGTGGGTCAAATTTGAGTGATGAGTGGCACTGTGACCTGGCATACAGGATGGCAGCTCCACTCAGGTTTGGCCCAGCTGTCCCTCTATCATGACAGAGGGTGGCCGGGCCAAACCTGAGTGGTGCTGCAGTTCTGTTTGTCCCATCACAATGTCACTGAAATTTAGCAGTGGGGCTAAATCTGAGTGAGTAGCAATCAGTGTGTGCCAGGTCAAGTGCCAGAGCACCGCTCCATCTGGTTGGGCCCCCACAACTTCTTGGCCCTGGCATGACTGCACCACTTGCACCACTGGAAGGATTTCCTAAGGCATGAACAGGAAGCCCAATGGGACACACATCCATGTTCCCTGGCATCCACTGCTCATGTAACTCTTCAGAGGGGTCATTGAGTCTTCAGTAATGCAAGACACTCTGGGCCTGATTCACCTCTGCCTACCACTTTGTGAATGCCTCGACATCTACGCAGAGTGGAGGTAAAATGCTACTACCTCCGAATTATCCACTCCCCTAGACAGTCATTTTACATGCACTTGATACTTGCTTTGCAGAAATGAAAATGATCCCATAATGTGCAAAGTGCTGGGGAGTCAGGCCCTGTGTGGGCCTCTGCAGCATTCTCTGTGGCAGGTCTGATGCAAGACAGCAAGAAGGGTGCTGAACACAAGTCCCTTAACTCAATGGCCAGTGCAGTTTCTCTATTTGAATACGGTCACTTTTACCTAAGTAGTTTAAACAAGTTTCACTCAGCCCATATCTGAAGGCCTTGAAATCTTTCTCCCCTCTTGATTCATGACTGACAATTGAGTCTGCCTAGCTTTCCAGATGAAAATTAAAGCACAAATAATGCAGATGTACACATGGCCCATGGGAACAAGAATATACATACATGGGTGACATTTTTGCTAAACAGTACTTTTAATATTGTTCCATAGTATTGAGAGGGAATACATTAATTATGAATAATGAACAACGTAATGATGATGGAAATATGTTTCCAATTTTCCTACTGCAGCTGCAGAATTATTTTGCATTACTAATTTAAACGAGACCTTGTACCTATGTAAAAGAAAACCTTATGCTGCCGACTTCCAATGTGATAGGATTGCAATTCTAAATTGTTCATGATCACTGCTAATAAAGACAAAGTATGGGTCTAAGAGTTGCCTTGAATTCAATAGCATAGCTTTATTGCCTCTTTAGCAGCTGTTTGTGCCCCTTCCCCTGTGACTCGGCAATATGATATGCCTTTTCCTCAAGACAAGTCCATCATACTTGCCAAAGCTCCCAGTACTATACTTCAGCACACTATGTGGGATCCAATCAGGTTGTAAACTGCATGTATATCTTTAGAGTCATAAATAACTAATGAAGGAATGAATGCTACTTAACAGAATACAGTGATGATAATAATAATAAATAATAATACAATTGTCTATGGGTCTATAGCCCTCGTCTCTCATGAAGGAAAGAGGATTCAGGGTAAGGAGAGATTTTAGAACTCTTTGGAAGCTGGATCAAAATATTTAAGAAATAACAAATTCTGGGTCAGGCATTTCCTGGCACACTTCTTTAGCCAGTAACTGCCAGAAAATGACTGGCCTGGTCACTAATGCTAAACTGTGAAAATACTTAAAGAAATATATTCGGAAATTACCCTCTTTAATGCTGAAAACTTAAGCTAAAGTGAATGTTGCCAGGAGTCTGGTGTTCTGTTCACAGTACCGATTTTTGCCTAGCAGTTAAAGTAACCAGTTGCAAACAGGTTTCAGAGTAGCAGCAGTTCTTGTTCGCAAAAAGAAAAGGAGGACTTGTGGCACCTTAGAGACTAACCAATTTATTTGAGCATAAGCTTTCGTGAGCTACAGCCCACTTCAGTTGGAAACAGTGACTTCAGATTTATAAATTTGCGTTATTTCCTCGCAATCTTAACACCTGGGATGTTTGAAGAAACAAATGCTGTAAAGTCCTTAAATGTAACTAATTCATATACAAACTGAAGAGGGGCAAAAAAAAGTTTTTTGGCAAAATATTTGTCAGCTTCTGTCGGCATGCTGAGAAACTTTGAGCAGCTCTAATATAAACCTTGCTCCTGTAGAATGACATTGTCTCATGTAAAAATGTCCTTCTGCTAGCAAAGACTATGAGCCTTCCAAAATAAGAAGTGCATCTTTATTGTAATCTCAGATCCTTTGTTGGGAGATGCGCTGACTCAGAAATTCATGGCACCTGGCACATCGTGAGCATGCATAAAGTGGTCCTGTTCTCTACGATTTCTGTGCCTGCTCCATCCCTGAGGTGATGCGTGACTGAAATTGGCACATTCCTGTTCCATGTGGATTTCAGCTCATAGGATTCTCATAAATTTCAAATCATAGTAGGCTCCCAAAAGAGAGAAAAGACAAAGGGACAGCGCAGCATTATCACACGTATGAAACAATGGGTGACATTTTTTGGTGCAGAGGTCTTGTGTTAGCCCTCTTCATGTAAGTGAGTTGTACTCTATGGAGATTTCTTGTTTCTCACCCACCGGAGGATTTGGCATTTTAAGTGTCTGCTGCCATCCTTGCTTTGGTGAATTCAGTTTTGTTTATCATCAGGATAGCTTTTTTAAAAAATAAAACTTATTTTTAAAGGGAATGTGATCCTATTTTCATGTCATATTTCTTTTAAGCAGCTTTAAGTGTTCTTGCCAATAAAAAAAAGCTCTTAATTTTATTTTCATATTTTTATTTCCCAATGAAATTACCAATCTAGGCCTGAATTTAAAAGCTACACAGAAATTAAAGCTATGTAGGCATTGCTGCATTTGGCAAAGCAAAGCCTAACCAATTTAGAAGCTTGAATCTAATTTTCAAAAGGGATTTAGGTACTTAGGGAGTCTAAATGTCATATTTAGACTCCTAAGTGCCCACACCATTTTAGAAAATGACATTCAGGTACCTAAATCAGTTAGGCATTCCAATGCTGAGTACAGAAATGCCTAAATAGCTTTACAGATTTGGGCTTCACTGCTTGCACTCATGTGAACAGCACAGATAATATGCCCCGGAGTGTGTCCCGTACAAACATATTTCTGCTTCTTTCTCCAAAAAGAAAGGAAGATGTTATAAATATTCTATAACAACTAAATGTTTTACTCTTCTAATTATTTAGCTGTTCATAAGATTCCTGCAAACATTTCGTCTCACAGGGAAGGTTAAATCTAATTGTTTCTACCACACCTACTGTATATAATTATACACACTCTGTTGCTTTTGCACTGTTTAGTCTTCAGAGCTTTGCAACAGTGATGCCAGTGGATATGCTGATGAAGGTGTTGAGCTAATTAATGTATAATAGAGTAATGGCTAAGTTTATCTCTGCACGTCCACACACCCATCCTGTTGATAAGGTCTTTTTATAAATAAGCATCCATGCCAAAAAAAATTACTGTGAACATAGGGTGTTTAGGGAGAAAATGTTAATTTGACAAGATTACAAAATTAATCTGTCATATGCTTTCATTTGAACTTTGTTCGTGAAAGATATTATTATTATTATTTATATTTTAGATTCTCTTTTTTAAAGAAGTGATGAAAATTCACCAACAGGCAGCCTCTAGAACCCTCAGATAGAGAAGTGGGTTTGGTTTTGGTTTTCTGCCTCAGCAAACAACTTCACTATATGTCCAAGGAACCCTGTATCCAATCAGAACTAACCACCACAGCCTGAATTTTGAATCCTTGGCTCCCGTGGTTACTGTGGAGTTCAGTGATCACTCAATGCTTAAGCTGCTTGCAAGAAATCTGCTTTATTCTGTGTCTAGTCTCACCAGGCTGTGCATAACAACTTCAGAGCATCCTACCCAGATCTTCCGTCTGGAAAGCTTAGCCCTTAAAGACACAGCCACCAATACCACATCTTCCGTTTCCAAAAAAAACACCTTACAAATACTTATAACCAACCAAATAACTACACTAAATAATAATGTTCAGTTACTCTTTGAGGTGCCCTGCACTGTGGCTTGGAACTGTAGGGCACCCTGAAAACATCAGCACTACTGATATCATTGAGCCAAGGAGTGTGGATCATGTTACAGCCTGGTGGTTAGGGCACTCACCTGGTGAAGGTGAACACCTAAGTGGCTGCTCCAGTGGAAATTTAATTATTTATACAAAATGAAACAGCTGCAACAGGACACACCTGAGAGAGACCTACTCTAGAATAGTCAACTGCCTGGTTCTCAAGGCATTCACTTGGGATATGAGACACCTGGATTCAAGTGCCTGCTCTAGAAGGGGGATTTGAACCCGGGTCTCCCACATCCCTGGTGAGTGCCTCAACTATTGGGCTAGTGAAAAAAGGGAGTGGCCATCACCACTGTTTTATGAATAGCACTTAAGTCCGCTTGTGAATCTCATCTGAAAAACAAGTGTTTCATTCTGGAAAAGTCAAAATGGTTCATTTAGACATTTTGGGAAATGGGGGAGGATCTGAATAAAACAGCCAAAATCAACAAATGAATTCAGACAACATCAACCTAAATCTGCTGTGTTAACTTCTCTCCTAGGTAGGCTAGTTCCATTACACAGAACTTACATTTCTGTTTGTTTAGCTTTAGCTCTGGTTCTTTCCACAGCGACTTGAAGCCTCTGGTCATGCTCTTCTGCTGTTTTCCCCCAGGTCAAAATATGATCTATGTACATCTTAGTACCCTCTACATCATCAAAATTTTATTGGATGTTCCAGTGAAACACTTTGGATGCCCAATACAACCCAAACAGCACTGTGGGGAAACAGAGTTTCCAAAGGGGGTGTTAAAAAGTACACAAATGTACTGTTTTTCTAAGGGTACTTGCCTGAACCCTGCTGACTCATCAGCAGTAGAAAAATATTTGGCATCAGCCATCTCCCCAAAGTGTCTCCCCTTGTAGAAAGGGGGAAATGTTCCTTTTTACAAATGTATTCAGTTCTTTGAGGTTCTGTATTTTCGGCTGTTGTGTGCATAAAAAAAAAGTAGACCCACTCTGTTGATTCTTCTACTCATGTTACGATTCCCAGAGTGGTAAGCCTATCGAGCTCATCATTTAGCTTCTGCTTTAGGTCAAGAGGAACTTTCCAAAGGACATGAATGGTGGAGCAGTAGGGCTCTTTCCGCTCTATTCTATAGTCTGTTGAGAGCTTCCCTACTCCAGGGAAGATGTCCTCAAACTCTTTGTCAATTGTTTTGGTCCCTGTCCCTCCAAAGAGTGCACCCTTTTCATGAGACCAAGATCTTGACATGCTTTTTACTAGATAATGTGTGCTCTTTTTCCTGCTGCAATCTGTAATCATATCTTTTCCAATTTATTTGCCCATACACTTAGCTCATGTTTGCCTTTCATGGGGATACACTCACCATCGTAAGCCCTGAGTTACCCGTTTACCCTCCCTGCCTGTCCTTTTTTTTTTTAGTGCTAATAAGACTTATCATGTGCATCTGTGTCCACTTAAAATAAATGTCCCATTTGCTTTAGGCTGATGGTCCAATCATCTTCTGCTGCAATGTCATCTCTTGCTCCTGTGAAAAATTCATCTGAGCTAGTGGTGCTATTGTAATCCCCTTTGTCCATGCTATGCACACTCTGCTGGTGTTTGCAAGCTCTTGCAAAGTGATGTAAACCGTGGCATTTCTTGCATTTTTTCCCCATATGCTGGGCATTGTCTTGGCTTGAGTTGGTTGCCACAGCATCAGTAGCAACATGTGCTGTTTTCTCTGACCTGTGACTTAGACCTGCAATGCCTTTCTGCCTTTTCTTGTTGTATTTTGGATTATCTGTTCACCACAGTGTCAGTGAAGTGTCCACCATCTGTAAGCTTCGTTCTGGACTGTGTGACTTCCTTTGCTTGGAAAATTCTAATTGCTTTGTCACGGGTTAATTATTGATCTTCGGGTAGTCTCTCTCTGACTTTTGTCCCAGATCCCAATCATAATCTGGTTTTTGATCAGGGTCACAGTTAACCCCCCAAAATTGCAAGTTTGGCACCTTTAGAACAGTCACAAACTCTTCTAAGGTTTCACCTTCTTTTTGCACTCTTTGTTTAAAAACACCTCTCTCGTGTATTTCACTTTTTCATGGAGTACTATTGGATGCATGCAGTGGAAAATACGTGCATCCGATTAAGTGAGCTGTAGCTCACGAAAGCTTATGCTCAAATAAATTTGTTAGTCGTTAAGGCCACATCCACACGACCCACCGGATCGGCGGGTAGTGATCGATCTATCGGGGATCGATTTATCATATCTAGTGTAGACATGATAAATCGATCCCCAATCGCTCTGCCGTCAACTCCGGAACTCCACCACAGCGAGAGGAGGAAGCGGAGTCGACAGGGGAGCGGCGGCCATCGATCCCGCGCCGCGAGGACGCGACCAGCTTGGCTTAACAGTGAAATCCTTGCTGATTTAAACACAAAAAAGAAGCTTACAAGAAGTGGAAGATTGGACAAATGACCAGGGAAGAGTATAAAAATATTGCTCGGGCATGCAGGAGTGAAATCAGAAAGGCCAAATCACACCTGGAGTTGCAGCTAGCGAGAGATGTTAAGAGTAACAAGAAGGGTTTCTTCAGGTATGTTAGCAACAAGAAGAAAGTTAAGGAAAGTGTGGGCCCCTTACTGAATGAGGGAGGCAACTTAGTGACAGAGGATGTGGAAAAAGCTAATGTACTCAATGTACTTCACAAACAAGGTCAGCTCCCAGACTACTGCACTGGGCAGCACAGCATGGGGAGGAGGTGACCAGCCCTCTGTGGAGAAAGAAGTGGTTCGGGACTATTTAGAAAAGTTGGAGGAGCACAAGTCCATGGGCCGGATGCGCTGCATCCGAGAGTGCTAAAGGAGTTGGCGGATGTGATTGCAAAGCCATTGGTTATTATCTTTGAAAACTCATGGCGATCGGGGGAAGTCCCGGATGACTGGAAAAAGGCTAATGTAGTGCCCATCTTTTAAAAAGGGAAGGAGGAGGATCCTGGGAACTACAGGCCAGTCAGCCTCACCTCAGTCCCTGGAAAAATCATGGAGCAGGTCCTCCAGGAATCAATTCTGAAGCACTTAGAGGAGAGGAAAGTGATCAGGAACAGTCAGCATGGATTCACCAAGGGCAAGTCATGCCTGACTAATCTAATTGCCTTCTATGATGAGGTAACTGGCTCTGTGGATGAGGGGAAAGTGGTGGATGTGTTGTTCCTTGACTTTAGCAAAGCTTTTGACACGGTCTTCCACAGTATTCTTGCCAGCAAGTTAAAGAAGTATGGGCTGGATGAATGGACTATAACGTGGATAGAAAGCTGGCTAGATTGTCAGGCTCAACGGATAGTGATCAATGGCTCCATGTCTAGTTGGCAGCCAGTATCAAGCGGGGTGCCCCAAGGGTCGGTCCTGGGTCCGGTTTTGTTCAATAGCTTCATAAATGATCTGGAGGATGGTGTGGATTGCATCCTCAGCAAGTTTGCAAATGACACTAAACTGGGAGGAGAGGTAGATACGCTGGAGGGTAGGGATAGGATACAGAGGGACCTAGACAAATTAGAGGATTGGGCCAAAAGAAATCTGATGAGGTTCAACAAGGACAAGTGCAGAGTCCTCCACTTAGGACGGAAGAATCCCATGCACCGCTACAGACTAGGGACCGAATGGCTAGGCAGCAGTTCTGCAGAAAAGGACCTAGGGGTTACAGTGGATGAGAAGCTGGATATGAGTCAACAGTGTGCCCTTGTTGCCAAGGAGGCCAATGGCATTTTGGGATGTATAAGTAGGGGTATTGCCAGCAGATCGAGGGACGTGATCGTTCCCCTCTATTGGACATTGGTGAGGCCTCATCTGGAGTACTATGTCCAGTTTTGGGCCCCGCACTACAAGAAGGATGTGGAAAAATTGGAAAGAGTCCAGCGGAGGGCAACAAAAATGATTAGGGGACTGGAACACATGACTTATGAGGAGAGGCTGAGGGAACTGGGATTGTTTAGTCTGCGGAAGAGAAGAATGAGGGGGGATTTGAGAGCTGCTTTCAACTACCTGAAAGGGAGTTCAAAAGAGGATGGATCTAGACTGTTCTCAGTGGTAGCAGATGACAGAACGAGGAGTAATGGTCTCAAGTTGCAGTGGGGGAGGTTTAGGTTGGATATTAGGAAAAACTTTTTCACTAGGAGGGTGGGGAAACACTGGAATGCATTACCTAGGGAGGTGGTGGAATCTCCTTCCTTAGAAGTTTTTAAGGTCAGGCTTGACAAAGCCCTGGCTGGGATGATTTAATTGGGGATTGGTCCTGCTTTGAGCAGGCGGTTGTACTAGATGACCTCCTGAGGTCCCTTCCAACCCTGATATTCTATGATTCTATGAAGTAAGTGATTCTAAGTCGACCTAAGATACATCGACTTCAGCTATGCTATTCTCGTAGCTGAAGTTGCATATCTTAGATCGATCCCTCCCTCATACACACACAGTGTAGACCAGGCCTTAGGTGCCACAAGTACTCCTTTTCTTTTTGCAGATAGAGACTAACATGGCTGCTACTCTGAAACCTGTCAAATGTATTTGTTTTTCAGGATTTAATCACTAAATAAGCTCTGCAGATAAATTTGGTCTGTAGAAAGTTCATGAACAGTGCATTGCAAATATCCAGAGAGTGTCTGTTTTGAACATTTACATTTCTAGATTTAAGCTGCGTTATTTAGTTGTGATTGGACACAGAGGCCTCTTAGTATTGTTTCTGTTCTCTGAGTAGATGACTGACTATTTTTAGAATCAGTTTTCCTGTGCAAATACTTCAGTTTCAAAGTTCATAATTCCCTTCCTGCAAATATTTGTCAATATTCACATAAATTGTAATTTCTGTGAATATTCTTTCCAGGATGCTAGCTCATTAGTCATAGAAAATTAAAAACACAAAGTTTGTGAAGTAAATTCAGTTATATTATTCAAGAAAATATTTATGGAAATCTTTTTTGAAGTTTTGGCCCAGATTTTATTGGAATTTTGACGTATACCTTACAATGCATTAAAATACTTCCAGATTTTACTATAAATGGAGTTTCACTGTATCCACTTTCAGTATATTTGATTTTCACCATATCTACTGAACAAATTGCAATTTTGTTTTCATTACTATAAATACAATGCCAACTGTCAACATATTCTAATCAACCAGGCAGTTATTAATTGACTGATTTTAAAAAGCATATTTTAATATATGTGTCATGGAAGAGGTGGGTCTAAGAAAAGATTTTTAAACAAGCAGAGAAGCATGTCTTTTGTGAAAAATCAATATTTTACAAAAATATTTCAAGTTAAGCTAAAGTTTTTTAGTTTCCTTAAAAAAACAAGGAGGACTTGTGGCACCTTAGAAACTAACAAATTTATTTGGGCATAAGCTTTCGTGGGCTAAAACCCACTTCATTGGATGCATGCAGTGGAAAATACAGTAGGAAGACATATATACACAGAGAACATGAAAAAAATGGGTGCTGCCATACCAACTCTAATGAGACTAGTCAATTAAGGTGGGCTATTAGCAGCAGGAGAAAAAAAACGTTTGTAGTGATAATCAGGAAGGCCCATTTCAAACAGTTGACAAGAAGGTGTGAGTAACAGTAGGGGAAAAATTAGCATGGGGAAATAGTTTTTACTTTGTGTAATGACTCGTCCACTCCCAGTCTTTATTCAAGCCTAATTTAATGGTGTCCAGTTTGCAAATTAATTCCAGTTCTGCAGTTTCTCATTGGAGTCTGTTTTTGAAGTTTTTTTGTTGAAGAATTGCCACTTTTAGGTCTGTAATTGAGTGACCAGAGAGGTTGAAGTGGTATTTTAATGTTATAATTCTTGACATCTGATTTGTGTCCATTTATTCTTCTGCGTAGAGACTGTCCGGTTTGGCCAATGTACATAGCAGAGGGGCATTGTTGGCACATTTCACATTGGTAGATGTGCAGGTGAATGAGCCCCTGATGGTGTGGCTGATGTGGTTAGGTCCTATGATGGTGTCCCCTGACTAGATATGTGGACACAGTTGGCAACGGGCTTTGTTGCAAGGATAGGTTCCTGGGTTAGTGTTTTTGTTGTGTGGTGTGTGGTTGCTCGTGAGTATTTGCTTCACGTTGGGGGCCTGTCTGTAGGCAAGGACTGGCCTGTCTCCCAAAGTCTGTGAGAGTGAGAACAGGTTGTAGATCCTTGATGATGCGATGGAGAGGTTTTAGTTGGGGGCTGAAGGTGACGGCTAGTGGCGTTCTGTTACTTTCTTTGTTGGGCCTGTCCTGGAGTAGGAGACTTCTGGGTATTCTTCTGGCTGTGTCAATCTGTTTCTTCACTTCACCAGGTGGGTACTGTAGTTTTAAGAATGCTTGATAGAGATCTTATAGGTGTTTGTCTCTGTCTGAGGGATTGGAGCAAATGCGATTGTATCTTAGAGCTTGGCTGTAGACAATGGATTGTGTGGTGTGGTCTGGATGAAAGCCAGAGGCATGTAGGTAAGTATAGCAGTCAGTAGGTTTCCGGTATAGGGTGGTGTTTATGTGACCATCACTTATTAGCACCGTAGTGTCCACGAAGTGGATCTCTTGTGTGGACTGGTCCAGGCTCAGGTTGATGGTGGGATGGCAATTGTTGAAATCCTGGTGGAATTCCTCAAGGGTTTCTTTTCCATGGGTCCAGATGATGAAGATGTCATCAATGTAGCACAAGCAGAGTAGGGGCATTAGGGGACGAGAGCTGAGGAAGCATTGTTCTAAGTCAGCCACAAAAATGTTGGCATACAGTGGGGCCATTCGGGTTCCCATAGCAGTGCCGCTGACTTGAACGTATACATTGTCCCCAAATGTGAAATAGTTGTGGGTGAGGACAAAGTCACAAAGTTCAGCCACCAGGTTTGCTGTGACATTATCGGGGATATTGTTCCTGAGGGGTTGTAGTCCATCTTTGTGTGGAATGTTGGTGTAGAGGGCTTCTACATCCATAGTGGCAAGGATGGTGTTTTCTGGAAGATCACCAATGGATTGTAGTTTCCGCAGGATGTCAATGGTGTCTCAAAGACAGCTAGGAGTGCTGAAGAGAGAGTCTACATAGCCAGACAATCCTGCTGTCAGGGTGCCAATGCCTGAGATGATGTGGCATCCAAGATTTCCAGGTTTATGGATCTTGGGTAGCAGATAGAATACCCCAGTCAGGGCTCTACGAGTGTGTCTGTGCAGATTTGTTCCTGTGCTTTTTCAGGGAGTTTCTTGAGCAAATGGTGTAGTTTCTTTTGGTAATCCTCAGTGGAATCAGAGGGTAATGGCCTGTAGAATGTGGTGTTAGAGAGTTGCGTAGCAGCCTCTCGTTCATAATCCGACCTATTCATGATGACGACAGCACCTCCTTTGTCAGCCTTAATTTCCTTAATGTTTAATAATATATTATTTTCTCAACAATAGCCTCTTCTGCCCAAGGTACTTTTATTTTATTTATTTTATTTCATTTAGTTCATAGAAATGCCTTGAATCATGATAATAGAATACCTTGGGGTAACGTTCAAAAATCATTTAAAAAAAACTCTTTGTTGATTTTCACATTTTTACACACTAAGAAAATGTACGTTAAAGCTTTGGAAAGCAAACAGATGCCTACATGGAGCACAAAGATCAAACAGAAAACACAAGAATTAAAGCACATCCCTGAGTCAGGGGACTACTTTACTAGAATAACACAATAAATTCCAGCAGTTCTCTTTAATGAGTTTCTAAATAAGCATTAACATACTCTTTAATGCAAAATAGGTTGATCTGATAACCAGATTCATGGCATCATTTGGATTAGCTACTCCCATAAGAAAAGAAAAGTTAGGAAATGGGTTATTAATAGACTGTGTGAAACTGTGAAAATATTTCCATGGACATGTGTACATTTTTGCATTAGATAATGTCACACGACATTTTGCTTTGTCAATTGTTGAGAGCATTTTCTAAACTGAGTGCTTTCACATGCCAGTGAGCCCCATCCTAGTTCAGTACAGGGAGCAGAAAGGTACTATATTTGAAAACTATTGTTGACCCAAGCAATTAGTCAAAGTTCGGAGCCATGAGGATGTTCCAGTTGGAAATAGTCTGCATCAAAGAAAATACCAAGCAATTTCTATCTTGTTTATTTACAAAGAATGTTCAGAGTCCTGCTTCTCAAACACAAGAGGAACCAAATCCTGCTTCTCGAATACAAAAGGAACAGATTCTTAGTTTACAACCATAATCCTCTTTAGCTAACAGAACCAAAAGCTTTCTCTCTGTATCTTTTTCCAGGCACCGTGCTCCCTGGCTACTGTTTGGTTTTCTTGCTTTTTGCCTCCCTGTCTCTGTTCTGTGTCTTCTCTGTTTCTGTGTATTCTGCACACACAAACATACACACCGCCCCCTATTCAAAACAATACTTAGCAAAAGCTCCTGGGTAGGTTCACATGCAAATGGATAAAAACCAGGCAATTCAATGTAAAAGCTTACACACTTTCCTTGGCTTGTCCTGCTGATAGTAACTATTCCTGCATGTGCAGGTAGGGCACATTAGGCACTGGTGTGAGAACTATGTAATGCCTATGCCTATAGGCCATGCTACGAACAGGTTATCTGTCTTAACCTGGATGTTCTTTGCTTCTGTCACAAATTTGTAATACACCCTTAGAATTACAAATAGCTTTTGTATATGCAGCTTTTTTCTGTAGAAACTCTCCTTTGTTTTCCAGGTACCGCACCTTTAAATGTAGAAGAGTCTCTATCCCTGCTGCAGAGGCAGCTGGCATTTTATGTTTCAGTTCAAATAAAGAATTTAGGCAGATGAGTCCCTCTGTCTTCCCTCTTTCATAGAGACTTACTATTTGTTCTTTAACTCTTCCTTGTTTACCTTAATCTGAAATGAGTCATCTAAATTACAAATACATGATTCACTCTTTTTGTATATGAGGAACAGGAACACCCTGGGCTAGTTATCTATCTATCTATCTAATCAGGTTTAAAGATAAGTTTAAAAATAAAGATCTACTAAGTTATAATTATTGAAAATGAGGAATCTCCACTTCATAAATTGTAATAAATCCTCTCCGGTATTGTTAGAGTGAAAGTAACAGTTTTTTAAATGCATATTAATATATTTAATGATACCCTTACTCACATCAGCCTCCAAACTGAAGTTCTTCTTCTTAGCATATGTGCAATGTGCCTCAGGTGGTACATGATCAGGATTCATCACCAAATTTGGTCCACTGATTGGATCATTAACTTCCCCGGCTTGGGCCGGGTACTGACAGGGAGTGCGACATGAACACTGATCCATGCCTCCCCACACTGAGGTGAAGGAGCATGAATCAGTGGGGCTATCTGTATGAGTAAAGGTTTACAGGATTGGATCTACAAAGAGATAAAATGGCCTGTGAGTTATTTGAAATCTATCCTGGATCCAGTTTAGTTTCTGTTAGAGTACATCTGGGGACACTGGGCCTGACTTTAATCTCAGTTATGCTGGAGAAAATCCATTGTAATTCCATTGACTTTAGTGTAGTTACACTGGATGTATACCAGCATAATGAAGGTCAGAACCCGGCTCACTCATTGTGCACATACTGATTGACTAAATA
Source organism: Chelonia mydas (assembly GCF_015237465.2). Classification (NCBI taxonomy): domain Eukaryota; kingdom Metazoa; phylum Chordata; order Testudines; family Cheloniidae; genus Chelonia; species Chelonia mydas. The sequence goes on along the minus strand of NC_057852.1, from coordinate 26,682,197 downwards.
CACCTTTCTGATGTCACAGCCATTCATAAACTCCCCAAAGTGCACAGCTGTGACCTCATCACTTATAGATTTAACAAAGAAAGTATTTAGGAAGAATATCAACCCAATCCTGTAAACTCCCTTCCCTTCTCCTGTTTGCTTTCCTCTCTTCCCGTCTCCCAAACTACCTTTGTTGCAGGCAGCTGAGAATTTTAAATGGCTAACATTACTGAAGAGGTTTGGGAACCCTTAACAAGATTCCAGTTCAGGGTAGTTACTTGACAAGCAGCTCAGCTCTGACATGCAACAGAACCTGAGAAGCCGCTAGGCTGCTTCTAACAGAACTAAGCTGACCTAAGTGCAGTCTGTACTTCCTTGCTGGCCAGCTCCCCTGAGTACAGAAACCACTAGCTGGCTTTCCTAAGGCTGGTTGGTGCAGACACCAAGTCTTGACTCTAGTTTCTTCACGACTGGATTACACTGAAGAGACTAGCATGCCTAAGGCCAGTCAGTTCAGCACAAGAAGCTAGCAATTGTGTCTTCATGCCTGGGGTTGGATCTGGACTACCATGAAGAAAGGAGGCAGTGGTGAGGGAGGCACTGTATGCCCTTGAGAAGATATAGACAAATCTGGGTTGACTGGGAGACTTGGGCAATCAGAGTTTGTGCTGTAACAACTTGTCTGGACCTCTAACTTTAGAATATTAGCATAGGAAGAAAAAAAAAAGTTCTGGCATTTTCTGTAGGGAGATGGTATTCTAGCCTCGCTCTTTGAACGATTGTAAGTGAATGGATGTAGCAATACATACACCACATTGACTTTATGTTTCAATTAATATCAAGATTTATTGTCCCAACTGTTAAATATTGACTTAAGCCAACAGAAGTCAATATCTGCTATTTTACATGCTCTATATTACACTTCAGGAAGAACAATTGGTGGGGAAGGCTGAAGGCCATGTAGGGCCATGACTTAAGCCTTCATGTAACTGGTCATTAACTGTTTGCAAATACTCTCCCCTACCCCACCCCCTGCATGTTCATTACTACTTTTACAGAAGTTATTAAATGAAGAAAATAGGTTGTATCTCCTTTATTAGATGTCCATTGAGTGCTCTATTTTTTTGGTCTTGTTTGCTCATCTTTCCCTAGCAGTTAATGACTTGGGAAGCCAGCCTTCATTTTCAGTGTTCTACTGGGGACATAACAAGCATTGCATTATTCCACATGCAGACATACTGGCCTAAGTTTCAAATGTGAGTAGTGATTTTGGATGCCTCCTAGTGATTTTTGGTGTTCAACCTAAGACACCTTAGAGGAGCCCCATTTTTTTTTCCAGAAAAAAAAATGGCAAACCAGTTCAATTTAAAGTGTCTCACTTTGGCATCCAAAAATTGAGGCATCCAAAAATCACTAGGTCACATTTGAAAATGTAGCTCAGCATATTTTTTTGCTGTAAGTTGAATCCATGTGTGCCCCACTCCAGTGTAAGGTTTGTGGCACCCCCAGGGAAACCCCAAAAGGTCCAATTCTCAAGTTTTCTAATCCTATAATTTAAAAAGTAGGAGAACATTTTTTAAAAAAAATCCAAATATAGTTTGGTCTTTGGGCTGATGTCTCCTGTACGTAAAGCTTCATTTCCATGCAGAATCTTCCCATGTCCTGGCTAACTTCTAAATACCGTATATACTCGAGCATAAGCCGGTTCGTTTATAAGATGACACCCATCCCTCCCCCTCCCCCGATGGATAAGTAAAAATGGAAAAATTTTATGACCCATTTATAAACCGACCCTGTAATTCAGGGGTCAGCAAACTTTGGCTCCCAGGCCATCAGGATAAGCCGCTGGCGGGCCGAGATGGTTTGTTTACCTCGAGTGTCTGCAGGCACAGAGGTAAACGTAAGTAAACAAAGTGTCCCGGCGTGCCAGCTGCTTACCCTGATGGGCCGGGACAGCAACTGGTGGGGAAATTTTTGGCAGGGGAGAAGCTGGGGGTCAGGGGAGTGACCCCGGTGATCACCCCCCACATGACCCCATCCCTAGCCCGGGACCCCCACACTCTCCCCATCCCATCCCATCCCTTCCCACCTGGTCTGGGGAGGGCCAGGGAAGGATGTCTCTGGCCTGGCCAGAGCTGCTCCGGTGGGCCAGACCGGGCGGCTCGGCCGCAGCCTGTTCCAGCGGGCTGGGCTGAGTGGCACGGCTGCAGCCTGCCAGCCCCGGAGTTGCAGCTGCTTCGGAGGCTGGGGGGGTGGAGCAGCGTGGCCAGAAGCAGAGAGACTCTGGCCCCGCCTCTTCCCTTCTGGCTCTGCTGGCTGTGCTGCCTCTCCTTGCCCCTCTGTTGGGAGGAGGGGCTGTGTCCCACCTCTCCCCTCTTTATACCCATTCATAAGCCGACCCCCTTCTCTGATGCTTCCCTTTTTTACTAAAAAAATTCGGCTTATGAACGAGTATATACGGTAACAGTTATTAGTGAAAGCAATAGCAGAACTTTTATTCTGTGGCACTGCTATACTGTACTAGTAGCATTACTATCCTCAGAAATTAAACCCAAACAATCCACATGAATCAATACATTTCTAAAGTTCCTGTTCATACCAATGCAAATCAGGACTCTCAAAGATCAGGCTATATCCTAGGAATCCTGAAATTAAAGGAAAAACCCGTTACAGAGAAACAATTACACCACCCCGAAGTAGTATTTCACTTTCTCTTGTGTCATCTGCCTTCCGTGGGGTTGCCTGTGTGTAAATAGGGAGAAAATCAGGACCTATTCTTTATATTCTATGACTACAACTGGCCACACTATCTTCCTCTCCCCTCCTTAAAAAGAAAAAATCCTGTCATGAAAAAACACCCAAAACAGTCTCAGAAATAAATTGGAGCTGAGACTGACTAATCTATCATGCCAAAAGCGCATTTCTACAACCATGCTCTAACCGTTTCAAAATAAGGTAATGGTGAGTGCTAATGTTTCTTCATATGACATTTTCCCCACCTTTGCACACACATTTGTTATTTATTTACTTATTGGTATTATTGCAGCACCTAAGAACCACACTCATGGATCGGGACCCCATTGTGCTAGGCACCTTACAAATACTAAACAAAAAGAGATGATCCCTGCCCCAAAGAGCTTTCTAAGTATAAGACAAAGTAGAACCCACTTAATACAAAACAATAGTAATTAAAACAAAATATATAATGCAAAATAAAGAATACCCAGTAAAATACTGGGAGGCTAAAAAAAAATAAAAATTCATAGTTAAAAATCATCACAAGTGCTTAAAGTGGGGGAAATAACTTTAGTTATGGCCAGTTATGTTACTGGGCACCAACGGGTAACCAAAAAAACCGAACCCCCCCAAATTGTGCACATGATCCTGTAGCTACTAGTGTTCTGTGTGTGAAACTCCCATTGAAATGAATTACTTTTATACAGACACAGAGGCAGCTACAGGATCATGTCTTAAGGTGGTAGTGTGAAATAGTGTAAATGGCATACTCGGGACAGACCTAGGGTGAAATCCTCTCTCCATTGAAGTTAATGGGAAAAAACTTATTTCAATGGGGCCAGGATTTCACCCCTAGTGTCTAATTATTAATTTGTCTTTTGAATCACAAGCCCTTTATAAGTCCCATCCTCCATTTCAATGTGGAAATTTGCATATTACTTTTACATTATTACATCAAAGGCATCGTTTGGGCTAATGCTATTCCTAAAGAAATATGACCTTGACTGGTGATGACTGTTAAGACCAAATTTGTGACATTGACTTTGAAAGAAAAGTGATGTGAATGAAAGCAAGTCTTTTCTCAGCATGACCTGCACTATTATCCCGTTTTGGTGCTCTGACTCTAAGAATTTAAAAGGTTGAACAAATGGACAGTAAGAAACCAAAGAACAATCCAAAATGGTCATTCATGCAACTTTAATTTTGTTTTATGCATACCATATGGGCCAAGTAAATCAACTTGCATGTATTTAAACACTTTATAGACTTTGTCACAGTTTCCCCTTTTTTTAAACGCTTAGAGCTACAAGAAAAGTCACTTCTCTAATCTTTGACCTCTGTTAGAGACCAAGAAAGTGAGCTAATCAAAACTGTCTGCATGATTAAAATTCCCTCAGCAGTAGGTACAAGGAAAGTATCCTCTGTTCTTAACTTTTTAGCATCAGTTGTCTGTCTGCCTGACTACTTCCCAACAATTAAGGAAACTTTGCACTGTTAGGTTAATTGCTGAGCAAGGGAAACCACCCTTTTCAAGCTGTTAATATAGTCCAGTATTGAACATCACTGTGCAAAATTCCTATTTCCTTTTAATAACAACAAAAAAGTAAACAGATTTCAAGGTGGCAAAAGAACAGCAAAGCCCTAAGCACTGAGCAAAGTAAACACCAGGTGAAAGACAAAAGGGTGGAAGAATTGATTATGCCACTTGGCTGCTCTCCTGAGGAAGATAAAAGAGGCCAGGATATGCTCTGCTACTCCCTGCATGTAGAAGTCAGGCTTGGAAACAATACTTTGACATCTCTGCCATGCAGATAACTCCAACAAGCAAGTCTGCTGATTTAACTATTCACACTTTGTATTTTTTGTGCCCAATGATTGACAACTACAGAACATATTCTGCTGGCCTGATCTTTGTATGTTGGTTTTAATAACAAAGGGAAAGAAAGAATTAGGCGAGGAAAGGGATGAAATTGAAAAGAAAAATGATTAAATGAACGATAAGGTGTGTAGGGCCTACACTAATAGGGCCTAAGAAATCTGAGACTGCAAATGTATGCTTTACAAAGAATGTTGGGAAGAACCGTGCCGCCTCGACTGGCAGCTTTCCAAAGGTGGGTCATAGGCGTGGTGTTAACTAACGTTCCATAATACTTCTAAAACAGCAAACCAAGGGACTAATCCTGTAACGTGCTGCGCACTCTCAATGGTTATTAAATACAATGGCAGTTGGGATCTCACCGCACTGCTCAGGAAGTGCTTAGCACCTTGCTGGGTCAGACTCTAAACTGTATGTAACATTTTGCTGATAGTAAGATTTAAACTGAGGACATTGAGTCAGCTGACAATCACCTTAAGAGGAGATATGAACTCTTGTGTAAGGCCAGTCAAATCAACTCAATGATGAAAGATACAAGGCAGCATGATCCAAGCCATTTTCTGCATTGTCTTGGAGCAAAACTGCTAATGGTTTGGGGGGCTTTGGGTTTGTGTGTGTTTGTTTGTTTTGGTTTTTTATATATATAAACTTGGGCTTTGCTTCACCACTTACAGTTCCTAGAAACGATAATTTCTGGGAGCTGTGTGAAACAACAAGCTGCATGGAGGAGCAGGATATTGGACTACAGACTGGACTGGAAAACCAAAATAGAGTGAAGCTGCAGAAGAACCTTAAGGGCAAACAAATTATGCCCTTAGGTATGCACGGCTTTCTCTAGAAGTTGCATATGAATGTCTCAGGGCAAAATTTTGCTCCAAAGATTAAGGGCCTGATTGTGACATCGTAAAAAGCCAAAGAGAACAGACAGACATACAAACCATGAGAGAACCGGAAATGCTTAAGCAGCTGGGAGTCGACATTCCCTAGGTTTCGGTTGTCTCATGCTTTCAGAGGTCAGTGGCTGGCCACCTGTGGAGTGGCTGTCAGTGTGTCCTTTCAATCTGGGGGATAACCTGAGTTCTGTGGGAATATTCCAGGGATCTCAGAGCATCTGTCAGGAGGCTGATACCTCTCTGGCACTCGTCCTGTCCCACTCCCGGTGAAGAATGCCAGCAGAACTCTTATGACTCTGTTACTGTGGCCTCCCTTCCTCTATGTGGGCTCTGTCAGCCCCTCTCTCTGAAGCAGGACTTCATGTACCATTCAGATATATGAGGAAATGCCAGTGGCTTTACAGGGGATGCCATGGACAGGAATTTTCTCTAAACTCCTCCCAGTCCCTACTCTGCCTTCTGCTTCCAGAAAGAGGGAGGAAGCTAATACTGTGTTCGCCCAACACCCTTCTCTTTGACAAATTTCAGGGGGAAGGAAGGGGCTATACATGCCATTCATTCTCTCTGCTGAAGAAAATTTCAGGGAGGATATGGCCCCAAGTTCTATAAAAATAGCATCCACATTACACTCACAAAATATACAGTCACATGCACAAACATGTAACTGATCAATCAAGCATCCATGTGTGTGCACACTGACCAGTTTGTGCATGGTGAAGATTGCAGCTTCAAATGGATTCAAATAAGTAGAGTGCACTAGGAAGAAACAGAAAAGCTCATAAAAGAAAAATTGTATTTCCCTGAGGATAGGAAGACAAAATAGCAGGAAGATGAAAACAAAACCAAGCAAAAAACTGCACTGTAAGAGAAAATTGCATTATCTAAAGTACCAATTAAAGGCATTACGAGGCCTAGGTTGCCAGAAAAATGAAAGGGCCATTAGAATAACTACAACAAAGAGCTGACGAATGGGAAAGAATTGGGAAATTAAGAAGAAACTCAAAAAAAAAAAAATCGAAAAAAGAAAGAAAACAGATCACTGGCACTGTGGGCAATAGGAGGAAGTGCAGTAGTAGTAGTAATATCTTACCTTCAAAGGCAATTTTAAAACCTGTGCGCTTGATGCTCCCATGCTGAATCAGGCATAACCAGTATTAACACCAACAGGAATCACTTCACGACCGGTTTGCAGACACCTTTGTGTGTGCAAAGATTGGCAGTCAGACAGGCAAAAGACACAGCAAACGGCTCAACAGTGAGCTGGGAAGGAAATTTTGGCCAGAGACAACCTGGCAAACTCGCACTGCTACAAAAAGTGCCGTGGGATCTTTGATGTCTATTCAAACTAGACAGGACTTCAGTTGTTAATGACTTGTCCCTAAGACCCACATGGAATTCATTAGAGGTAAGGAGATGGGTGGGAAGTGTCATGCTGTCTGGTGTGGTTCACGACCCGTGAGTGCCAACCTCAGGGCAGACTCAAAAAGCAGGGCAGAAACCCCAAACTGGTGGGATTTTCTATCATTAGATTTTACCAACCCAGGAACAACTGTCAAATACTGGATCACTGTAACAGTCTGACCATGGAGTCACAGACAGTCCTCTTGGGCACTCCAATTTATCTTGCTACCCAGGCAATCTAGACTCAATACTAAATGGTCATGTACCTGAATATTATGAATTTTGGGTTCCCAGGCCCAAGACACCAGTCACTTACCCCAGATCAATTTGTATCTTAGATCTCCCACCAAAGATAATGCTGGTAGCCAATCCCAGAGTAAACAAACTAAGGATTTATTAACTAGGAAAAATAAATTAGATCGTTCTTTACAGGTGTGAGAAAGTGGGGATTTTCCCTTGTTATGTTGTATGTAAGCCGATGTGAGCCTTACTGTTTTGCATGAATGCTGTGTGTGCCTCAGTTTCCCCGTGTATTGCACCAATGTCTAGGTGGTGGGAATAAGCGTGTGTGACTTTTGCGGAGGCTGCTCCAGCTGCCTGCACCAATGCTATGGCTGACCCTTCATAACCTGAGACCCAGGATGGGGATGCAACCAGGTGACTCTTGGCCCTGGGAAGCCAGACAAAGGCTGGAGGAGCAGCAACGGGCAGGGCAGGGGCCAGGCAGCTAGAAGCGAGTCAGTCTCGGCTGGCTTGGAGCTCAGGGGGAGGACAAGAGCCCTGGCTCTGGGCTCCCTTCCCCCCAAGATGGTCTTGGCTGAAAGTCAATGATTTCTGTGCTAACAAGTTCTGTCCTACGCTGTGTTCCTGTCGACTAATAAACCTTCTGTTTTACTGGCTGGCTGAGAGTCACATCTGACTGTAGAGTTGGGGTGCAGAGCCCTCTGGCTTCCTCAGGAGCCCCGCCCAGGCGGATTCACTGCGGGAAGTGCATGGCATGGAAGGGGATGCTGAATGCTCCGAGGTCAGACCCAGGAAGGTTGAAGCTGTGTAAGCTTCTTGTCCTGCAGACAGTATGCTCAGAGAGAGGAGGCATGCTCCCACAGAGTCCTGACTGGCTTCATATGGAGTAGTTCCAGAACATTGACCCAGTGATGCCGTGACAACAGGTTAAAGCAGGCAACATATAGGTACAGATGAGTTACAGTCCATGGTTCCTTAAGATGACAGTTATAGTAATCTGTCCACTGAATGTCTCTTAGGGCTAATCTAGTTGACCTTGGAGATCTCTGCCTATGTTTCCTAGATCCAGCCCTATGAGAGTTCAAACAGCAAAGAGATAACTATTTCTTCTTGTTAGCATCTTTATATGACTTTCCTCCTGAGTTCAAACCAATGGGAGGAGGGCTCCTGTATGGAGCTTCTTCATGGGTGGATGGGGAAATCAACAAAGTTTTTGTCCGACAGTGACCCATTTACTCTTGATAGTTCTTCTTAATGGGCGGGGAACCACTCTTCCTGCCTAGCTTCACAAGTTCAGAGCAGGCATTTTTACAGTTATAAAGCAAAACTCACATATTACCTCATGGCATGGGATACAGACATCGCAAGTAAGATCAATGCATGCAGAAATTTACAAGCATTTTGTGGAGACTAAACACATTCTTACAAGTCTAACACCTGTCTTGAACAATACTAACATACAGGTGAGCTGGTCTGGTTTCCAGGTATGAATTTGACAGTGCTCAGCTATCACCTACCGACTTGACAAGAGCTGGCACCTGGTTTCTCAACATCACAGGTACATCACTGGTGAAGAGAGATCCTGCACTTACTTAAGTCAATGAGAGTAGAAATATTAGCTTACTGGCAGAATTATCCTCTTACTCACCACTATCTGAGTACCTCACAACCATCAATAGATTTTCCCCAGAGTATCCCTGTAGAGGTAGGGAAGAATTATCCCTATTTCACAGGTGGGGAGCTGAGGGACAGAGATTATGGGCCCAATCTTTCAAGGTGATGAAATTCTCCTATACAGTGCTGTGCACCCTCAGTTCCCATTGGAGTTATAGGTTTCTGAGCACCTCGCAGAAGCCTTGCAGCACATTCAAGAATGTGGTCTAAGTAACTGGCCCAATTAAGCCACACAGGTGACTTGATTCTCAATTGCTCTAAGGCCACATTATACTACTCCAGCTGTGAGTGTAAAATATTATTAAAATGGGTGTAAATATAATTTTATGTCTTCTCACCAAAATTAGTGACTAGCTCCCACCATGATAATGCGTCTCCCCTCCCATAAATGAATGGATAAATTTGTAGAGACGAGTGTGTTTTTGCATTCATATGGACTAAAGTTCTGTGAAGTGCCTCTAAATACATGCTGGAAAACATCCCAGTGTATTTAGTGTACTCAGAAACCGGTAGGAGAACATTTCAGCCTCTCTGGCTACTCAGTAACGGATTTAAAGGTGGCAATTTTGCAACAGAAAAGCTTCAAAAACAGATTCCAACGAGAAACCGCTGAACTTGCATGAATATGCAAACTAGATACCATTAACTTGGGTTTGAATAGAGACTGGGAGTGGCTGGGTCATTACACATATTGAATCTGCTTCCCCATGTTAAGTATCCTCACGCCTTCTTGTCAACTGTCTAAATGGGCCAACTTGATTATCACTACAAAAGTTTTTTTTCTCATGCCGATAATAGCTCATCTTAATTAATTAGCCTCTTACTTCACTTTTTCATGTTCTCTGTATGATGTGTATATATATATTTCTTTTTACCATATGTTCCATTCTATGCATCCGATGAAGTGGGCTGTAGCCCACGAAAGCTTATGCTCAAAAAATTTGTTAGTCTCTAAGGTGCCACAAGTATTCCTGTTCTTTTTCCAGTGTACTTAGTGTGTCTATTCTGAAATGTGCTGAGAGAAAGTATCACTACGAACTGATTAGATGGTATGCATATAATAAGGTGAACTTTTCCCAGACAAAAACAATGAGAAGTCCTTGTGGCACCTTAGAGACGAACACATTTATTTGGCATAAGCTTTCATGGGCTAAAACCCACTTCACCAGACGCATGCATCACCCTGCATCTGATGAAGTGGGTTTTAGCCCACGAAAGCTTATGCCCAAATACATTTGTTAGTCTCTAAGGTGCCACAAGGAGTCCTCGATGTTTTTGCTGATACAGACTAACATGGCTACCACTCTGACACCTTTTCCCAGACAGAAGGATATATACTGTAGCTCCATTTAGAAGATTTCATATCACTAGTGACTTATTTCCTCTTCCCATATTTCACATGTAGTCACTGTTCAAAGACTTCTATGATGCAGGTGTCCTGCCTTCAAAGATAAAGCTTTTATGGAGACCCCTACGCAGGGAAAAAGTTGGGTTTTTTTTTTTGAAGATTTCATCTTCCAATAACATTCTGCATCATATTTTTCTGCTGGAGGATCTCTCCCTTAGACATCTGTCTCTGCAGAAAACCATCAAGAGCCCTGGGCTCAACTTTCTCTGTCTTTGGGGAAAGACCGAGCTTTCCACACTTGTTTGGGTTGACCAGGAGAGAGAGAACCCCCAGCAGCAGCAATGAAAAGAAGGTTGTCTGGTAGGCATGGATTGCACAGTGAATTGAATAGCAGCTGAACTCTCCTCCAATCTAATGCCACACTCCCTCACTGCCCCTTTTACTTTACAGAGGTCATTGACTACTTATTTTCAATTTTGGGAGGCACAGTTTGACCAAATAGTAGCTTTCCCAGACCAAAATAGATGACCGTTTCACATTTCACTTTTTGAAGGCCTGGTCACTTTGCAGATAGAATGTTGCAATTGCCCCTCCGAGTGATTTGGTTTCGGGGATAACTGCATTTTTTTATTATTATTGCTGAGCAGGAAAAATAGGAAAACATCTTCTAAATAACTCCACCTAATGTGTACATTTGGTGCTACAGAAACATGTAACAGTGGCTTTGACTTTACAGAATCTGAAAGAAAAGGGAAAATGATGGAAATTTCTCTGAGCCTTGATACCAGCATAATAGAAGTGGATTATTTCAGTGTTTAGTGTAAAGGGAGCTTTGATGTTTTACGATTAAACTAAAGGATATTTTTCACATATGCTGTGTGATTTGTAAAAGCTGCTAAGTCTATCTGAGGTTTTAAAAAAAATTGCATACTCACATGAATGCGCATCACTCAGATATCAGAGTGAGCATCTATTATACATGCGGTGGACGAAACTCTCTCTACGTGACTGCGGTGGAGTTGTCAGGGAGTAACTGAATTTGGCCCTTTATAGCTGTTTTCTCATGTCCTTTATATTTTATTCTCTGCCTCCATTGTGGGTTATGTATTTTAGATTATTTATCATTTGACCCTATCAGAAAATTGCACAGCTTCAGCAAAAACAGGAAACGAGTGTGTGAGTGATTCCTGATTAGCATTCGTCTGGGACTATTTCTTGACTGAATATTGTAACAGCATTAAGAGTTCCTGATAGTAACAAACTTGCATGATTACTCTCCCAAAAGCATTTCTGCTGGGAAATGGGCCCAGAATAGTCTCCAGCTACCGTGTGAGCCAGACAGAGAGGTACTAGCACGAGGGACACTTGTGAAGGAGGGGATAGGTGGCCTAGCCATAGAAATTAGCTGTGGCTAACAGGCAGGGCAAGCACTCTTTATGCATCCGATGAAGTGAGCTGTAGCTCACGAAAGCTTACGCTCAAATAAATTGGCTAGTCTCTAAGGTGCCACAAGTCCTCCTTTTCTTTTTACTATATAAAGAAAAGCTGATGAGCCCATGAATCGTTAAATATAGAAAGCCAAGCAGCACAACAGACAGAGCACTGTTTATTTTTCTTGAAAAAATAAATTACTTTTAAAATATCCTGAGTGGGCCAAATTCAGAGAGAATGCATAAGGCAGTGTAAATTAGACTCTACCTGCACCCACACAACCAATGTGTAAGTGAGTCTTATCTATGTATCATAGGGTCTTGTGGTGCACTGATCCTCCATGCCTCCCATGCATGTTAACTCCCCAACCTACTCATGTCTTCTTCCTGATCTCTGACTTGCCAGTTACACCAACTTCAGCTTCACTTCAGGTCAGCCTAAGGGATTCAATAAATGCAAAGGAGCTGTAGCACACACCACACGTCATCGCTGGGTTTGGCTGTGGGGGTGGGCAGTAGGTCACATTTTAGGTTTTGTAAGGCACTGGATTTTAATACATTTCATATTCTCTTTTCACACCTTTTAAAAAAAGTATTCTTTATTAATTTTGCTAAGAAAGAACCTACAGAGATATTGAATGAATATACTCAAAACGCTAGGTGATATACCACAATTTATTCTAATTCTCAATTACAGTGAAATAAACAAATTACATCCCCAACTTCCCTACAGAAATAAACCTAAATCTCATTGAAAAAATACACAAGATGCATAAAAGTGCAAGCCACATATAAATGGAACGGTATTGTAAATCATACATCATTAAGGGAGACCAGTTTGTCCATTAAACAGAGGAGGTATTATACAAGTGGATGTTAATGAAGCAAAACCAGACATTTTTATTTTTCTCTTCTCCCCGTATCTACAGGTACATGGGGAGTCCACCAGTGTCTGCCATTTATGCCAAACAGAATGAATACTTGAAAAATCCCATAACAAGGAAGTTAGTGTTTCTTTGCCATTCTTAAACTTCCAGCCTAAGCTGTGACTTAAGTTATAAGAGCTCTTCTTTTAAGTCGTAAAAGAGCTTAATTTATCTTGAGAATGATCCTAAATTGAACTGCTCATGTTGTTAGAGCCATAGAACCTTTCTCTATATTGTTTGCAATCGTGGTGTTCCAATTAGTTTGTGATATTTTGATTGTCACAGCAAACTCCCAACCCTACATTTGATTTAACTTTGCCAAATAAATAGAAGTATATAAGTTGGCATGAATCGGAACATCATCCTTCCCAGTTTCTGCATGACATTCTTAAAACAACATGTATTTATTTATTTGGTCTTCAAATATATCATAATGAGTGAAGTTTTGAAGTCTTGGAAGAATCCCTGTCAAATAAGTCTTTTAGAGCTGAGACCCACTTATCTTCCCTATAGTGATGCACAAATTATGTCTCGATTTTTAAGTATTAATTAAACCAAACTGGAGCTAGTGCAGATCAAGATGTAAGAACCAAGCTGTTTTTATGAACAACATACATTCTGAAAACAGTATTTTGAATAAAAAACAAATTCTGTACATATTCATGTTGCTGACATCTTTGTCGATGCAAGAAGGCTTTTAAGGGAGTTGAGTAGGAAAGACTGTTTAGTGTATTGGATGAAACTGACCATTAGGCTTCTGTGCTACAACATGGAGTATGCCCAAAGAAGTTTTGTTGTTGAAGGCGTCAGTGATTTGCGATATGGCCTCTTGCAATTATAATTTGTTTATGAAGATAAACGAGACCTAATTTTCAGAAATGTTGAGAGCCTGCAGCTTCCATTTACTTTATTTGGAGCTGTAGGGTCTCGACACTTCTGAAAATCAAAACTCACATGGAATTACAGCAAGCCACTGCCCACAGAAACTATGGATGAGTGTAGATGGTATAATACTGATCCTTCATAAACATGAAGCTTGCCTCCCTGTCCTTCTGTAGCAGTTGGGGAAGCGACCCAATAGGAGTTTGTATTTTTTGAAGCACTGTTAATGCCTGCTCTGATATCCTCTGAGATATCTTTATTATAACAGTAGCTATTGAAATATGTGGATAATGACCTATGCCATGTAACAGGAGTATTAAACTTTTGTAGCTTCTTACCCATGTTGGGTGACAAGGGCCAAGAAATAAAGTTTGGCCTCTCTGGCTCAGCTTTATTGCATAGTGCAGAGTGGGTTGAAGTTGCTCAAATATGCTAATATGTCCACGTCTGTCTCTTTCTATTTGTATAATTGCCTCCACTTTTCCTGGATCTGATCAAACTTCTTTGTCACTAGGTATGTGTCCTACATAATTAATTTCTTTCAGCCCACTCTGCCACTTATTCCTGTTCAATTTAAGGCTCTTTTCCTTGGTGTTCTGGAGAACTTTATTCAGTCTCTCATCATAGTGCTGAGCATTGTCATCTAAATGTTCATCACTTTACTTCCACACCATCTCCTTCATATCTTCAAAGATCGGGGGCATAATTCCTTGCTTTTGCTTGAGATACGCAGGTAATACTGAAGGGAACTTACATGTACCAAAATGGGAGTTGAAGGTGCAGGGCTAGATTCTTCATTCCCTATTCAATTGGGAATAACCTCTTTGAAGTTAATGAAGTAATACCCTAGTGCAGAGGTGGGCAAACTATGGCCTGCGGACCACATCCAGCCCGTGGAACCCTCCTGCCCAGCCCCTGAGCTCCTGGCCCAGGAGGCTAGTCCCCAGCCCCTCCCCTGCTGTTCCCCCTCCCCCAGAACCTCAGCTCACCGTGCCCCCAGCGCAGTGCTCTGGGCGGTGGGGCTGCGAGCTCTTGCCGGGCAGTGCAGCTGCAGAGCCGTGGCCTGACCCGGTGCTCTGTGCTGCACGGTGGCGTGGCTGGCTCCAGCCAGCTGCAGGGTGCCTGTCCTAGTGCTCTGCGCCAGCCACCAGTGCTCTAGGCAGCACGGTAAGGGAGCAGGGAGGGCTGGATAGAGGGCAGGGGAGTTTGGGGTGGTGGTAGCGGGTGAGGGTGTGGATAGGGGTCAGGGTGGTCAGAGGGTGGGGAACAGGAGGGCTGACTGGGGGGGCAGGGGTCCCGGAGGGGAAGTCAGGAAGGAGAGGGGGGTTGGATGGGGCAGTGGGGGACAGTCAGGGAGAAGGGGTGGTTGGATGGGGCTGGGGTCCCAGGGAATGAGAAGCTGGGTGGGGGGGGAGGGTTGGATAGGAGGTGGGGGCCAGGCCATGCCTGGCTGTTTCGGGAGGCATAGCCTCCCCTAACCCGCCGGCCACACAATTTCAGAAACCCGACGTGGCCCTCAGGCCAAAAGTTTGCCTGCCCCTGCTCTAGTGTTATTGGGCCATTAAACTGGAATCATGCAAAGTAGATGGAGAGTATATTTTTATTAGTGAAGATGATTAAGCATTGGAACAAACTACATAGAAAAATCACTTTTCTATCTCTTGTAGTCTTCAGATTAAGAGTAGATGGCTTTCTGGAAGATACCTTAGAGTCAAACACATTATTGGGTTCAATACAGGAATAAATTGATTCAATTCTATGGCCTGTATTATACAGGAGGTCAGATTAGTTGATCTAACAATACCTTCTGGCCTTCAAATATATGAATCCTGTAGAATATAGCTCTCTGCTTATTTCTCAATTATTTATTATTTCAGATTTTTTCAAGTTTTTTTATTGGGTTTTTCCATACAATTTAAAGAGAGATTTTTCAAGCTAGATGAGAGGAAAGGATACTTCAGTTATACAATACCAAAGGTCTTTGTCATTATTTCAATTAAGCTGCATTTCTGGCTACTTCATATTGCAAGCTGGAAAATTCAGGTGAATCTGGCCCTGTATGTACTGAATGTTTAATGTACTAGGAGAATAGTTTTTCCCATTGTCAGGTTGGTGACAATATATCACAACAGATGTCTAAATTTTGTTGTGGAAAACATTACTTACAATGATGCTGGAGTATAACTGTTGCAGCAGGCAGGGTGTATGTGATAGTTCCCCCCACCCCCCTTCTTCTATCTGTAATTATTAATGCTAGTAACCTTGCATGTTAAGCTGTTTAGCTTTGAAACAGGTAAGTTCATGCCATCTTTCAACATCTGATATCCCAAGGTCAGTGTTATACAGCTCTGACTTCAGTGAATAAAAAGTCAAACTATTGATAGTTCCTGTTGGTCAATTATTGTAAACTAATACTACTGACTTCAGAGCAAATATTAACTATGCACGTGCTCAGTATAGAATAGAGTGAGTGACAAGACTGTGTACTATTGTAAATTTCTGGTAACCATGCACGGCTTACCAGAAATTAATCATTTATCTGTGTCATTTTTGGTTCTACTTACTATTCCTTTGATGGATGTTCTCCCAAAGAATCATAAAACATAACAATATGCTAATATATTTTGCATATGTGTACTTTTAATATTAGACACTGATGCCACCCTCTATAGTTAAGGTTCAAATATGCTTACCATTATAAACTTTCCTTTTCCTTTTGCTCACAACTCTCTGAACGTTCTTTTGGGCTGAAATTCTACATGCTTTGTCCTAGTCCAAAATGCTGAGCAAATTTGACTTTGGCGAGCTATTGAAATGTAAAAAAAACCCAACAAACAACCCTTCCCCCCCCCCACACACACACACACAAAAACCCATGATTTTTTTGTAATCCAGTTAGATATCTTTCACTCTGATAACTTAAAGTTTGTTTCCATTGAGCCTTTAAAATCAAATCTGGTGTGAAAAATATTTGTTTCAGTAGTTTTAAAGCTGAGAGATTTAAATATGGCAAAATTGTGCATTGTTTCTAGTTATCTTTTTCTAAGATGTTTTAAGGATGCACTTGTTAAGGATGCCCTAGTTAAGGATACACTACTCTGATTAATATTTGATTGAGGCACTTATAGAATGTTTATGAGCAGAATATCGGTGCCTTCCAGATTTAGGAAAATACACAAAGAATAAGGTCTGTCAAATGCAGTTTGTGTCCATTTTCATCTCCCTCCCCTGTGAGAAAATTATATTTATAGTATATGTGGGGGGTTGTGAGTAAATTAATATGCTGTATGACATTCTTAGGGAAGTTCAAAGAAGTACACCTTGTATTTGAACCAGAACATAATAAGGTTTGTGGCAATTCTTAGTTCTTGTAGGAGAGAGAGAGCTACAGTCTGAGACTAGCTCCCCCAAAAGTTCTATCTCCTGTACAAATGAATTTTACCTTAGAGGAAGACAGTTCCATCATTACTGAAGAGCAGAAAAGACAATGGCAGTTGTAGTTCCAGGTGGTGAAAGTATTTTAGGTATCCTGAGCCAAAGCTGCTTAGCACTTCAAAAATAAGACTCAGACCTTCATAGTTAATTGGAGAAAACAGAAGATCTTGAGAGCTTCTCAAGAGCAATATATCCAGGTAAAGGAATATGCACCTACAACTGGAAATTCCTTTTAAGCTTGTAACTGTCACAGGCTAAATAACCCTTTATCAAGGAACATTCAGGCCATTGAGGACAGCTAAGTTAAGGACATTTCAACGTCTCAGTCAAAGATAACTTAGTACACTCAAGCACTGAAGTTAAGAATTGTTCTTTTAATGTCCCTGCACTCTGAACCTGCTGAGCTGATAGGCTCCACAGGGGAATGAGCCAGCAGAAAAATGAACTGTTAGAAAAACGCTCAGCTTCAAGGAACTTGCAAACCTCACGGCTGAAGATGACTGACCTTGTAAGTGCTACTAGCTGAATAGGCAGATCAAGGACTTAAAATATCTGTTGGGAAAGTCTGTAGAGTTGATAAACACCCCTTGTAAAATTCTCCAGATGGCTTCCCCTTCCCTCCTCTCCCCCACCCAAAGTAGAATAATTAAATATAAGACCCTTCCCCCCAATACTCCCTGAAAACTCAACGACCTAGCATAAGTTATGCAGCATTAGGAGTAAAATAACAGTCACTCAACAAAAGTCAGGTGCTTCTTAAGGTAAAAGTATTGCATCTGCACTGTTACTTCAGCTAAATTGCACATTGGCACTATTTTATACTCTTGTTCTCCTTGTTAAATGCTTTATGGTTTATGTTTTAAATACGCTGGTATATCAAAAATGGTTGTAAGGATCCATCTTCTTTGTCTCCCCTCAGCCCTACCTTTTACATTATATCTTAATATAGTTCATCCTGGTAAAATGTTTACTTAATGAAAAGTATAAATCATTCAAAATTTTGCCTAGGATTCCAGGGCTTTACTGCTGTGTAACATTCCTTGCAATTTTTTCTAAGACTTCTGTGGAGATTGATACCTAGAATATTTTGTTTTGTATATTAAATCAATCCTAGAAAAGAGGTTATATTATTACCCTGGGAGAATATAGGGTGTATTTTAATCTCATTTTGAAATAATATGGGCTAGATTTTTACTTAGAACACAGGGCTGCACAAAAGAGTAAGGTTGTGTCCACATGGGAAAGTTGCACATACTGGTTTCAAAACTAATTTAATTAACCTGATGAAAATTCCTATGTGGACACTCTTATTTTGGTTTATGTACAGATTATTCAGGTTTAGCTGAAACATGCTCCCAGTTGACTTGAACTGAATTGAAATAAGAGTGGCCACACACAATGCACTGGTTTAACCCTCAGAAACATTTATGGGGTAATGTTATACCTCATGAGCATATATGTTGTGATAACTCATGATCTAATACCCTCCACCAATGCTATTTTAGGACATTGTACATGTGCCTAGGTGACATGAAAAAAATATTTTTGCAAGATATACATTTTTTCTGTATCAAAAAAAAATACATGGAGTACAAACATACCCCAAACATGTTGCACTGTTCTCTTAAATTTTTAGTAGTTTTCAATAAACATGTTCTCTTCTAGTGAGTGTGTGTTGTGTTGTAATAGCCTATTCTAATTGATAATTCATTGCAGTGACTGTGGTTGCCGCATACAGTCATGCTAAGGAAAGTTGGTCCCAGCCAGGCCTGTTACATATCCCCAACACAGAGTAGACTGATGCTGGCTTTCTTTACTTAACACTCTTGCGGGGATTTTCTGTCTAGTATTTTGCTAAAACACTGCTGACTCTTGAGGGGATTTTCTGTGCTCTGCAATTCAAGATGGCAAACAAATGGGTATGCTGTTCCACTTCCAAACTCATGAAAAGGATTTGAAACTCTGAAAGCAAGTCACTGTATGATGACAACATAGTGGATGATACTGACTTTGTGCCAGATCTTGTGGAAAGTTGTTCTGAGAAGGAAGACCATGTTTCCAGTGATTTTTCAACAAATTCATCTTCAGACAATGAGGAGCTCATGTTCAGCCATAGTACAAGACTGGAAGAAACATAGTTGGGGATAGCTTCTTCACCAATATTCAGTTCGCTGAAGATCCACCGAATGAAAATCTGATGTGTGTTGGAACAATCTGACCAAACAAGACATCTATACCCAGTGAGATGCATCCCCATCTTAGAGAAAAGTTGTCAACGAGTGTGCAGGTTTCTTGGGCCACTCACCTTGGTTTCCTATGTTCCAAAGAAGGGCAATTTGATAATATTGCTATTGGAGATGCATCATGACAAGGTTGTAGAAGGAGACAAAGGAAACTAGAAGTGGTGTCAATAACACGGAAAATCCTTCAAGAATGTACTCCTGTATGTGCAAGATAAATAAGTGGCCAATGGTTCTTTTCTTCAACATGCTTGATATTGCTGGCATTACAATTTTCATCACTTGGGTCAGCAACAATCCTGCTTGGCAACAGGCTTGACCAAGACAAAAAAGATGCTTATTTTTTATAAATCAAGGAGAACGACTCATAGATGCACATATAAAGAGAATGATTAATGATCTGGAGGATGGTGTGGATTGCACCCTCAGCAAGTTTGCAGAGGACACTAAACTGGGAGGAGGGTAAGGATAGGATACAGGGGGACCTAAACAAATTAGAGGATTGGGCCAAAAGAAATCTGATGAGGTTCAACAAGGACAAGTGCAGAGTCCTCCACTTAGGACTGAAGAATCCCATGCACCGCTACAGACTAGGGACCGAATGGCTAGGCAGCAGTTCTGCAGAAAAGGACATAGGGGTTACAGTGGATGAGAAGCTGGATATGAGTCAACAGTGTGCCCTTGTTGCCAAGGAGGCCAATGGCATTTTGGGATGTATAAGTAGGGGTATTGCCAGCAGATCGAGGGACGTGATCGTTCCCCTCTATTGGACATTGGTGAGGCCTCATCTGGAGTACTATGTCCAGTTTTGGGCCCCGCACTACAAGAAGGATGTGGAAAAATTGGAAAGAGTCCAGCGGAGGGCAACAAAAATGATTAGGGGACTGGAACACATGACTTATGAGGAGAGGCTGAAGGAACTGGGATTGTTTAGTCTGCGGAAGAGAAGAATGAGGGGGGATTTGATAGCTGCTTTCAACTACCTGAAAGGGGGTTCCAAAGAGGATGGATCTAGACTGTTCTCAATGGTAGCTGATGACAGAACAAGGAGTAATGGTCTCAAGTTGCAGTGGGGGAGGTTTAGGTTGGATATTAGGAAAAACTTTTTCACTAGGAGGGTGGGGAAACACTGGAATGCGTTACTTAGGGAGGTGGTGGAATCTCCTTCCTTAGAAGTTTTTAAGGTCAGGCCAGGCAGACAAAGCCCTGGCTGGGATTATTTAGTTGGGGATTGGTCCTGCTTTGAGCTGGGGGTTGGACTAGATGACCTCCTGAGGTCCCTTCCAACCCTGATATTCTATGATTCTATGAAGAATCCTTGATTCCTATCATCTCACCATGCCCAGCAACAGCAGAACTCTCATCTCTTGGCTATCATCGAAAACCAGCCACCATGAGAGCACCTAGTAAACTCAGCAGTAGACGCTACCACATTTGCCCACAGTCAGCTGACCAGAAGAGTCACAAGCAACGTAGAGAATGCAATGCATTTATATGCACGGAGCGCTCCACGTTGATGCTGGTGTGTGAACATTGCATATAGGCTCACAGTAAGAGTCTTGCTAGTTCTTTCAATTTGCTAGTTAACATTTTTGGGCTAAAACATTAAAGAATTGTTTAATTTCTGAATGCATTTGTGGTACAAACTTCCTTCATGACCTAGTTAATGTAACTTTTTCTTCTTGACACTGGAAGAAGGTAAACTAAGGGTACGGCTACACTTAAATGTCCAGCTTGTGGAGACATACTTGCATTAGCTCTGATCAAGCCAGCACATTAAAAAAATAGAGTATAACCGAGTGGCAGGAGGGTTTAGCCGTGCCTAGCATATTGGATGGGTGCATACTCAGGGCAGTTAGCCCCTTGAACTGTCACAACTACACTCTATTTTTAGCACACTAGCTCAATCTGAACTGATACACCTAAGTCTCCTCAAGTGGGGAATCACACCCTCAGCTCAAAGTGTGAGCATATCCTAAATCAGTTCAAATTCACACTAGAGATTAAGCCAATGAAACTCTCTCATGAACACAAGCCCATACATGGATTAACAAACACCCTTACTCTCATGTAGGCCACCTGGGCTTGGGTCCAAGTACATAGTAGTCGGAGCATTTATTCACTTACATACTCCCTCTTTGGGGCAAGTGAATGAGGAATGGGCAAACTCTTGGGATCCCTTCTTCCCCTTTCCTCACCCCATTCCACTCTTTGGCCTTATAAACATGCACTCTGTTCTATTTTATGCTAATATCTCTCAAAGATTTCAAATGTACTGGGTAATAGATAAGCAATAGGGCTAGACTTACTGAGCTGAGCGAGCCAGAGTGCACAGGCAGGGGAGTAGTTTATTGAGGGTATAGGCCAAGAGAAAATTACTAACCTCTCCTTAACTGTAAGGAGGTAAAATTGTGCCTCAGACATGCCTCTGACTAACAATGTCTCCTGACGTGGGGCAGCTTATGCACCACCCCTAGCTCAGGGCTAACCCAAAAGTCAACATCTAGCCCTACATAATTATCTATTACCCAGGGTATTAGTCTTCTTTGAGAGACTTTAGCAGACAATAGAACCATGTATGTTCAGACACACTGAAACCTGGAGGAAGGGTGCTGAACATCTGATATAATGGAAGAGACACTAATCTCAGAAGTTCCACCTCTAACTACCTGATTACAGGGGCACATTAGGTGACTAGAGGTTTAATTACACAACTTTGTGCCCACAACTTATTTTGCAAATGCAACTGCAAAAAAAAAAAAGGCAAAAAAAAAAGCATGAATTTGACAGATGCAGTGTAAATAGTAAGGCCACATTTCAACCTGGCTAAAATAAAATTGTTAAGTGATGTTGAAGCCTAATAAATAAAGAAGGCAGCAGTGGGCCCTTTGTTCCGTATTTGTATCAGGATGAAGTAGGCTGCGCTGCAGAACGAATAGTTTTCATAGAAAATATCTTGGCTGATACAAAGACGTAACCTTGTCACCTTCTGTATCTTTTGCTGAAGTTAACATTGTCTTTGCGCTTCTGGTATCTTGCAGCCTTAGCGCAAAACACTGAGTCAAAATAGTGCTTCTTTTGTCTCTATTTTTTGTCCTTTTTCTCAGAGCCTTGAACTCTAGATAGAATGTGGGCCTTCACTCAAAGGGGAAAAAAAGCTAATCTTGCAAAAATACACATTCCTAAGAAGTGCTAGTTACAGAGTGCTTATGCAAACACATCCACATATTAAGTGGTCCCAAAACATCCCCATATTAAGGATGGTACAAAAACATTCCCCAAGGATAACAGGAACACACTGACCCCTCCGAAAAGAAAAGGTCACGATAACAGTATATAATAAAGATGTTTTGATCGAACCAACACGTACAAAATAATGGGTGATAACTAGTGACGTCAGGGGGTGGTAACTAATGTCAGAGGGGCAGTACTAACTTGTTTGTATCAGGGTATAACCATCAACATTAACCACAGAAGGTAATGTAAATTAGATTACTTGGGTCCAGTTCTGCCATCACTTACTTACACCAGGTTGAGTGGGGGCATAACTGTTTGCCCCTATAGTCACTAAATACCTGATTCTGCCACCCTTTTTAATGGTGAGTCTTATCTTACACCCCAAGAAGTCCTATTCAATCACTCACACTCACTGAGAGTTCCCTAGACCTTTACCCATGTGCAAAGAAGTCCAAGCTGTTTTGCTTTACATGCTGGTGAGCTGAAGAAAGGTACAGATTGAAGTAGCTTCCATCCTCCTCTAAAGTATACCTGCTTCTGACTCTATGGCATGTAAGTGACACCCACTTTGATTCTGTTACGAATGTTAGAAAGGCAATGTCACTTACACAACCTTATGCATCGCTTCCAGGTCGGTTTTCTTAAAAAAAAACCAAACAACAACAACAACACCACACACATACACACCACTCAATAAAGATGTTCTGTTTACTTTTAAGACATCGAATTTCCAGCTTAGAAAAAACCCTCCTCCTCTAGCAGAACCATCTGTATTGTTGTGCAGGAGAATGCAGGCCAAAGTGCTGTTTACACCAGAATACACACAACTCTCTAAAGTTACATTCATTTGTTGTGTCAGCATGTAAGCAGCTGTCAGCTGAAGTGCACCTAGCACTAGTCCTCTTTGATTGGAATTAGCTGTTTATACAATATGTGACTCACCAAGCCAAGACACTGCAAGCCTGGAAAAACATATATATTTATATCACAACAAAAAATTAGTCAGTTACAAACTCTGTATGTTACCAAATGTGATCCATTTATTTACATAGTAACTCAATTATTTTGTTGCTTACAGTCCAGCCAGTCACCTTTCACATCCTTCCAAAATAAATTTAAAAATGTCATTGATGATAATATGAAATAACTCCATTGGAGTCAGTGGAGTTACTCTAGATTTATACCACATTTGCACCAGAGGAGAATCAAGCTACAGTATCCCAATAGTGTAAGCTTTTACTCATGCAAATAGTTGAGTAATAACTACATTAGCTTGATTCTTCTCTGGTGAAAATCTGGAGGATTGACTTCAGAGTGTAAGGGTTTCCAGGACTGGGAACTAAACACCCAGTTCTATCATCCTTCTTTGGGAAAAGCTTCTAGAGATCAGGAATTGTACTGCATTTTTAGAAAAGTATATATAGACATGCAAACAGGCAGAGAAAGACTAAAAATACAAATACCAAATAATATGTTTAAAATAAGGGAAAGGGGGGGAAACAAAATCTTACACCACATTCTTGTGAAGCTATTGTTTTGTCTTCTAATGTGTTCTTCAGATATCTCATAACTGAGCTCTTAAACAGGTTCGAAAACATTAAAATATAGTTGAATGCTAATCTGTACATATAGTTTGTCTTATTAGTACTAATAGTACCTGGCTCTTTTATATAGCACTTATTAGTAGATCTCAAAGAGCTTTACAAAGGAGGTATCTTAGCCCATGGGGAAACTGAGGCACAGAGCAGCAATGTGACTTACCCAAAGTCACACAGCAGCTAGTGGCAGAGCTGGTAATGGAACCCAGGTCTCCTGAGTTCCAGTCAAGTGCCCTGTTCGCTCAGATGCAGTTCCTCTCAGTAGCTCCAAGAAGTATAAATCCAAAAATGACCCTACACCATTCTGGAAGATTTGCCTGTGTGAGGATTACAGAATTGCTGCTTTAGAGGTCAGCTTTCTGATGAAAAACACCTGGCCCTTTTGGAAAACTAGTGCTTCCACTGATATCATTCTAAGTGTCTTTTTATTTCAAATATGAAGTTAACACCTGCCTTTTAGTTATAGCGGTTTAAAAGAGAAGTTGCTTTTACATGTATATAACAGATTTAAAAAATATCAATACCTCTACATTAGTAGATGAGGCTACTGCCTCTGCTGGCGGGGGGGGGGGGGGGGGTGTCTCATTACAAAGATACTTGTCTGCAGGTCCTTAATTTGATGATGTGAAAGGAGCCCTGTGTCTGCATGAAGTCCCATTGACCTCAGTGGGGCTCCATGTGGGTACAAGGGTCTGTGTGAATGGAACCACTTGTGGAACTGTGGGCTAGGACTAGGACAAGGAGATGTCAACGTGAATTCTCTAATTTTTATACAATAGATATTTGGACACTTCTGATACTAATTTCACAACTTAAAAAAAAAAGTTGAAACATTGATTTCCACTGCTGTTTAATGGGAAAGCTGAATCTCCCCATCCTACCTGGTATCATCAAGTTATTGAATTGCTTGTTCATTTTTAAAATATATTTTGGATTGTATCTATGTATGTGTTGTGCTGTTCTTTGTAATTGGATGTAGTGGTTAGAATGTGGATTGTGTTACAATGGATTATCCATTAAGGAAACACAGACAAGGCCTAAATGTTAAATTCCTTAGATGTTACCATTTTGAAAGGAGGGTGAAGTGTATTTCAGCCCTTTATGGATAGAAATGGTCAATATCTTAAACTATCTTAAGCTACTGTGTAAAGCTGAGAGGGGCAAACATACCCTGCCAGTTCTCCCTGAACAAAATAAAGAACAGGCAGGATTACTTGAGTGGATTTGCCATGTCTCAGAGGCCTGCTTGACCTTGTTTAGTGGCTCCTTAATGAGGCTACTGATAAAAATTTCAGCATGAGTCTTTCAGCTATGACAAGAGTGGCTCCTAACAGCCTCTTCAGCTCTGTAAAGCACATCTCTGATTCTCTGGTTTGTCTTCTGGATGCTATTCTTTGTGGTTTCTGTCCCCTCACACCACCCTGCTTAACTAACCTTGAGAAAAGTAATTATGCACTCACTATTGATGAGTGAGGATCCATATTTAATTATGTGTAACATGTTCCACTCTCGGAGTTTTAGTTCTTTGTTCATTGACGCATGTCAGGTCAGATTGCTATGTGCTTTTAGCCATGCAGTAGTGATCTTCACACTATAGTGAATTGCCTCTCTTCCTTAGGTTGCACAAGGAAGAGGATTATTTCCCGTGTTCTTCAAGAAGCTAGTGGACCAGTCTTTTGGTACACACGTCTTACCAGTCATTCCTCCTTGTTGGGCTTTTACTTATTTATTTACCAAAGAGGATCTTTTTATATGCTGACATGGTTGGAGCAGAGCTGTAGGATATATGTGCAGTATCTGTGGTGAGCTCGTGAAGAGAGTTCAAACACTACACTCAGAGGTTCTTTTCAGGTCACAGAGACCGTTAGATCACATTTGTACAGAACAGAACTTCTTTCCAGACTCCTAGATTTGCTGCAACATAAACTTTGCCAGCACAAAAAGGACATTAATTAAAAGTTCTTCAGCTCCAGTACTTGCATACATAAACACCCTCTTTAGAAGCCACTTGTGGTAATTTACCTTCATTTAATAGTCAAAATTGTTTAAAATAATGCATCAAGTTAACCTTTTTAGAGTATTTTGATTATAGGTATAAGTCAAGATGGTCCCAAGCAGGAACCCAAATCTAGCCTTATCCACCCCACCCCCCAAATCTCAAAAAGAATTCAGACTAAAATCTTTGCATCTGAAACCATCCCATGGGTTTTTGTTCAAGGTCAGATTCAAAGGCAGAAGGAACTCTCTCTCTCTCGGTCTGGTTCAGATGTAGGCTGAGTGGCAGAAATTTCATGAGACTAGCTCACAAAATGTCAGCACCATTGAATGCAAACTTTAACCCTGATTCTGTCTCAGTCTCTGAATCCTAGCCTAAACTGAATCCAGATCCAAACGCTGTCTCCTTGGACAATCTGTTCATGATAAAAACATGTTCTATTTCTATATGAAATTCTTTAGAGAGTCCAGTGCAGGCCAGAGCAGTCTGATTGGGTGCTGGGTGGATTCCCTGGAGATGGGAGGACTCTTTCCCCCTCTGGTCATATCCTCTGCTCCACAGAGGATAGTTCAGCCCAATGGCTGAAATAACTTCTGCGGGCTCTTCTGTAGCCCCAAACTTGAAGGGAAAGTTGTAAGGATTTTCATGGGAGGAGATCCTCCTGCAGATCCTTCTTGCCCTTGAACCACCTTGGCCCCTGTGCACATTTACATGGGAAGTTCACATGGAGCAGAGCTCTGCATTGCACAGGAGATATGCAGCCCCAATATGCCACTCTTCACAACCAGCCCTTCCTCCTCCCACACTTGATACAGGTTCTGCTGTCTTGGGAGCTTCGATGGCCACAGAAGAAGGGCTGTGGAAGGGGGGGTTAATTTACCACTCGTAGGCCAGCAATAAATTACCCCCCTCTGGAACAAGCCGGCGAAGGAACTGTGACTCAGAGACCCACCTTGGAGTCACAAAGCATCCTTGCACTGCTCATGGGATGTTGCAGTTTACACATCACCTCTTGCTCAGGGCTGTCCCTAAAGTCACAATCTAACATTTGTATAAGATAGTTGTGCGTTACTGA
Source organism: Chelonia mydas (assembly GCF_015237465.2). Taxonomy (NCBI): domain Eukaryota; kingdom Metazoa; phylum Chordata; order Testudines; family Cheloniidae; genus Chelonia; species Chelonia mydas. The sequence goes on along the minus strand of NC_057852.1, from coordinate 26,655,228 downwards.
ATATCTGCAGTATTTTGCCCCAAATATGGCTATACTGCAAAGGTGGACACTGATTCCTGTGTATGTAGTTTGTACAGCCATCAGGATAGTGCTTTGGGAGTCATTTGGATGCAAGGCGTTAGAAGTGGAGGATCGTTATCATTGAAGAGTGCTTTTGTTAGCAAATGGTCTGTATGAAACAACAAAACACGAGAGACTGTTACATACGTATTCCCTGGACAGGCATACATATTCCCTGGAAACACATTAAATTAACTCATAGGCTATACTATAAATTCATATACAGTAGTGTCCCTGGGGGTACTTCTATTTATGTCAAGATCAGTTCTGGTTAAGCTGTAAGGACTACAAAGTGAAGCTGGGTAACATTGCCATGACTGAACTGAGAACAAGACACCCAGTGGTGAATAAAGGCAGGATAATCACAAAAAAAAGAGTTACTGTTTTCCTTATTATGTTCTTGGTTAAGGCAAGGAAAAAGTATTATCCCTAAACCTCCTTCCGTCTCATTCTCTGAACAAGAAGAAAAGGAGTACTTGTGGCACCTTAGAGACTAACCAATTTATTTGAGTATAAGCTTTCGTGAGCTACAGCTCACTTCATCTGTAGCTCACGAAAGCTTATGCTCAAATAAATTGGTTAGTCTCTAAGGTGCCACAAGTACTCCTTTTCTTTTTGCGAATACAGACTAACACGGCTGCTACTCTGATCTCTGAACAAGAACTTCCCGAGTCTCCTGGGCTATCCAGCCCAAGGAAAAAAGAATTCTGAAAATATTTTTAAGAATCATTTCCTAGTACAGTAGCTATTAAGTGTTGAGCAGGTCCCTCTTAGAAAAAGGAAGAGAAGTATAATAAATTTATGTAGCAGGATGTAAAATATAGTAATTTATATGAAAAACTTATTTCTGACAAGAATCAGAAACCAGGCAGTTATTGTTTTATAATCTGGATGGCTGTTACTGACAGTACAGAAAATCTAAATTCTCCTGTTCATATAAACCAGTCTGATTCAAATCTTCCATCTTCTAGTATTATACGTGCTGCTGCTCTTCTTATTTTATATCTTAAATTTCAGTGATGAATTTTGTTATCCAGTTCTTTAAAAAAACAAAACAAAACACCAAACAAAGCTTAAACAAACATGCTTATTTGTGAAAATGAAAAAGCCTTGACGGAAAGACTGAGAATAGGATTAGTCTATTGTTCTTCTGAAAAGTTCAGTGTTAAAATTTATAAAGGTAAACACTTTGTGCCGACTGAACCAGAAAATAGGCAGAGATTTCTCTGAAGATTCTGCTGAAAATAATTTTCAACTTTTTTTTAAACAAAAGTTTAGTAGTGTTTTGTTTTAGGATTTTTTTTAAAGCCAAAAAGGGGGGGCAGCGAATTGAAAGATTTTAAACAATTTGAAATAGTCAATTGTGACAGCCACCTGACTTACCCACAAATAGCCAAGTGCCCAGGAGTTATAACAACTAATTTATTTAAAAGCGCTACTCCATTACTTTCAAGTTTGTAGCCTTTTTATTTATTTCAATTGAATTTAGTAATTTTGTATTAAACCACCTTGGGTTCAGCTCCCGTTGCTACAGTTTTAAGCTCAACACAGTGAAAATTACTTCCGGTGCTTTTCTCAAATTTGAAGACTCTAGGAACATGAAATCCAAGGATAATGACCACACACATCACCACAAGTACTGTACAAAGTCTTATCTGAACTACAAGTTTTATTAAGCAATACATGACTGTATATAAATCCTACAAAAACACATGCAATGACTAAGAATATAGTCATTCACCTCCTCAAAGACATTCAAGGGTCCGATGGACCTCTCAATAGACTATTACCAATAGAGGGAGGGTTCCTGCTGGGGTTTCCCCTGGGGTCTTCCACTGGGGGTTTTTCCTTGGGTCTTCCCACTTTTACCCAACTAGGGCAACTCTTTTATATTGTTGTTCTGACCACATCTAATACCTATTCATATGCACAGAGGTTTCAAACCTCTTTTGCTTATCTGTACTTCCACACCCCACAAATTTGGGGTGTCCCATTTTTCATAGGTTGTTTTAGTTCCCCTTATTCTCATTAGCATCTACACACAACATATATCCTGCGGTCAGGACAGAACTTTCCATGATGTTACAATCAGGTGTCTTGTGATCTTGGACAATACCTTGCAGTTTATTGGAAGCTAGTTTTTTGTAACACTACCTATTGGCACATGTTCTGCAGTAATCTTGTGACATTGCTGTCAGGGTTATTCCTAGGTCACCCACTCATGGCGAGCATTCGTAAGCCTATAACCTAGTAACTTAAATCTATTTAGCATATGTCAATTATATATGGACTAGCATATGAATTGACCACAACATCACATAATAGAATGATAAATGGATGATAAACTGAACTAATTGGCTATAAGGTGGTACTTCCAGGACATTAGTTAAAAATTAACCCAGACGCTGCACTCTGAAGGAATGTGCATGGTATTTATATTGGACATTGTGACCTCACAACGCAAATGGCATGACATCAACCCCAACCATTTGTAGCCTCTATTTCAATCGGCTTCTTCTGAGCAGAATAAAGAAGCAGTTGTTCAGAACGTAGGTCAGGTAATCAAATAACCAGTCCCATATGGGTAGGCAGATGCTCTGTCTCCCCATATTGAAGTACTATATTAGGGCCCAAGACTTACACATGTACTTTTCTGTAAGTCGTTGAAAAGTCAGTATAATTCTAATAGCACATTACATAATTGTCCCATGAAGTCAATGGGACTATTTGCCTCCTTAAAGTTGAGCATGTATGTAAATCCTTGTGGGATTGGGGCCGAATAAGCCAAACTGGATAGGTCTGCAATAGTTCTAATCCAAATAGAATATTTAATGTTAGTATAGTCTGTTGTATATAAAAAGGTGCCATATGCTTAGATTTCCTTACTATATAATATTTACAAGACAAATTACAGCATTTCCAGCCTTTTGGAAAATTTGTAATCATAGATTTTTTTTCAGGCATATTTTAATATCCTAAGGATCAAATTCGAAAGAAATGGGCACCTAAATTGCACCCACAAAATCTATGAATGCAGATTCAAACAAATGCTTGATTATATTCTCACAATTACCAATTGTGTGCACAATTGTATCTTTAATTACCTGTTTGTATATTCATATGAATATTTTGTAGGTGATTCTTAGATGACTGTTCTTATTTATGCTTAGGCCTGAAAAGTATTGTCTATCGAGTATATATTTTGACTGTTAATTTGTTGTGTAAATATTTTGTTTTAGTATCATTTATATATTTTTAAATTTTCCAAAACATTTTAACCCCTCCCAAAATGGTAATTTCAACCTATGAGATGGTGCTGAGGAAACCAGACCAGCACTCTGTGCTTTTATTATGTAATATATATTGTGTCTTAAGTACACCTGTATTCCTGAAAGTCTGACTGCATGCGATACAGATATGTCAAGAATAGCAGCAAGAGCCTGGAATGTGTGAGCCTTCATTTCCTTAGGTCAGGTTTCTTGCATCCGATAATGCTCCATATCTAATAAATGCCAAACGACAAGAGACAGAGAGAGTACGAGGAAGAAAAAGAGAAAGGGATGCATTATTTGGGTTTCAGAGTCATCAGTCATATCTTGGCTGACAACCACAAATTTAAGAACATGCCAGCAATGCTATAAGAAATCTTGTGGCCTTCTTGACCAATCTATCAAAGCTATCAAACTCTTAACTCTGTTATAATGGGAGAAATAACTTCTGGCAACACTAACAGACAAAGAAGAAAGTTTCATATTTCATGGACTTTCAAAGGTTGATCTGATTCTGGAAGGACTGTAAGTACTAGAGACAAGAACATATATAGGCAAAGCAAATGTTAAACTGACTCACTGCATTGATTGGAACCTGATACCCTCTTTGACTGCCCTAATCAAGCTACCAGTTAAGGTGAATGCACGTGAAATCAAGTCTAGCCCCACAGGCCTGTCACTTCATGTTAACATGCAAGGCTGAGGGAGCGGGGTAGTGTGTGATGATTGTTCAAAGACTCATTGTAAACTTGCTTGATAAATATATTTACTGGAAAGGGGCACAGCAGTCAAACCTCGTTACTCTCTAGCCACTGCTCTCAATTCACCCAAGTACAGTGATGTCCCCCAGCAACAACGCATGGCATGCATTATCCTGCTATTTATGTGGAATATTGCTGTTATGAAGGCCTCTTATGGTCTGTCCTTTGGTGGTGGAGTCCACTCTCCTTTACTCACACTGTAATGATGGACACCCTCTGGCAAGTGCCAGAAATCAGATTTCTAGAAATGTTCCTAAAATGAATCCCAACTGGTTAAAACAACGAGTGATTGCCACATGGGACCTTCATCTAGTCCAAGCCCCTGTTGATCCAGGAATGAGGTAACACTTTCAGTCCTGGTGATACAAGAGAAGAGAGAACCTTTTGTTTTTCTTTGGTGATGCCCCCACCCTCAACCAGCTGGAGAGAAAACATTGAAGGGTTTCTGGGGAGTTCTTCTCAGCAGAAGGAGGTTTGCTTTAGAGTTGTCTTTGGGGGAAGGAACAGGGCAGAAAGAACTAGAGGAGGATAAACTGGAAATATCTGAGACAGGTCCAGCGAAATCCTTGGAGGTAAAAAGTAACAGAACTATAATTGCTTAAACAATAGAATGAGAAAGGCATAAAATTCTGTTATTAGCTCCTGATCAATCTCCTAATTTAGTAAAATGAAAGGTTCTCGTTCACTTTGGTGGAAATTAGATCATGCCCAAAGTCACTTGCGACACCATTGGCTGCAATTTGGTAAAAGCCTACACAGCATTACTTGAAACTTTACTGGGCTCAGAAACCTGCTGTTAGTTTCTGAAACATGGTACAGACTCACCACTGCTGAGTCTCCTGTTGGTTTGCTTTGGGAATTAGCTCATTCAGCTGTGGAGTGCCCTCTGAGGTGGTTGGTGTCTTGCCCATCATCTCCACCAACAGGACACGTGTCGCTCTCTGGACCACGGTCTCCTCTTCAGGACACTGCCCTCTGGCAGTGCTCACTATGCCATTCTCCCCCCTTCCAGGGGTAGATCAGCAGTCCTAGTCCACACCTGCCTTCACAAAGTCTAGTCCTTTTCCTCAGGGACAAGGTGCAGTCCATGGGCCACGCTCCCTCATGGCAAGGTGTGATGCAAGGGGGGAGACCCAAGCCTGCCCATTATTCTGGACCCAAGCCCAGGGACCCTGGAGTGGCAGCCGCTTGCTGCCTTCCTCCACTCCCTACACTGCCTGCCTTCCCTGGGCCACTTCCCTGTAGCCCTAGCACCCACTCAGCCCTTGTTTCAAGGCCTGCAGTCTGGTAGGGTCAGCCATAGCTCCTACTGCCCTGCCACCCTGCCCAGCACTGCTCTATCCAGGGTGATGCTCCTTCTACCAGGAGCCAGTCCACCTTTATATAGGGCTCAGCCTGGCCCTGATTGGCTGCCCACAGGTCCTTTCTGATTGGCTGCCCATCTGTGCAGCCTCTCTGGCCGACTTTAAACCATTTTCTCTTGGAGTATGGCAGCTGCCGCACTACACCCTCGTATTTCTGAATACTAAATTTACCTACAAATTATGGGTCTGCAAGGTGCTGAGTAACTGGTGCTGAGAAATGCAGAGTGCCCACAGCTCTGAATGAGACCTATTCCTAATGTACTCTGTCAGCCCTGGTCTACACTAGGACTTTAGGTCAAATTTAGCAGCGTTAAATCGATGTAAACCTGCACCCGTCCACACGATGAAGCCCTTTTTTTTTTTTACTTAAAGGGCTCTTAAAATCGATTTCCTTACTCCACCCCTGACAAGTGGATTATCGCTTAAATCGGCCTTGCCGGGTCGAATTTGGGGTACTGTGGACACAATTCGACGGTATTGGCCTCCGGGAGCTATCCCAGAGTGTTCCATTGTGACCGCTCTGGACAGCACTCTCAACTCAGATGCACTGGCCAGGTAGACAGGAAAAGAACCGCGAACTTTTAAATCTCATTTCTGGAGACTGCGGGAACTGTGGGATAGCTACCCACAGTGCAACACTCTGGAAGTCGACGCTAGCCTCGGTACTGTGGAAGCACTCCGCCAAGTTAATGCACTTAGAGCATTTTCTGTGGGGACACACACTCGAATATATAAAAACGATTTCTAAAAAACCGACTTTCATAAATTCGACCTAATTTCGTAGTGTAGACATACCCTCAGTGATTCTCCCCAAGGAGTCCTTCAGTGATGCTTCTTCAGCTGGGCAGAAGGGTCACCAGAGAGCAAAAAAGTGTTCTCACTGCATGAAGGGCTGGATGGCAAATTAAAATTCTGATTTGTGAAAAATTTAGCAATTTTAAAAATTGGTTTCATTCCAAGAAACCTTTTCTTTGTGGGGGGTGGTGGAGAGAGAGAAGAGAGAAACCCATTCTAGACCTGAGAAACCTTCCTGACAAATCAACATTTTTTGCTGAAAAATTCCCAACCAGCTCTACCTACATGTGCTCCCTCCTAGCTGGAGTTAGAAGCACTGGGTCACATACAACCCTGTGTAGAGAGTCAGCAAAGGACTATGCACCACTTAAATAATCTATGTTTTGAGAACTTTAGTAGGACCTAAGTGGTACATAGATTGCAGAGATCTTGTGCTGGCCCTGTGCATTGGGGGCATATTTCACCAGCTCAGCACCTTGCAGGATCTGGACCAGAAATCCTCAAATATAAATGAAGACCTAAAGATACAAAATGCACTCTGGAAACATTACAGAAATGTGAAAATCGACATGATATTTAATTTTTAAAAGTGTCCTGGTTAGCTGCTAAATTACAGAAGCATATCCTCCCCATCTGATGATGCGGTGGGCAAAATCAAATAGAAAAGCATTGGTGACAGTTGTGTCAAGTATAGTATCTTGTGTGCTTTCATATTATTCAGGTCGATGTCAAACGCAGAGCAAACTATATAAATGCTGAGCTTTGAGAAACTGAGTGAATAAATATGTGCCTACCATACCTCAAATATAAATTTCAATGCTAATTGTTCCCTACTTGCTTTCTGAAATGATATTTTGACAGCAAACGTGCTGGCTGCAAAGAAGAGTTAATATTATTGGTGCAGACAAGCGCTGAAAAGAATAACTAGCCACTTTTTATTTAATGCTCAATGAATGGTCATTTTCCCATTCCACAGCAATAATTACAAGTGCCAAACTCAGTATGGTACAAACTGCATTTCTCCCGCATCGTTACTTAGTAGCACAGTACTGGTTGTGAAGCAGATCCAAACTCTGAGTTCATTGATGTGCTCACAAGTAGTCAAGGATTAGTGTTTATTAAAAAGGAGGTCAACTATGACCTCAGTTTTAATTGCAGACAGGTGGCCTGAGATAATTTAGAGTGAAATACTGGGATTTTCTGCCAGTTTTGGAAAGGAAGAAATGTCACTTCTCTGAACATCCTTATTACTGGTGGTGGGAAATTCCAATGACATCTAGAATTGTCCATCCAGTATTTTGGATCCATTGCAATCAGGTGTCTGACCCAGACAAGGAGGCAACACGATACCAAGGTCAAATGTTCATGCTAGTTGTGTTGATTCTTTTGATGGCTTTTGGCACTGTGGATCATAAAGTACAGCTCAGCCGTCTATGGAACATGACTAGTGTGGGTAGAAGGACCTATGTCAAATTAGCTTAGTGTGCGCATTGGTAAGGTCGACATCATCTTCCCGGTAAATGGGTACACTGTGCTGTGGGTCTGATACTCAGGTGCACCATACTTGCCTGTGGGACAGGGATGGAGAAAGGAAACGTTGGCTTTTAAGCTACTTTTGTGCACCACATATTCTGGGGGCTTTCAGGGGCCTGCTCATCCCCTGGTGTAAGTTGAGCAGACTCAGGGCTACTTCAGTTTCTGCTTTGCTTTCAATGCCCTCCCCAACCTGCAGTGGACTTTAGAAAGCAGAGAATAGCTGTAATGCAATGGGACCAATGTTCCCTCTAATTTTTGACAGGCCATGTGCGCAAAAAAATTCTACTGTGCAAATTGTTGTGCTTCTGTGCAAATTTTTGTGCACGTGGTGTTTCGCCGTGTGCATGGGGTTTAGGATCTGTGTGCGCACGCACAGCTTAGAGGGAACAGTGAATGGGACCTAGTCATGCTTGTAACTCCCCTTATGAGGCGGCCTGGGAAATGGGCTGGTGTAAAGCCACTTCCTCACTAGTCAGGGAGGTCCCCAGCACAAGGGGGATGTTTACAACCACTAAGGCCTCTTTACATGGCGAGAGCAATATAAAAGGGCCTCAGTGTAACTGAGAATCAGGCCCTGCAATTCCCACAGTGCCTGAATATAGTAGGAATGTGGATAAAGAGCAACTGGCTAGCATTCCGTTCTACCAGGAGGAAGTTGGAGAGAAGGGAAAATGTTTTGAAGAAACAGATAAAAGAGACTTCACCTCCCCTGGAGGCATGTCCATCCTGTAATGTGTCAAAAATGGTATATGGTCTTGGGATCCTCCTTGATTCATTGCTCCTTTTAGATGCCCAGGTAGAGCAGTAGTGCCCAGGAATTTTCTGCTTCCTTCACCTGACCAAAATGCTATGCTTATTCCTCTTCAGCATGGCCTTCGTGACAGTGATCGACCCATTCCCTCACACTCTTATTAAAGAACAGGGAGGAGAACTGTAACCTCTGGGGATAAATGATGGTCTTTAATCTTGTAGGGTGTTAGGATAATAAAGCGATAGTACTATATAAAAGCCTATACATAAACAGAGACTCCAAAGGGGTCTTTTTATCAGGGAAAATACTATATGCATTGCGGAGGTCACAACATTGTTGTTACCTCAGTAATTTTGCCCAGATTTGCGCTTGCTTGATTTTACCCCTGCTGAAACCCTCTTCCATGCTATCACCTCACCTTGTTTGTGTCAGCTCCCTTTTCTATGGCTTCCCCAGGCTCCAGCTTTCTGGCTTCCTTCCCCCACTACCTACCTTGTCAAAAGAAAGTCAGAAACACCACCCCATGTTCAAGTAACTTTGGTAGCTCTCCATTAATTTCAGAGGCCAGTTCCAAACTGACCTTATTTTAAAACTCCCCATGAACTCACTTCAGCCTATTTTATTGGCACTCTCTCTCTCCAATCCCCTTCCTTATATTCTCTGCTCGTCTACAGCTGACCTCCATGCTGTCCCTCCACACAGCTTGAACCTATGATTCAAGAAAATTTTTTGCTGCAGTTCCTGCCATCTGGAACAGCTTTCCTGTGCCTCTCTGCCTCATCAACTCTCCCTCTAGTTTCAAATCTCAGCTGAAACCATATCTTTTCTCTCCTGCCTGTACCTCTTACTTTCTCTTTCTCTGCAACTATTTATTATTTAACATGTCAACTCTATTATTTAACTCCAGAAAGCACTTAGAGATGAGATATGTATGAAAGATGCTATACAAAATATGGGTGCGTTGTGTTATAGGAATTTTGAAACTTCTCACAAGAAGTATTGTCCTGATTCTTCTCACTTACCCTGGTTTTTCCCCAGTGTAACTCCCTTAGCTTTAACAATGTCATCACTGATTTATGTCAGTGAGGAGAATGGGACACAATTTGTGTTCTAAGAAGACTTGCCCGTGGTCCTGTCCAGTACATAATGGGCCAAATACTGCTCTCACTTGCCCTATAATGGGACCTGGCCTCAAGATCAGGGAAATGAACAGATGACATAAAGTCACCTTTCGTACAGTAAGCAAAGGGGTTGCTACAAATAAATCTTATCTACTTAAGTACAACAGCGCTGGCAAGTAAATATTGTCTTCTTTTTAAGTATAGTCTTTTTTAATTCACTACTTTTTTCTTTAACTTTTTAAAAATCTTTAAAATACATTATACTAAGAGTCTGAATATATTCAGAGTGATCTGTGTGTGCGCATTTGGAGTGACTGATCACTCTAAATCCACTCATCCATCTTTGTCATGCACGCACACTGAGATTTGGCAACACTAAGGTTTTTAAATTGCTAGAAGTTGCTTTATTTCAAATTAGGAGTCTTATACACTCCGGATCTAGAGCTAGGATGAATCAGGCATCAATGAGACATGGTACATGTTGCCCCTGGAGGTTCCACCACTGGCAAAGAAGTCAGGCATTGCTGATTATTAAAGTGGCTTACTGTATACCTTGGCTTAGCTGACTAAAAATCTGATCCAAAAAGCCCATTAAAATCAGTGCAAGTTTTTCCATTTACTTCAGTGGGCTTTGGATCGGGCCTTTATTGTACTGTTTCAGACCATATTTAAATATATCTTGAGTTTAGGCTCGCCTCATAACCTAGATCAATTATTCCCAGATGCACTTTTCAGAAATTATTATTTTCATTTTCCATGTGACCTTTTAACATGAGCAGCAAGTAATATGAGAATTTTGTGGGTGGCTGGCTTGACTTCTGTCCTAGAAACTCCAGACTGCCCGTGCATAACCTTTCTTGAGTAGAAAAAAAAAATCAAATTGATTTGGATGTGAGTACAGCCAAAAGGATTGAAAGCTGGCTGAGGAGACACGAACTTGGGAGGTATTTTCAACCAGTGAGGACAGAGAAATAAGAAAAGAGACTAGAAGTACAAGCAGGAAATTACAAAGTGAAATTCAAATTGCAAAAGGCAAGTTAGTAGATCCGGGCTAAATTCTGCATTCACTTACATCGTATGTAGTCCCTTTGTGCTTGATCTTCCTCTCACATGGGTTTTAAATTGGTATAAAAATTCCATTGCCTTCAGTGAAGTTACTCCTGATTTGTCCCCGTGTAAATGAGAGAAAAATCAGACCATTAGACTTCAATCAGATTACATCGGATACAAGTCAGCAGCAGAGGAAAAACAAACCAAAATCCACTAACTCAACAGGAAGAAGATACTTGATCCGTTTACAGGATCATTCAGTGCACAGGATGGACCTTGAATCTGGCATTTCCTAACTTTGGATTCCTTGATTTTGCAATCTAAAACAGTTTCCTTGTACCTTTTTACGTAATAGTTATATAGCTTGGCTAATTATGAATAAATGGTCAATGTAATTATTATAAACCTCTAGAAACACTGCAAGTTAAGATCTCAAACACTAAGGAAAGTGAGAAATTAGGAATGATGTTATGGAATTGGGTAGAGAAGAGTTTCAATATAACATCAGGAAACAGTTCTTCACAGCAAGTTTTATTGGAAGGGAATAGTCTTGATAAAAGTCCCATTTCTTGGATATGTGAAACTAAACTGGACAGAAGCACTGGAGAATAAATACATTATAGGAAGCAATTGGCAGAGAGAGAATTAGATAATCATAAGTTTATATATATCTACAGTGGATCCTGCTATGATCTTAATGAACTACCTTATAACTAGGGTCCTGCCAAATTCATCATCCATTTTGGTCAATTTCACCATCATAGGATTTAAAAAATTGTAAATTTCATGATTTCAGCTATTTAAATCAGAAATTTCACAGTATTGTAATTGAAGGGGTCTTGACTCAAAAAGGAGCTGGTGGGCGGGGTTGCGGTACTGTTACCTTTACTTCTGTGCTGCTGCTTGTGGTGGTGCTGCCTTCAAAGCTGGGCAGCTGGAGAGCGGCGGCTGCTAGCCAGGAGCCCACCTCTGAAGGCAGAGCTGCCGCCAGCAGCAGGGCAGAAGTAAGGATGGCCTGGGATGGTATTGCCACCCTTACTTCTGCGCTGCCGCCTGCAGAGCTGGGCCCTCAGTCAGCAGCCCCCACTCTCCAGCCACCCAGCTCTGACGGCAACGCAGAAGTAAGGGTGGCAATACTGCAACCCCCCTAAAATAACCTGTTCCTCCCTTTTGGGTCAGGACCCCCAATCTGAGAAATGCTGGTCTCTCCCCCATGAAATCTGCATAGTATAGAGTAAAAGCACACAAAAGACCAGATTTCACGGTCCATGATGTATTTTTCATGGCTGTGAATTTGGTAGGGCCCTGCTTCTAATAGGGATAACAGGAGCCACAAAAGTGGCTCCCGCAAAATGTTAGTAGGAGAGTTAATTACTTAACTTCCCACTTTAAGGATCACTACTCATTTGAAAATTCTCACACACTGATATATTTAGAACCCAACAGCAGCCTAGTTCAGGCTGGCTGTCACACATGTAGGATGGCTGCTATGTACAAGTGACAGCAATAAATACACTTTTAAAAATAGCTCTGTAAAGTCTAGGTCCCAGTGTGCTGTAATGGTCTAGGCAAAAACTGAGGAGCCAGAAAGGTCCTGCAGTCTGAGTCTGAGTTTACTGATCTCAATCTGTAAAACACACTAAAAAAAATTAAGTTTTCTAGCATACCCACCACAGCCATACCAAGATGCTGGATCTAAGTTATGCAGATAAACAAGATATGTTTTGCAGTGTATCTACTTTTATATCTAATTCACTAGAAGTATATAAAAGAATCTATACATAGAATTATTTCATTTAACTAAGCAATTAGGATTAGCATACATAAAATGTACATGCGTGCAAAACTTGCAAATGCATAGTATTTAGATAATTCATGTAGTCAGTACAGTTAAGCATACTGTGCAAATACTGGGTCTGATTCTCCTCCCATGCTGATGTAAATTAGGTATAAATTGCATTAGTCAGGTAACTTTGACTGATACAGGATTTCATTATCTAGTTTTACATTGGTAGGGCTCCACTGAATTCAGCATAAAGCTATTCACATGCAGCAGCAGCTTAATAACTGCAAACCAAAACCATTTCCACCAATGTAAATCTCCTTTCACACCAGTGCAAATTAGAAGTAACTCCATTGAAGTCATTCTTCCTACTCCTTTTATCTATGATGTACTATGATCCATTTGCAGGACCAATCTGTTGTAGAGTTGAACCGGTATAACTGAGGACAAAATCTGTCCTACAGAGCTTTTATAGCTGGTGATATGTGAGAAGGAAAGCTCTCAGAATGCATTTTTAAAGATGGCACTAAAATCAGTAACTTTGCTTGTCAGCAGCACATATTTGCTCTGGAAATCACCCAGGCACAATAAACAGAGAGAACCATAATCAGAGTGGTGCAGAGAATAGAAGTTCCATTCTGTTCATGATTTAAAAATTTCAAAATTTGGCTATGTTCTGAATCAGACTGAAAATTTCAATTCTCCACTAAGGACAATTAAAAACAAACAAAAAAACCCCACATTTCAGGTCATTCCAAATGTTTTGTTTTGACAAAGTCAAAATATTTCACTTCAGTTTTGATTTTTAAGATTTTGTATTACATTATAAAATACAACAAAATAAAAAATAAAACTGAGAAGTCATTTCAAAATGAAAAATCAAAACATTTTATTTTTACAATGTTACTTGTTTTTTTCCTTTTCTAAAAATGAAATTCGGTCTAAATCAACCCAAAGTATTTCAATTTCAATGGAACCTCATATTCCATCAGAACATGCTTCCATCAAAGTTTCTCTGAGCAGCTCTACCCACAATATCACTTTTTCACTTACGAGAGCACAACCTCACTGTGGCGGGCCTTGCACCGCACCACCCCTTTGTGGCAGAGGTGGGATGGAGTGTCAGAACCTCACCACTCCCGAGTTCACGTGCCTGTCTCTCTGTGGGAGGCCGGTTGTGGCCTAATGGCCTCCTTCCACACAATCACCCCTTGGTTGCGGTAGTGCAGCCTAGCGGCCAGAGTCCAGGTAACTCACCCCAAGTGTGAGGGCAGTGTGGCCCAATGACCAGGGTCCATATGAATCACTCCCCACATTGAAGCAGTGCAACCTAATGGAGTCCATAGGATTCCCACGGTGGGGGGGGAGAATGGTAGGGGGACCTGGGCCCACCCTCTCCACTGGGTCCCAATCCAGGGCCCTGGTAGTGGCAAGCTCCCCTTGCCACCAGCTTGGCGGGAATCCGCCCGCAACACGCCAAGTGTCTGTGCTGCTCTAACACCATTTGCCTCTAAAGTTCCCATGGGTCATTTCCTACCATAACACCGGGTTCTCCACTTCTGGGGGGTCCTCCGGTCTGTTCCCCTCCTGTGACATCTTCCATCTGGGCACCAGGGTGTGCCCCGGCTTGGCTGGCCTCCAGATCCGGGCACGCAGGCTGTCCCTCCTCAGGAGCTGGCAGAGTGTCTCCTTCCCCTCTGGCAATCAGCCCAGACTGAGCAGCTCTGCAGGCTTTTATACCTGTTCTCCAGTTGGAGCATGCCCAGGAGAGCTCCTGGGGTGGGGCTTCCTCTGCTAGGAAGGAAGGGTTAACCCCTGCAGTACCAGTGAGGGGCCACTCTGCCCGTCACACCCACTTTAAGATTACACCCAAAAAGTTTACAATCCTTTTGTGAAGGGTATCTGCTAGAAGAAGTACTTTACATCAGTGCTCTGTGATCTACACTGGCTTCCAGTTCACTTCTGTTTGCCATGGGAGGTTTGTTTAAACCTTCAAAGCCTTCAGTGAGCTGGATCTTGGAAACGTCTGAGACCCCTTCTCTCTCTCTGTGACACTAAAGCAGTTGAGAGAGCCTCAAGTGAAGGGCATGCAGCCATGGAGGTCCCACAGCTATGGAACTTAATTCTAAGCTGGGTTCATCAGAGTGTGAATCTGTTGACCTTTGTGTCATGTTGCAGGGCATGTTTCGTCTCCTTGCGCTTTTCTTGATGGGATGAATGGTTGGGAGAGTTTGGTGGAGGATAATTGGTATTATTGATTATTTTTCTTTTTACACATTGGCCTGCTTTTTTGTTATGCTGCAAAACATTTGTACATATGCCAAGAGCATAGGATAGACATATTTTTTAAAAAGGAATGCCAATAAAATATGTGGTAAGAAGGGACTGTTGACTTGAAGAAGAATATGTGTAACTAAAGAAATATAAAATAATGGGAGGAGGGGCAAACACTTCATGCAATGCCCTATTCCCTCATTAGAGTTGCACTAGCTTAAAAACAATGTAAGCAATCTTACCTCTGGACAGAAGTAACTGCCTGAGTTTTCCAAAAACGACACCTCTGGGACCAATTTCTTTCCTCTCTTTGTTTCCTGAGTTTGTGTTTGCAGGATAAAAACATAGAATGGGGAAGCAGGGACCCCGAGCCTATCATTCTCATTCATAGAGGGCCAGTTACAACCTTGAAAGTCTACACTCAGGCATTTCTTTTGGATATTCTTGAGGATGGGGAGATCACTTCATAAGACTAACAAATACCCCAGCCATTTAATCTGACTGGAAGTCAAACTTGACTGAACTGAGGATGGAAGAGGTAGCACAAGCAGAAGTAGACTAAACCCTTGGTAGAGATCTATAACAATAAGATTGCAAGAGACCAAATGGATACCAAGTGCCTAGAAAAAAGATGGGCCTCAATAAAAGAAAATGGGAAATGTGGGACTTATGCAGATATGAACAGGAAAAGTTTGAAGTTTTGTTACCATGACAGCTGATGATGATTATACATATATTACTATCTGTTTTTTATTGTTATCATTTTACCTGAGAAAACCAGACATATTTCATTTCTGCTCCTTGATATTTACTGCATTTGCAACCCTCTGGATGACTAAACAAATGGAAAAAAGTCTTCCATAACAGTTGATGGGGGGGGGGAGAGGAGTATTGCATAAAAGCAGCCTAAGTTTAAGAAGAGTATAGGTTAAACTGGAAGAGGTATTTATAGGACTGAGTCAACAAATCAGCTTCAACCACCACCACACGTTTGCTTTGGGACCATCTGTAACTCTATTTCTGGATTGTTTAATCACATTTATAGGGGCTGATTCTCCTGTCATTTATACCAGTGTAAATCAGGACTATCTCCAGTTTTGTCACTGTTGCTGATATGAATGCTGTAACTGAGAGGTAAATAAGGCCTAGAGAAAATTAAATAAATACAATTTTTAAATGCTGCTTTAATTGAATATGATAAAATAGTTTACAAGCCAAATAAAAAATGTGGGTGAGACAGTCCATGCGTTTTGGATCAGATCCACAACTGATGTCAAGTAGCATAGCTTTTTTGAAGTCAATGAGGAAACACTGATTTATGCCAAGTGAGGATCTGGCCCCACAGTCCGACGGTTATAATTACTCCCACAGTCGGTGAGCTGGATGAATAATATACAACAATTTCTGTGAGTCACCACTTGACTTTGTAAAATGAATTCATGTTGGCCTTGTGTGCCGTGCCATGCCACGCCGCTTTTGTGTTTGCACTCTGTGAGCATTGAGATAGGAAACTTTCCCTGATTTCAAAGTCTCAAGCATGAGTATTCACAGAAACCACATGATAAATTTGCACGTGCACGACTGTTTGCTTGCATGCATACCCCGTCGTGAAATAGAAATGACATCATATGACTTGTCTGACGTGTTATAACTCACCACTATAGCTTGAGCAGCTAAGATAGAATACTCAAAAAGAACTGTTCACATTCAGGACCTCAAGAGTTCTGTGTAAGCATGAACGCTTGTATTTTTCAGCAACAGAAGTTGGTCCAATAAGAGAGATTACTTCACCCACCTTGTCACTTTAATATCCTGGGATGAGCATGTCTACAACAACATTGCAAACAACATATTCAGTCCACACTGCTCAACAAATTCACCAAAAATTAATTTTGGATAATGAATACATTGGAGGAAATCATGATGTGTGGAGATGGTTCACAAACAGGAAAAGAGACTACATTAATTTGACAAATTACTCACTGCAAATTACTCAGATCTGCTTAAGCAGCAGGCACATTGTGAAAGCTAAGGAGCTATGTGGGGGGAAAGGAATTATAAGGACTGTTTCCTAGCAGAAATGTATTTCCCAGCAGAAAAGTCTATTTCCTGCCATGTACAAGAACCCATCTAATGATCATTCCCAAAGAGCTTCCACCACTATCCAGTTTCCAAGAGCTTATTATTTTAGTATGAGAAAAGCCTTCCCCGGTGGCCTGGATGACTTCAGAGTAAGAACAGCGGGCCAGGCTGATACAGAGAGTACCTTTCAGGTTGCTGGCAGTGAACAAGGCCACAATTGTTTCCTTGCAAATATTATCAGTCCCATGAGATGCTGATACCCCCAATTCACACTAACTTCAGTGTGGGCTAGGTGCTCAGCACCACAGGAATGAACCCTACGTGCCAAACTCAGAGGGGAGTCTAAATTGGTATAACTCATACCTTCTTTTATCCCCCTTAGCAGGTATATTACACAAACTTAGACTCCTTGTAGACTTATTGAAACTGAGCCTGGTCTACACAAGAGATCTGTATCGGTACAACTACGTTGCTCAGGAGTGTGAAAAATGCACACCCATGACTGACGCAGTTATTCCAACCTAACCCCCCATGTAGACAGCGCCATGTCAGAAGGACAGTTTCTCCCATCAACATAGCAACTGCCTCTTGGGGAGGTGGATTAACTATGTCACCAGGAGAGCTCTCTCCCATCAGTGTAGAGCATTTTCATTAAAGTGCAGCTATGTCTATACGTACAGAGCTGCAGCGTCTGGTGAAGACGCTCTATGCCGATGGGAGAGAACTCTCATGTCGGCAAAATAAAAACACCTCTGTGAGCGGTGGGAGCTATGTTGGCAGGAGAGCTTCGGTGCACACGAGCGCTTATGGCGGTGTAATTTATGTTTCTCATAAATTATGCCAACATAGGCTGTAATGTAGACATAGCTTTCTACAGCAGCTCAGCTGCACTGATGCAGCATTTTAAGTGTACACTTGCCCCGATTCAGATCTCACACACACCAGTACAAAATCTACTCACTTCAATACAGCTACTGAGTACACTGCTATAAGTGAAGTCAGAATCAGGCCAGTTAGTCTCCCTTAAACTTACTTACATACATAGGATGCAATTAAGAAATAATGTGCAAAGTGATGTTAGACCTCATAGACCTATTTACACCACTTTACTAATATGTAAGGAAGTCCAAGTTGGTATACCTTGCCCACCAAAAAGAATGAAGGATGAATAAGAAGGTGTGCAACAACAGAGCGGAGACTACTTTAACCTGCATGCTTTGACACCCTCTTCCAGCTTCTCATTTGATAAGTTGCACCAGTTTAAACCCTTTTCCATGTGGTAGAATGAATGTAAGAGTCAGAGGGAGTCTGAGTGCAAGAGACTCTGACACCTCTGTACACAGCATCTCTGAATATGGCCCTAATGGCTGACAGATATTACCAAACCTGTTGCTACTACAATATGTAATAAATGCATTTTTCCATCTGACTCTGGGCCTGAGCCACCTTTCTCTCATATAAAGGCTGCAAGAACAGACTCTTTGCCATTATTCCTCCATATTCAACGGCAAGAATGTTCCGCACAGCAAGTAATAAGAACAATGCTAATAAATCATGGAAGAATATACAGTATTCGTTGGAAAAACTTAATTTAGGGGATCAGCATATTGGGATTGTATAACTACTTTTTACTCAGCAGAAGCAGGTATTCTGTGCGATGCTCTTAAAAAACACTCATTCCACAGTGCAGGTAGAATAACAACTTTTACCCCAGAGAGCACTCAAGTGACAGACCAAGTAACGCGAAGAGAAACTTTGAGCTGAAGTGTGATTTCCTCAGCCATTATCAGCTGCACTCCCACAACTAAAATGCATTCCTCAGGAGAGAAAGCAAAGCCAGCAGATCTTCTAACTAATTTACAAGAAATCTTTTTCTCCTTGGGAAAAGGGCAAGAAAGAGCAGTAGGTGGAAAAATTAACTTTTATTGAGATCAAACTCTCAGAACTCAAACTGACATGAAATAGTCAATTATAGCAGAAACATAATGCATCAGTCACAGAACAGGAGACAAGGCTGTTGTTTTCAGTGGAGCTATGGCAGTTTACATCCGCTGAGGATTGTCCCCCACCCAGTACCATTTATGTGTAAGCTAATAAAAAGTTGTTGTTTTATCCAAATTGTGACTCATTCCATCAAGTTTTTATTTCTGACGTAGTGCGGCCACAACAAATATTACTCAATTCATTACCATTAATAGACAGTCGTAGTAGAATGCATTTCTATAGCACCTTCTGTGGGAGGATAACAAAATTCATTATAGATGATCCCAAGCCAAGTTTTTATCAGCTGATGATCTGGCCTATTAATCGCAGTAATTAAGTTTTTAACACACACCACCACCCATCAGATAAATAGGGATTATTATGCTCATTTTATAGATGGGGAAACTTTGAGAATCTTATAGTGAGTCAGTGGCAGTCAGGAAGAGAATCCAGATCTTATGATTTCCAGGATCCATTCTGTGTTCACTAGGCCATGTGTAAGCAGGGGAATAGTCCCGCTATTGTGGGGAACTTTCCTGGCTTCTGCACTACCCCAGTGAAGTGGGCTAGCGAAAGGATCTGAGTCCTCACTCACACTTCCTTTACCCAGTGGCCTCCCTGCCCTTGCGGACTCCCCTTGTCTGGCAGAGTCCTCATAACCCCAACAAGGCTGGGCCCAGGATTCCTGGGGGGCTCGACCCCCAACCCTGCTGTGGTCATCTAGGACGGGGCTAGGGTGTCCCCACTCCAGGGTACTCTCTCTGGACTGGGCACTTCTCTGACCCACTGAGCATTACATACAAGTTAAAGCAAATGCAAGTTATTTAATCAACAGTTAATTTTAAAAAGAATAAGGAAAAATGGGAAAGGTTAAAGGAAACACCTCAACCCGCTCTGTGGCAGGGAACATCACAAACAGTGTCTCTGGAACATCAAGGCAGTTCAAAGTCTGTTCCTTGTAAGTCCCAGGCCTTCTTCTCAGGCCCTGGCTGTGCTGTAGGGATGCTGTGGGTTGGACACTTGCTCTGGTGGTGGCCACATGATCTCAGGCTCTAAGTGGTAGGACCCTTCTTCCCAGCGTTGTCCTCACCCTGTCAGGGTTACGATCCAAGCCTGGCCTGCAGAGCCTCTTGGCTGAGACGTCTCCCACTGCTGGGCCCGCTGCCCAGGGTCCCCCTCGCTCTCCCCAGCTGCTCACCGCACCCAGCTCTGGACTGCTCCAGCCCCAGCTCCACCACTCTGTCTCTGCACTGCTGCTGCTGCTCTGCCTCCAGCTCCCTGGGCTGCTTCTCTGGCCCCTCTGCCTCTGGTTGCTACAGCTCTGCTCCCAGGATAGGTCTGCTCTGCAGGCTGCTTCTCTGACTCTGCTCCCAGCACTGACCTGCTTCCTGGGCTGCTTTTCTGGCCCCTCTGGCTCTGGTTGCTGCAGCTCTGCTCCCAGGGCAAGTCTGCTCTCTCTGGGCTGTGCCTCTTACTTTGGGACTGCAGCTCTGCTCCCAAGACAGGGTCTGCTCTCTCTGGATCTGACACAGCTCTGCTCCCCAGCTCAGCTTGGTCCCCTGTTTTTTCCTTAGCTCGCCCCCACTCTGTCTGACCCAGGCAATTCCAGCTCACACGGACGTCGGGACCTTCCTGGTCTCCTGACTCCCTGATTAGCCTGTCCGCCCTGTCGTTCAGGCTGACATGGAACATTGGCCTCTCCCCATTGTTCCGGGGGGCTGTCAGTCTGAGGGTCCTGATTTCCCATCGACCCTTCC
The DNA here is from genome assembly GCF_015237465.2 of Chelonia mydas. Lineage (NCBI taxonomy): Eukaryota > Metazoa > Chordata > Testudines > Cheloniidae > Chelonia > Chelonia mydas. The sequence goes on along the minus strand of NC_057852.1, from coordinate 26,634,642 downwards.
CCCTTTTTAGTACTGGGAGCTAGCAACTAAAACACCCCCACTGAATGTTAGTAATGGGGCAACAGTCCCCTTACACATGCTTCCAGGTACACATAGTGTTGTCATTCTACATTGTCACTGCACTTATGTTCCTGGGCCCGTCTGGTACAAGATGCAGTTTATAGGTGAGGCAGATGACCAAAAGAAAGTCTGTGGTTGAACACCTCTTTCAGATTTAAACTAAATTTCTTATTCTATTGTAATCTTTGTAGCTTCATGCATCTCTACCTAGGGCTGTGTAGGTTTTGAAGACTTGTATTCTAGTTATATCTCACAGTTTCTGTTTCCATCTCAGTACAGCACTGTAAACTATCATGGCATTCTGTCAGTACACATCTTTTGGAATGACACACAGAGAGATAATCTGAGATATATGATAAGCAAGTGTTAAAAATTACTCAATGGGGCAAATCTGTACCTTAAAAGTCCTTTTGGTAAATTCAGGATGGTACCATAATACTCAAAGGGACACACCATCAAGTTGTTAAAAATCACACTTCTATCTGGATTAGGTGTTTTGGATCATTTTTGTCATAAGCAAAACTGATGATTATGATAACAGAAAGAGAGGGGAGAAAAAAATACACCATTTTTCAGTTTGTTTACAATTGTGCATTAGACAGCATGTTGTGCATGTGTCACTGTTTCCACTGTACAGTCTGTTTTAGTCACTTTCCCTCTTGGGTGTGGTGGAGGAAAGTTCCCAAAGTAACAGGAGAGATGATGTATTTTAAACTTCAGAAATTGGAAGGGGAGTCAGGAGCATGTTTTCAAATGCAGCTACAGATTCCAGGTGCCTCTGTGCTTTTGGTGCCTAGCTTCGACATGTTCGTGTCTCAAATTGAACACACACACAAAAGCAAAACAAAACGAGTAGCTACCTTTGAAAATGTAGGCGTTGGTGTTTTAAACACTAGAACTGTCTGTGTGGGGGTGTTTGTTTTTAAATACAGCCAGTCCTATTTAGGAGGAAGTAAAGAACCCAGAGGATTCTGGAAGGAAGAGCGAGAGAAAGAGAGAGGTGGGAAGCACTAAAATTTGTGTCCTGAGGGGAGCCGTTGTTTATAATGAAAGAAAGTGTTAATGTTAGAAATACCTGTACAGTAGATAAACTGCACACTAAGAGCTGAACATATTATCTAGGACTGAGGTAAAAAGATCCCTGTTTTTAAAATACAAGAGAACGAGCTCTGCTGTGAACTACAAGAAGCCGAAGAAACCTGCTTTGAACTACAAAAAGAGGGACCAGTAAGAAGAACCCTGCCTTAGCAGAACAGTAAAAGAATTCTGCTTTGAAATACAAGTAGGGGAAGAAATCCTATTGTACTGTGAGATAAAATGAAGTAAGAAATATGCTTCCAAAACCAAAGGCAAAGCTGGATTTAGGAACTTGAAAAGGAACAAGAGAAAGACATTGCTGTAAATACAGCAAGAGGTTTAAGGTAGAGAGAAGTGTCGTCTCCTGGATGTTGCATAGGATTGGAAGCCAGGAACTTCTCAATCCTGGCTCTCCATTGAGTTGCTCTGTATCTTTACCAAGTTACTTAATCGAACTGCTTCATTTCTCCATCTCTAAAACACAGGTGTTTATACTTGCTTCATAAGGATGTTGTGAGGCACAATGTTTATACAGTGCTTTGAAAATGTAAAGGTTTAAGTACATGCTAAGTATTATTATTATATTTATAACTGATGATTACAATACAAAACAGGAAGTAAAAGACTGCTTTAAAACAGAAAAGATAAATGTGTTTTCTATATGGAAACAAAAATAAACCAACTTCCAAAGAGTAAAGGATCTTGGATTAAAGAAGAAAGAAAGGGGATATTCTTTTCAGAGTTCCTCCTTCCTCCATGTGAACCACATGGAACTAAGCCCTGGTCTACACTGTGGAGGGGAGAGGGGGATCAATCTAAGTTACTCAACTTCAGCTACGTGAATAACGTAGCTGAAGTTGACGTACTTAGATCGACTTACCAAGGTGCCTTCACCGCGGTGAGTCGACGGCTGCCGCTCCCGCATCGACTCCACCTGTGCCTCTTGCGGCGCTGGAGTACAGGAGTCGACAGGAGAGCGCTTGGGGGTCAATTTATCGTGTCTAGACTAGATGCAATAAATCGATCCCCGCTGTATCGATTGCTGCCTGCCGCTCCGGCGGGTAGTGAAGATGTACTCTTAGTTACAACAAAGTCAACTATTTCTTGCCTCAGTCTCACCCAACAACAGTTGGCCTTTTGCTGCTGTACTGCCATCTGGTGGTGGAAAATGCAATGCAATGGGCAATAGTAATCCTCCACAACAATAATCAAGACAGAATTGATGCAGTAGCCAAAATTATGACACCAGACGAGGCATTAGTTTAGAGCAGAATTGGAAGGTTTGGCTGAATCACTTGGGGAATTCCAGGGTATCTATAAACATTACAGGAGATGAAAGACAGGAAGCTTCATTGCGCTGATTTAAAAGTGCACACAACATATAATAGTACATATTGTGATAACCAGACAAAAGAAACTCAGTCATGCCAAAGAACTCTTACTGAATACTTCAACACAAAGTAAAATATACTCTCTGAAAGCCAGACATTCCATATGGGGTAAGCAAATGCCCCAAGATTTCAGTGGATATCCTGACCACCCAACTGCCTGTCCTAGCTAGTCTTGTGCTTTTGATATTTTCCATAGACACGGAGAAAAATGACACAGATGATATACATGTGCATCATTATAAGTCTTAAATAAAGAGCTTAGAGAAGATTTTCCATTGAATGGTTACATCCAGCAGATTGGAGAGTTATGAGGAACATTTAAAATTAATGTGACACAGTGCAAAAAGTGTCAAAATCCAAAGTAACCACATGCAAATCCAAAGAAGGTACACACACGAGAAGAGTATACATGAGACTAAAAGGATTAGAAGTGTTCGTACTCTACAGAAGGTTTTACCCAAATTAAAATGAATGTCTAGCTATTAGACACATGTATTGCATCTGCGGCTAGGGCAACTATTTTCAAGCAGCATACTAATCTTTATAGATGAAAACATATTCCCAACAAGATAAATCAATCTATATAGGAGTCCAGCAACAGTGCGCTGCATAGAACATGACTCCACATTAATAGCCATCTGACTATTACTGTGTCTTCAGGAATGAGAGAGACAATACAGTCATCTCAACTCAGAGGCCAGATTCTGAGTTTATTAGCCCCAAAGTAAATTCAGATCAGCCCCATTGTCTTCAGTGATCTGGGTTTACACAAATGAGAATTCTGTGGTATCATTCAAATGCATCAAAACAAAAGCCTTTTCAAATATTGATTCTGCCTCTGTGTATTTGGTACACTGTTACGCCTGAGTTTTGTAGACTGCTTTTGTTTCAGGTGTCCCTGTGATGGATGAATATGCCTAAAAATGTCTCCTCAAATTTTTTCTGTTGTTATTTTAAACTACATATTTTTTAGCAAGCTATATGGAATTCCTGTTTTCACAACATGTGTAGCTCACTACTTAATTATTTTCTCTGCTTGAGAGTACTAAGGTTTCAGTACTGCTATAGCACTCCTTACTGTCTCCAAACCAATAGTTTGTAGAAAGCTTCAAGAGACCCTAGCTGTGCCTGTTTAAACAGTATAGCTGATCCACAAGCTATTACGTCAAATTTTGTACCAATTCCTTCAGAGCTCACAAAAGAATGGGGTCCTTTGTTGCAAAATGACAAATGCCTAGGGCCAGCCTTGCTTTTCTTTTGCAGTTCATGATGACACTTCGATTTAACACATGATGCTCCTCAAAAAAATAAAATCAAGGCCTATATGAGTGATCAACAAAAGGCTCGGCATTCTATTGTCCAAGAGCAAGACGGTGTATCATATGACAACGAAGGCATGATCTCTCTCTAATCCATCTGATCTTCAGATTCTGAGGAAGGAAGGGAATATGATGAAGGATGCAAAGCAAGGATGTGTTCTCACCCACTACAAATTCAATTTTAAGGTGATACCTGTAACATGATCATTGCAAAATTTCTAGAAACTGCACCTGCTAACAGTAGGGTTAAATTTGGACCAGTGATTATACTATCTGTGCAGTTTCACCATCACTGGAAACCTTTACGATTTGCACAAGTGCAACAAAGGTCTCCAGAACTGTCCATTTACCTGCTCAGCTTATTTAACAAGTTTAATCACACTGTATCCGTTATTTATTTCTGTCCTTTGACCTATTAGGAGGATCTGACATTATTTGGGACAGTTTTCCTGCATTCTCTTTACCGACATGATAAAACAGGAGAACTGTCATGTTTCAAAATGAAAATGTGTATATCTTTAAATATAGCTGTCATAAATGTAAAGGGAAGGGTAAACACCTTTAAAATCCCTCCTGGCCAGAGGAAAAATCCTTTCACCTGAAAAGGGTTAAAGAAGCTAGGATAACCTCACTGGCACCTGACCAAAATGTCCAATGAGGAGACAAGATACTTTCAAAAGCTGGGAGGAGGGAGAAAAACAAAGGGTCTGTGTCTGTCTGTGTGATGCTTATGCAGGGGACAGAGTCTTAGAACTTAGTAAGTAATCTAGCTAGATATGCGTTAGATTATGATTTCTTTAAATGGCTGAGAAATTAAGTTGTGCTGAATAGAATGGATATTCCTGTCTGTGTGCCTTTTTGTAACTTAACGTTTTGCCTAGAGGGATTCTCTATGTTTTGAATCTAATTACCCTGTAAGGTATTTACCACCCTGATTTTAGAGAGGTGATTCTTTTTACTTCTATTAAAATCCTTCTTTTCAGAAACTGAATGCTTTTTCATTGTTCTTAAGATCCAAGGGTTTGGGTCTGTGGTCACCTATGCAAATTGGTGAGGATTTTTACCAAACCTTCCCCAGGAAGTGGGGTGCAAGGGTTGGGAGGATTTTGGGGGGAAAGACATTTCCAAACAACGCCTTCCTAATAAATAAACCCAGATAAACGTTTGGTGGTGGCAGTGGAAGTCCAAGGGCAAAGGGTAAAATAGTTTGTACCTTGGGGAAGTTTTAACCTAAGCTGGTAAAAGTAAGCTTAGGAAGTTTTCATGCAGGTCCCCACATCTGTACCCTAGAGTTCAGAGTGGGGAAGGAACCTTGACAATAGCCCATTCTTGTTAAGAGAAAATCAAGAACCCAGGCAAATACATGAAAAAGCGGGGCGGAGGGGGCGGAGGGAGGAGAGAGAGAGAGAGAGAACGAACTAGGAAACAGTAGGATGTGTGTGCTGACTGGGGCCATTCTTTACATTTAACAGTTAAGAGAGGGAGCAGTTGGACCCAGACTTGCCTCTGTCAAGACATCTGCTATGCTTTCAGCCATCTTTTCCTGACGGTTGCTGTTTAGCAGGGCAGAGAACAAGCCCCAACTCCAGCCAGAGGGCTCCCCAGAATAATGTCTTTTGTGATTAATCGATGACATCAACCTGTTCCTGGCAACACAAAGCTACTCTGGTAGGACAGCAGGAGAATGACAGCATCCCCAGGTCACATGAAACCAGCTTAGCAGGCTTTACACAGCAGCGCCTGGCTCTCCCACCAATCTGGTACAGGGAATAAGCCAAGGATGGGCAGGGGTATAGCAAGAACACATGTCATTCGGGTCATATCCAGCTGGTGGAATGGTCCCTAGAGGGCCATTCCTGATGGCATAATTTAGAGCAGCCCTTTGTCTTAGTCACCTTTCCCCTCCTCACTCAGGGCCTGTGTTCATAAAGTGCGAGGATGTGTTAATCACTGATTTTTACCTTTGATATGGTAAAGAGTCCAGGTTTTTCCTTTACACATTTAGTTTTGTATATGTATTGTACTGTGCTAGCTTTCTGGATACAGCTTTTAGTAGGAGGTAATTTTTCAATTTATTTTTTTGCTCTGAAAATAAACACTTGGTAATATAAAATAAATAAATTAAAATTAATTACAAATATTAAATTAAGATGTGATATTACTGTCAAAATGAAGTGGTTTCCAGACCAGTATTTATACCTCGGAGTCTGTGAGACTCTTCAGGCTATAAGCACTCAAACTGTGCAGTCCTGGAACTGTGCAATTTCACCTGTTCTGTAGGGAATTTCTTTCCTTGCAGAGTGTCTTCTATTGCATAACATTGAGTTCCTATAAAAGCTGTCTTTTCAGTCAGACATGCCATGTGGAATTTTAAAGCTCTTTTTAGTCCTCTGATTTCACTGTTTAAACTACAGGCAGATATATTGTGAGACAAAATGTAAACTAGTAATAATAATTTAAAATTCAATTGTCGTGAACCAGAGGAATTATAAGAATACAGGGCCTAATTCTTTCCTGCTTATGTCTTGTGTAGTCATTTGCACGTATGTAGGGTAAGTGCAAAGTGGGCATAAAACCCTACCAAATCATAATATTGTTTTATACCCAGTTTGTGTTCACTTTGCACAAGTTCAAGGTATAAGCCTGTGAAGAAACAACCCCATAAAATGTACTGTGCAACAATTGCCCAGGACTATTGTGAGACAGCTCCTTAGCTGATCTAAATCAGTGTTGCTCCACTGGTTCCATTAGTGACACCATTTACTCCACTGGTGCTGTAACTGGATCCTCTGCCCCTGGGGCCACCCAGCCCTGTTAGATGATCAGGCCCAGGTTATCCTCTTGCAACTCCTGGAGATCCCACAGAAGCAGCAAGAGGCACAGTTTGCCTCTCAACAGTGATGGTGGCAGGAGGTCCAACACCAGCAACAGGAGCAGTTTCTGAAATGCCTGGAGAAGTGGGCTCCAGGGAAGCTTACTGGACCTAAAGAGGATAACTCAGGCAGGCCTGATTCTAGGTTGCCAAAGCTGAGGACAGACGATGGCCTTAAGGCTTTCCTCTGCGCCTTGGAGGGAGTGCTGCTGGCTGGGAGGAGTCAACTTGGGCAGCCAGGGTTGCACCATTTTTGATGGGGAAGGCCCAGGCAGCATACCAAGCCATGAGTGATGAGCAGTCTGGTTCATATGAGGTAAAAGCTGCCATTTATGTAGACTGGAACTTAGTCCAGAGGAGAATCATCACCAGCTGTCAAGCCATTTCTTTGAGGAGCAAACTTTTATATAGCGACCTAGCAGTTGCAGGACCTTGCTACCCATTTGTTGGGTCGAGGGACTAACTGTGGAGAGAATCATGGATCTGGTGGCCCTGTAACAATTCTTACAGATCCTATTTGGGTAAGAGTCTTTCACCCATTGTCTGTGAAGTTAGGTGGTGGAAAGAGCAGAGGCCTATGTGTGGACGCTGAGGGAGCTAAGTAACTTGCCAAACCAGTAAGAGGAAGTGCCCTGATCTGAGAAGGCTGGAGAAAACTCTCAAGACATCAAAGTCCTGGTAGCCCAAAATGTAAGGTTTCAGAAGGGCCACCAGCCCCTCAATCAGCCCACAACCTAAGAGAAGTTCCCTTGGGGGTGGCCAAGAACTTCTGGTAGTATGTTACCATTGTGGCAAATGTGGGCACATCAAGAAAGATTGCCTATTAATGCAGAGTAAATATGTAGGGTGCTATTCCAGTACCCAGGATATCTGGGACCCCCTCCTTGGAGGTTGTCCTGTACGCGATATATAAGGCCTCAGACCACCATGGAGAAAGGACAACTGTGAGGTGTGCTTTGTATATGAGATGGTGGGACATATACTAAAGGGCATGCCCTTTTGATAACTGACACCTCAGAGAAGTGGGTGGTGGCCCTGAAAAATGAGGGGCCCTGTAAATGGAGAGAGATAATCCATGGGACCAAAGCAGGGAGAAGTGTATAGTCTAATAATAGAGTTATGTGAGCCCCAGGTACCTGAAGTGAAACAGGAGGTGACAGGGATTCTGTCCAAACCTACGGATATAGATTGGACCCAAAAAACAACACACCTGAGGAGGCAGAGTGTAGGACTTAGATGAGGGCAGAAATCTTGGCCCAACCTACCAGCCTACAGACTCAGATGACAAAAGGCTTTCAGGCGCAGGGGTTGGCTACACCCCAGACAGAGATAAGTATCAGGGAACAAAAGTTCCAACTTGAGACTCAGCAGTGCACAGTGGGAACCCAGGTGTTTTCTCATGGGGAAACAGGGAATGTGCTGGTGACTATGCCCCTTCCCCTCTCCCCCACATCTGTGTACCTGGGAGCAATTGGCAGAGGAGCACCAGAAAACTCTGAAGGAGAGGTGCCACCTACTCTTGATGGTCAGTGAGCTTAAAGTGGAGCTGGAGCATCTACACACACAGACCCCACACCCTCAAGTTAGAAAATACAAGTGACCAGATATGAAGAGTCTGGAGTGGGTACTTCATTAGACTGTTGAACCTGCCTTGATGTCAGGCAAGGTTCTAAGTGGGGTAGGTATGTAATAGTGTGGTCTGCCCCTTTAGGTGCCATTGGGTCTGTGACCTGCAAGCCCAGCTCACACCCTTTAGCAAATGCAACTTCTAACTTGCAAAATTCCTTGTATTCCATTTATATCATACTGGACAGAGCTGTTTATATGGCTATTTAATTAAACCCAGTTATCACAAAGTGATTCTGTTTTCTGCATTGCAGTCCCCTTCCTTTACTTAGGAGTGCTCTGAATTTACATCAGCTTGACAATTAAAGTTCCAAACTAGTTACGAAAGCCTTTTATATTCTGGTTTTCATTAGTTCATATTAAACGATTCATTGGCTTGATTTTCACTTCAGTGAGCCTTCTCATAAAATCAACTTAGGCATGATCACATAAGAAGTGAAATGAATTAATACATCAGCAAAAACACTTCCTAGGAGACTGTTTTCCTCTCACATTTTATTATTGTGCAGATATACTTGTCAGTCATGTGCAAGATATACTGAAGCCAAGAGGACAGAAAAGACTAAGCAGCTCTAAGTCAAAAAGAATTCTTTGAAGCTACATTCAGACTTTATTTGCTGAAGCAGGTGTATAGTCAGCAAGTCTCTAATGGGAAGAATTACCCTTTTGATAGTGTCTTCTTAGTATTATAATGGTGCCCACTAATGCTGCAATAATTCAGGATGTCTCAGCATTGCCATTATGCATTCATAGTTTCAGATAGGTTCATAATTCAGATATAAACATTTTTGCTTCTTTCTAAAATTTGTCAGTCAAAGTCTCAACCTGGGTGTGGATTTTAACATTTGTTTTACCAATGTGAGGGTTGAAACTGTTTAATAAATTTTAAGTTCTAAAAGTTTGGAGAAGCAAATACAATGCTTAGCATGTATCAACCACTTGCCATCTTTCAAATGCAGTACAAACATTACATCTTTGTCACAACACGCCCCTGAAGCAGGTACAGTCCTGGAGCCTTAGAAACTCACGTTATTCACTGGAAATCCTCTGCAGACAAAATGAAATTTTAAGACTCTGAGGTTTTATGTATTATTTAAAAGATGGGGGAAACCGAGAAACAAAAATTACAGCTTGCCCAATGTCACAGGGCTAGTCAGTAGCGGAGATGAGAACAGTAATTCTGGATCGTAGTTCTGTGCTGAGTCCAACAGACCACTTTGCCCCAAAAGGATGGCTCAGGGGTGCTACCTCATTTCTTACCACTCTACTCTCTCCCATTTCTATGCCAACAAGTCTCATCACAGTAAGATCAGAATAGTAAGCCCTTCATTATACCTGTGTGTACATGGCATATGGTAAATGGTATTAAGAACTGTCAGTTGTTAGATTGCCATAATAGATCACTGTGCATGAGTCCGCGCCTCATCCAGTTCCTGTTTGCTACCTCAATGTTAAATGGGGAATAGCAGCTAAATGCTGCTGGATGTGCATGCAAAAATATTTTCTGCAGCACGTTTTCAGACAATGTTGCAGCACATGATATCCCATGACCTAAATATGGAGAAACACATTAAACATCCTGTAATAGTATTTCTAAACAGAGATCTAAGTACTGTATATACTTATTCAACAAAATAAGTATACACAACAAAATATTCAATAAATTTTATATACAATAAAATATTCAACAAAAGAAGTTGTTCTGCTCTCTGCCACGTAATATACATGTTTTGTTTTATTATTTTAAATTTAACTAAACATTTATATTTAAACGTATCCAATATTTACCCAAGAAACTGAAACAGTTCTGTCTGGAACATGTTGTAATATTGCCTATAAATAAAAAAGAGGTATAATTATATAGCTGCCCAAGAAATGGTCCCTGGATTAAATTATATTGGTTTAAAAAAGCCTTAATATTATAATTATATATTTGCCTGAGAGACCACAAAAGCACCATACAAGATATTAAAAATACAAACCCAGATAATATTAACAATTAACTCTATATATCACACAAACTGGACATAGACTTTCAGAACTTGTTCAGTTCGAAGATAAGTGGCCTGCTTTATCTCTCCTCTACACCAGTATAACTCCATTGCCTTGAATGGAGTTACCTCTGATTTACACTAGTGTAACTGAGTGGAGAATCAGATCAAAGGCTAATGTTTTGCTCTCCATAAATCATGCTGTCCTACCTGGTTTTATCATCCTTGACTTCAAATGTTCGAGCTAAAGTGTCAGCTTGTCACATCCTTGACACTGAACTATATTAAACCGTAGACTTTGGTATAGTGCCTGCTGCATATCTAAAATCTACGTAACTGAAACTCAAATTAGCTGAAAGAGTAGGTTCATATGAATCTGTGCCTGTGGGTACTAACCTTTTGTATTTTCAGTTGGCAAAAAAATCCACGGTGTAATCAATTTATTAATGTAGCTATACAAAAAAGATAGAAATTCACATATCCAAAATGTGACAAATCTCAGCACTTTGGTATGTGGAGATGCAGTCTTATGTTTAAATCTACATGTTTTACTAATTCCAAGCAGCCGACCTTATCCCAGTTAGTTCCATTTAACTTTAATATATTTTTTATATGTCCCCTTTCATTTGTCTTCAATAATTCTATCTTTCAATTTTTCAAAGGAGAGAAATTTGCGTGAAAGTTAAATGTCTTTTCCCTGCCTGTCCATGCAGTGGAATGAGTCATACATGTTTGACATCTCTACCTGCTGCTTTAGAAAAGGCTACAAGTTTTTCCCACATGCGCAGAAAGGCGGTCTTTTTGTTACTGGGACAAAACAAGGATTCTCTCCTCCCTCTCCCCCCAATTAATGAATGGCTTGTAGAGACTGTACTTATACTTCTAACTAATGTTTTTATAAGTATAATTCATAGCATTAATGTTACTGTAATTTTGCACATCTCTGAAATGGCTGTTTTCCTCCATGATATTTTTGTGTGAATCTAGTGCTAATGAAAGTCCTAAAGATCATTTCCAGAATAACATCCCTCGGCCCTGATCCTGCAAACACTTTTGCACAACCTTAGTTTTACTACTGTGAATAGTCCTTTGTAAATTAATGGAGCAGCTCAGAGTAAGCATTTAAGCATGCACATTAGTGTTTGCTGGATAAGGACCCTAGAGACCACTAGAGCTGGCTGAAAGTTTTTTTAACATAATTTCTTTTTCTCAAAAAATGGCCCTTTTTCAAAATTAAAATTAATGAAAAAATGTGACTTTTTCAAAAATTTTCGTTTTTCACATTTATTGACTTTTTAATTTTTATCAATTTCATTGCTAAAATAGTTATAGATATTTTTCATTTAGCCAAATCTCAGCTACAAATCAAAATCAATTTTGAATCTCAGTGAAATTTGTCATATTGAAGAAAACTCAGAAATTTTTGAAAAATACAAATATTTTCCGGTTTCAGAGTAACAGCCGTGTTAGTCTGTATTCGCAAAAAGAAAAGGAGTACTTGTGGCACCTTAGAGACTAACCAATTTATTTGAGCATAAGCTTTCGTGAGCTACAGCTCACTTAATTGGATGCATACTGTGGAAAGTGTAGAAGATCTTTTTATATACACACAAAGCATGAAAAAATACCTCCTCCCACCCCACTCTCCTGCTGGTAATAGCTTATCTAAAGTGATCACTCTCCTTACAATGTGTATGATAAGCAAGTTGGGCCATTACCAGCACAAATCCAGGTTTTCTCACACACCTCCCCCCCCACACACACACACAAACCCACTCTCCTGCTGGTAATAGCTGAAATTTTTTATATAGTTTGAAAAGCCTTTTCTTTTTTTCTTTTTTCTTTTTTTTTTTTTTTGGTCCAAAACCACTTGTAACCCAAAAGCCTTCAATCCAGAGTAAAGGAAAGGCATAAGAGGTGCAGCACAACCACCTGCACCACGAAGAAAAGGACTACTGAGCCCAGGGTTGGCCCATGAAGGACCTGTTTGTTTTCATTTAGACTTTTCTTGTTTGGCCCGCAAGGGAAGCACTTTTTGTTTTGGTTGCAGGGGGGAACTGAGACCCCGAGCTAGGGAACCTGAGTCAGGGATGAGACAGGTAAGAACCCACTACAGCTGCCAAATGCAGTGTGACCTGAGACCACCACCACTTCCTCCTTTTGTGCATTCCATCAGACAGAGGTTATATGGTAACTATTTAGACACAGCTGACTAGGACTGGATTAGTCCTGTAGAAATGGGACTGTTTTTGATGTCACTTATACCAGTTCCACATTGGCATAGAATCACTGACTTCAGTGTTGTGTTACCTATCAGATCTGTGTTCTTGGGGAACCAGAGCACAGTATCCAGCTTGTCTGACTCACAAAAGACCTTCCCCGCCCTCCGCCCCTTGCCCCCAGCCTCTGCTTGAACCAAAGCCCATCAGAAGACAGATTTACAGAAAGCATTGAAAAGATAGTGGAAGAGACACCTAATCTCTTCCGGACGAGGGTGACAGGATTAAGAAAACTCCCCATGCCCCATTTGCATCAAAGATGGGACAGGGAGGCATCTCCATTAGCATACAGAATGGAGAACAGAGATTCCAAGGCAAGAACCGCACTGAACTCTGGGACCAGAAAAGCAGGAAAGCACTGCATGATGGGGAATCTCTGCTCCGGATGTTAATGAACCCACGCCTGCACACCCTGCGCTCAGTAGTTATCAAACCAATTCTAGCAATAAATCCTTCACTGGTATCCAAAATACTGAAGCTGCCTAATTGCATTGTGAGCTCCCTCAAAGGAACACCATAGCCAGGAATGATCTGTTCCTATTGTCTAGCCTGAACAAAACAACTTTGGTATACTCCCTTGACCATCAGTTTACCCACAAACAAATCTAGTGTTCTCCCTTGAACCATTGTTCTTTCCCTACAAAAACCCCGACCCACGCTCAAGTAAGTGCTCTGATGCCTGGATCCAAAATCTGCACCAGTTCTACTGGGGCTTCATCTTCTACTGACTGATTGAGTTGGGGGCTCTGCCTGTCTCCAGCACTCCGGACCCTCAGCTGCCATCACCACCTGGGAACCCCGATTGATTCAAGCTTCACAGAGTGGTGAGAACCCAGCTCTCTCTCTCTCTAGGTATAGCCTTCTGACCCTGACTTGTGTGATCAGTTATAGTTTTCTAAACCTGACTTTTGTAATCAAATTTAAGTTAGATTTAATATTTTAACTGTTTTCTTTGTTTGGCTGCACTTGTATGGTTATTACCTGGCAATAAATAACTTTCATGATTAAGCTGGTTGCTTCTTTTTCTCTCTCTCTCTCCCCCTCGTGAGTGTTTTTTGACTTCCCCGTTCGACCTGCAGCAACGCTCCTTGTACCTAAGCTAAAGATCCCTGCAGCACCCAAAAATCCTGTGGGGTTTGCTTATCAGGTGGGTTTCTAATAGAACAATTGTAACATGAAAGTGGGGATAGGGACGTGCTGAATCTGGGACATATAAGGGTGACAGCTTGGAAATGCTGCTCGACCCAGCCTGCTGAGTCCAGGGACATATAAGGGGTCAGCTAGGGAGTGCTGATTAACTCGGTCCTCTCAGATGTGCTCTGTTAATGCGTGTGTGTGTGTTCATCTGATTCAGGGGCTGGAAGAACCCAGCCCTGGGGAACCTAGGTCCTGCAGGATAGCTCCATTGGGAGGGAACTTGCGGAAGGGAGAATTAGAGCTCCGTATGAGAACACAAGTGACACAAGCAGAACATTGATAGAATTACCGAACCCTCCACCCTCAGAAGAGTAACCCTAATAAATGAGGATAGCCCCAAAGTAACGAACAAATCTGGTAACAGTTGTTATTCCTTAATTACTCTAGTGTAAGGAACATCAGACTCAAGCGCCATATCCTATTACCTATTATGTCCCCGTAGTACAGAATTATAAATTAACTACAGTAAGCTCTCTGTAGTTTGTAAATGCCATCCCCCCAATTGTCCTGAAAGCATTTTGATAGTGATCAAGGGATAGTTGTTGAGAACTTGCCACTGGCATACAACAGAGTGAGTGGTAAGGGGTTGGCAGGGCATCTTGAGAAAGATGCAAATATAAAATGTTTTTAAAAAACAGTGCTAATAGTTTTAATCTTCAGGTGTGTAATCATATTTAGCACTTCTAATCATCAAAGAGTTTCACCCTCCAAATGTCTCTGTGAGGTAGAAAAGCATTATCACTCCCAATCTTACAAGGTGAGGAAACAGACAGGGATCTTAGATGATTTGCCCAAGGCCACAGAGAAAGTCATTTTTGGAGCCAAGATTAGAACTTAGATAGTCCTGGCTCCCACTATATTTCTCTTAAAGTGGGAGTGAAGAAGCAGAGCGAGATCAAATACCCAGCCATATTTTGAATAGATTTTAGAATGGATGGTTCAAACAAGAAGGGCAGCCAGTAGAACAATAGGGCAGTTGTGAAATGACTGCTAAGTGAGCCTAAATTTATAAAACAATGGCAAGAAATTGTTGGCCAAACTGATTTGAATAAAATGAGAGCAAACTACCAACTAATGCTTAAAACTCAAACCAAACTTAGTTTGTTATTGGTTGGCTGGCTGGTTGAGGGGTGCGGGGGGTAACAGGGTTAGTTTGTTTTTTGCCTTCCTCTGTGCTTTTTTGATTTATACACAACAGCTGAAATACCAAAATACTACAAGGCATGTTTCCATATCTCATAGTATTTCTAGCTTCTCCAGCACCGCAAACTACAGGAAAACTCTCAAGGAAACCTTTCCTTCCCAGATATCCAGCTTGATTTCCTTGCCAAAGAGATTCAAATAAATTCAGATGAGGGTGTGATAATCATTGGGTAGGTTATCAACATCAAAACTCCAAAGCTTCTGAAGTTGCCAACTACCAAAGAAAAACATTTTGGTTGGATCAAGGGTGAAAGTGGGCCAGTACGGGCCGCTACAGCATACCGGTAAGAAGCCGGTACTGGCCCATACACAGCCAACGTTAAAGCGCTGCTGCAGCAAAAGACCCTCCTTAAAGCTTAAATGTTGCTGCCCCTTTTGCCCCCCCCTTTGGCGGCCCTGCCAGTAGGGACCTTATCAGCTGGGCCCCTCCCGGGGCAGAGGGGGACAAAGGGAGCAGCTGCCCCAGGGCCAGCAATTTAAAAGGGCCCAGGGTTCCCAGCCTCCAGTGCCACTACCACGGCAGCAGCTGGAGCACTGGGCCCTTTTAAACCACTGACGGAGCCCCGGGTGGCGTGGGCCAGCCAGCATGGATGGGCTGGCTGAGGAAGACTGACCCCCCCAACCCTGCCCCTTCCTCCTGAGACCCCGCCCTTCCTCCCGAGGCCCCGCCCCTTCCAGGGGCCTGGAGCCGGGCCCCCATACCGGTA
Source organism: Chelonia mydas (assembly GCF_015237465.2). Classification (NCBI taxonomy): domain Eukaryota; kingdom Metazoa; phylum Chordata; order Testudines; family Cheloniidae; genus Chelonia; species Chelonia mydas. Next base: position 26,618,920 of record NC_057852.1, on the reverse strand, counting down.
AGTGTTGAATATTCCTTTCACCCCTGGGGAGGATGATGAATAGATGGTGTAAGGGACTGCGGAAGACTCTGTGATGGCCTAGCTAGGGAAGAACGCTTTCTCGCTCCGATGGTCATTGTAGGACAGAGAACCGGCTGTAACCAGCTCTTGGCCAGTTTCAACCGCCGCACATGGCCCATTGCCAGTTAGAGGAAAACCCCTTAGAAAAGCACCTAATTATCTATTCATGATATGTTAATGTGTAGTGCTTTTTATTGCTTGTTGTCCGCCCCTTTCGTCGGACTCCGTCCCAGGCATAGCTCCGGTGTGCTGGGTTCCCCGCCTCCGTGACAGCAATGCTTGGAGTCCCCGTTGCGGGTGTGTCACTTGCCTTCATTAAAGCCAATAACTCGCTCCTTTGCTGCGTGTAAGCCTCGTTCTTCCGGAGCATCCCTGCTAGGCCTTTAGTGTCCAGAACAGATGGGCATCAGAGCATGCCACAAACCTCTGACTGCTCCAGAACAGACAGAAGTTCACACTTGCCACATAATTTTTGAGTGCATGATGAAGAACTGATGGCTTTGTTCATTCTTCCTCCAGCCTGCATAATATAGTGCCGTGGTTTTCAAACTGCGGGTCGCGACCCAGTACTGGGTTGCGGAATGTAAGGCACTCAGTTGCAGTGGCTCTGGTCAGCACTGCTGACCAGGCCATTAAACATCCCATCGGCAGTGCTGCCCGGCTAAGGCAGGCTAGTCCCTACCTGTTCTGACACCGCGCTGCATCGCGGAAGCAGCCAGAAGCAGGTCCGGCTCCGAGGCGGGAGGGCCGCGGGGCTCTGCACGCTGCCCCCACCCTGAGCACCAACTCCAGCTGTGGGGGGGGGAGGGAGTGGGCTGTGCCTGCAGGTGAGAGCTGCGCAGAGCCGCTTGTGTGGCTCCGCCTAGGAGCCAAACCTGCTGCTGGCCGCTTCCGGGCCGCAGCGCGGTCTGTGGTGCCAGGACAGATGGGAAGCCTGCCTCTGCACCCTGGCTGAACCCCTGACCGGCAGCCACTGGAGGTAAGCCTGCGGCCCAACCCCATGCCCTAATCCCCTGCCCCAGCCCTGAGGTCCCCCCCAAACCTGGAGCCCCTTCCAGCACCCCAAATCCCTCATCACTGGCCCCTCCTCAGAGCCTGCACTCCCAGCCCAGAGCCTTGAACCCCTCCAACACCCCTGCCCCAGCCCTGAGCACCCTCCAAACCCAGAGCCCCCTCCTACACCCCAAATCCCTCAGCCCCACCTCAGAGCCTGCACCCCCAGCCCAGAGCCCTGACTCCCTCCCACACCCCAACCCCCTTCCCCAACTCAGTTGGGACGCGGGCATCAATGAGTTTCTTCAACTTGGTCTCCAGAAAAAAAGTTTGAAAACCATTCATATAGTGGAACTAGCCTCACTATAATGCCTGACTAGGTGAACCCTTGTTATGCTCCTATCAAGAAAATTCCATCACTTATACAGATTCAGTAGCAAGGGCCATTTCAGCATTAGCAAGAACCTCATCCAGAACCAAGTGCAACTGGTTACATAGCGGAAGACACCATCAATCCAATGAGTGACTGTCTCCAAAATAGTGCTGAGTATTCTTCACGGCAGAGGCAAATCAGAGCTTAGCCGACACCCTGCAGAGAAGCCCAAAGGGGAATGGGGTTTGCTTCGCTAGGAGGGAAAAACAATCGCCTCATTATACTTATACTATCCATTGTCCAAACAGCTAATAGTTTAGTAATATGCCTGCATACTTTTTGACTGCACTGAATGCTATTTCATGTTATTCTATGTTATCAGTTAAAAGATTGTTTCCTTCATGAGACAGACATGTCTAGGAGACATGATTGGGTTTCTATTGGTCTTCTCCTATTCAGAGTTAGCAGTCAGATATAGTGTTAATGTATGCCTCCTGAGTGGTGAAAAAGCATGTGTTTTGAAAGCATACATTGTGGGGGAGCTGGAGGAAGCCTTAAAATCTCCTTTCATTATCCCAGATCTTTCTCCAGTCTAAAAGCTTTACCTTTGTTTTACCCACTGAGAAATCTGTTCAGCATTTTACAACACCTCAAAATACACTGCCCCAGGGGTTTGTCAAAACTCCTCCTCCTAACCAGCTTTCTTAATGCAAGCTACACTGTATAAACAGTGGGGAAGGGGAATCTGTCTGTCCATCTGTATGTACAGTACATTAGACTAGATTCAGAATTACTAATAATAGTAGTTGAGATTTAAATCTTCCTGTGCACATTCTGGTTAAGTGAGCATTCCCCATACCAAATATTGGTAAGAAGTAAACAAATTATTCCCCTGGCAGAAACAGATATTACTGAGGGACTTCATTGTTGTAAACGGGGAACAACAAGTCTGACCTCAGGGGAAGGCTGACATACGTGGAGTTTTGCAAGTCACTCTGATTTAGAGCACAGGCCAAACTAGCAACTTTAAGTCAGTCTTTGGGATGTAGCCCCAAGAGAGCTAAACGATCTAGGTAGCTTAAGCCATTATCAGCTAGATGTGGTTTAATTTTGATCTTTCTATTTATAGAAACAGAATAACATGATGGTGTGCAATTTCTGATGACAGGTAAAATATATATTTAGCAGCATGAGAGGGGCTAAATCCAAAGATGCTGAAGACTAAATGCCATTAATATGGTGTTTGAGGCAGGTGTCTGTGGATGTAAAATTGATTCCTTTCATCTGACCAATGCTGCATCATCTATTTATTATTTTTGGATGAAAAAATATTGCCTCTGAAGAGATTAAGAGAGATTGCACATATGGGCAATAAAGAAACGCACAGATAATTACAGTAATTAAATGAGGGCTAAAAAACTAAGGCCCATATTTTCAGAAAAGAACATTGATTTGAAAGAACAATTTTTGGGTGTTCAACTTGAAACAAGTAGAGCCCACTATTCAGAGGTGCTGAGACTTCAATTGGTGTCCCACTGGTGAAAATCAGAGCTTAGTTAACTCATGTTGGGCATCAAAAAATTGAGGAACACAATTACAGTATTGGCAACTTCTGGAAAATTCTGTTTCCACCTGCACACATTACATTTAGACCTCCATACAGCTAGACAAATGTGCTAACACAAGGAAAAATTTGTGATCTGGGAGCATGATCTGAAAATTATTTCTCTTCATAGGCAACAGAGTTTTCAAAATCACAGTTAGCCTTTATATTTAGGACTGAATTCAAACTAGGATTTTCAATGTCTTTAAAAAGAAAGGTATAATGATTGCTAGTTTTCTTCCTGTATGTACCATTTGTATTCACTTACTAATAAAATATTCCTGACCTCCAGCAGGTTAGCACCAGCCTGTATACTGTCCCTTATTCATAGCATGTGCCTAATCACTTTAAAAAAAGAAGAGTAAAAAGATGATTTTGATTAACTTCAAAAGTGCTTGGAACTGACAAGTACAGGCAAAAAATAAAAATAAAAATCTGTTTGTCAAGTGTCAGTCAGATGAAATATCTTATTTCTTATACTGGTCTGAAATGATTAAAGCATTTTCTACTTCTTTCAGTGATTTTTTTATTGTTATTTTGACTATTAAAAAAAAAGAAAGAGAATTCTTCTTGATGAGCTGTAAACTTTCAAAACCATGATCAGTTTAAGAGAGAAAAGTGTCAGGACCAAAAGAAGGAGAAAAAAATGCTTCTGTTTGGTGGAGCTAGTTATTGCATCTACTCTGGTAAAACTGTAAGTATGCACAGAGCTTTGTGATCATGGTGTGGACATCAGGGAAAAGAATATACCACTGTGGATGCCTATTTGGGCTTTGTAACTTTTGAGCAACATTTCCTATTACCCTTTAATATGTAGAAGCCATTCAACCATGAGTTGGATCAAAACTATGGCCTTGACTGTGCTCTCCACTTAAACTGGTGGACAGGAGCTAAAGTTGGTGGAACTGGACAAAGGATGCAGAAGGAGGAAGCAGAACCTCTGCAGCATGTTCCTTTGTCAGCCTCTAGAGCCTATATGGAGGTAGGAGGTAATCCAGGGGAGGAGCTGCCGTATACTAACTAACTATGCTGCTACCATGACTTGGCCATTATACAGATGTGGAATGAAACACAGAGAGATTAAGGCACTGATTCTCCTCCCACTTACACATGCTTTACACTGGTATCATTCTTTTGACTGAAGTAGAGTCAGTCCTGATTTTGAGAGAGAGAAGAGTCAGGCCCTAAGTAACTTGCCTAAGGTTATATAAAGTCAATGGCATACCCAGGAATTGTATCCACATTGTACACATCCCTGTCTAGTGCCTTAACCACAAGAATAACCTTACACCTTCTCCCTTCCTACCCAAAAAGTGTTTTACGCCAAAAACAAACATAAGCTAATACTGTCTCCCAATTTTGTAAAAAAACTGATTATCTAGTACTTTCCTCAAATACAGCTTGAACATTGCTGCATTATACTAGCCAATGTCTACAAGCTTTTCAAATGTTTTTGAATGTGTATGTTTAGCTCCCAGTGAAGTCAATGGTTTCAGAGTGGTAGCCGTGTTAGTCTGTATCAGCAAAAACAACGAGGAGTACTTGTGACACCTTAGAGACTAACAAATGTATTTGGGCATAAACTTTCGTGGGCTAAAACCCACTTCATCAGATTCATGGAGTGGAAAATACAGTAGGCAGGTATATATACGTAGTATATGAAAAGATGGAAGTTGCCTTACCAAGTGTGGGGTCAGTGCTAACGAGACAATTCAATTAAATTGGAAGTGGGCTATTCTCAACAGTAGAACACCAAGAGAGGAAAAATCACTTTTATAGTGGAAATGAGGCCAGTGTAATCAGGGTGGCCCATTTCAAACAGTTGACAAGAAGGTGTGAGTAACCATATGGGGGAATTACTTTTTGTAGTTACCCATCCACTCCCACTCTTTATTCAGGCCTAATTTGATGGTGCCCAGTTTGCAAATTCGTTCCAGTTCTGCAGTTTCTTGTTGGACTCTGTTTTTGAAGTTTTTTTGTTGAAGAATTGCCACTTTTAGGTCTGTAATCGAGTGACCAGAGAGGGTGAAGTGTTCTCTGACTGGTTTTTGAATGTTATAATTCTTGGCCTCTGATTTGTGTCCATTTATTCTTTTACATAGAGACTGTCCGGTTTGGCCAATGTTCATGGCAGAGGGGCATTGCTGGCACATGATGGCATATATCACATTGGTAGATGTACAGGTGAACGAGCCCCTGATGGTGTGGCTGATGTGATTAGATCCTCTAATGGTGTCCCTTAAATAGATATGCGGACAGAGTTGGCAATGGGGTTTGTTGCACAGATAGGTTCCTTGGTTAGGGGGTTTTGTTGTGTGGTGTGTAGTTGCTGATGAGTATTTGCTTCAGGTTCAGAGGCTGTCTGTAAGGGAGGACTGGCCTGTCTCCCAAGGACTGTGAGAGTGAGGGATCGTCCTTCAGGATAAGTTGTAGATCCTTGATGATGCGCTGGAGAGGTTTTAGTTGGAGGCTGAAGGTGACAGCTAATGGCATTCTGTTACTTTTTTTTTGGGCCTCTCCTGTAGTAGGTGACTTCCGGGTACCCTTCGGGCTCTGTCAATCTGTTTCTTCACTTCACTAGGTGGGTACTGTAGTATTAAGAATGCTTGATAGAGATCCTGAAGGTGTTTGTCTCTGTCTGAGAGATTGGAGCAAATGCAGTTGTATCTTAGAGCTTGGCTGTAGACAATGGATCGTGTGATGTGGTCTGGATGGAAGCTGGAGGCATGTAGGTAAGCATAGCAGTCAGTAGGTTTCCGGTATAGGGTGGTGTTTATGTGACCATCACTTATTAGCACCGTAGTGTCCACGAAGTGGATCTCTTGTGTGGACTGGTGCAGGCTGAGGTTGATGGTGGGATGGAAATTGTTGAAATCCTGGTGAAATTCCTCAAGGGCCTCTTTCCCATGGGTCCAGATGATGAAGATGTCATCAGAGTAGCGCAAGTCGAGTACGGGTGTTAGGGAACGAGAGTGGAGGAAGCGTTGTTCTAAGTCAGGCATAAAAATGTTGGCATACTGTGGGGCCATGTGGGTACCCATAGCAGTGCCACTGACTTGAATGTATAAATTGTCCCCAAATCTGAAATAGTTGTGGGTGAGGACAAAGTCACAAAGTTCAGCCACCAGGTTTGCCGTGACATTATCAGGGATACTGTTCCTGATGGCTTGTAGTCCATCTTTGTGTGGAATGTTGGTGTAGAGGGCTTCTACATCCATAGGAGCCAGGATGGTGTTTTCTGGAAGATCACCAATGGATTGTAGTTTCCTCAGGAAGTCAGTGGTGTCTCAAAGAAAGCTGGGAGTGCTGGTAGCGTAGTCTACACAGCCAGACAATCCTGCTGTCAGGGTGCCAATGCCTGAGATGATGGGGTGTCCAGGACTCCCAGGTTTATGGATCTTGGGTAGCAGATAGAATACCCCTGGTCGGGGCTCTAAGGATGTATCTATGTAGATTTGTTCCTGTGCTCCTTCAGGGAGTTTCTTGAGCAGATGGTGTCATTTCTTTTGGTAACCCTCAGTGGGATCAGAGGGTAATGGCTTGTAGAATGTGGTATCAGAGAGTTGTCTAGCAGCCTCTTGTTCATATGCCAACCTATTCATGATGATGACAGCACCTCCTTTGTCAGCCTTTTTGATTCTGATATCAGAGTTGTTTCTGAGGCTGAGGATGGCGTTGTGTTCTGCACGGCTGAGATTATGGGGCAAGTGATGCTGCTTTTCCACAATTTCAGCCTGTGCACGTCGGCGGAAGCACTCTATGTAGAAGTCCAGTCTGTTGTTTCGACCTTCACAAGGAGTCCACGCAGAATCCTTCTTTTTGTAGCATTGGTAGGAAGGTTTCTGTGGGTTAATATGCTGTTCAGTGGTGTGTTGGAAATATTCCTTGAGTCAGAGACATCGAAAGTAGTATTCTAGGTCACCACAGAACTGTATCATGTTTGTGGGAGTAGTAGGGCAGAAGGAGAGGCCCTAAGATAGGACAGACTCTTCTGCCGGGCTAAAAATATCGCTGGATAGATTAACAATATTGTTGGGTGAGTTAAAGGAACCACTGTTGTGGCCCCTTGTGGCATGTAGGAGTTTAGATAGTTTAGTTTCTCTGTAGAGAAGCAAAGTGTGTGTTGTAAATGGCTTGAGAATCATATGTGAGCACCCTTGAGTAGAATTTTGCCTACAGTCTGCAATACTCTATAAATATTTCAGTATCACTTTAAAAGAAATTAGGTGTCCTAAATACACTTAACAATTCATTCAATTAACTTCTGGTAGGCTGATTGTTGTGCATTAAATACAAATTGATCCCTACAGGAAGGGAGAGGCCAGCTTCCCTCGAAGGAGCAATTATTGGGCCCATGCTTTAGAACAGAGGTTTTCAAACTATGGGGCATGCCCCCTACGGTGGGGTATGGAGGAACATTCAGGGGGGCGAGTGGTAACGCCTGGCAGCTTGGGCCAGCCCTTCACCACCGCCACCCCCTGACTCACCTCAGCGGCCACCCAGCCTATGGGTCAGTGTCAACATCTGCCGTGGCTGCACTGATTTCCGCTCCTGACAGCCTCTGGGCCTAGTGCTGGCTCCACCCCTGGAGGCTTCCCCCACCCAGAAAACCCGAGAGGGGAGGAGCAGATATTGTGTCTGTTTTTGTCTGGGTTGGGGGGAAGGGGAACACAACCAAAAATTATAATTCAAAGAGGGGGGGCTCAGCTCAAAAAGCTTGAAAACCACTGTTTTAGAAACCATCAGAGTTCCTTGCTCTCTTTAAATCCTGCTTTTAGCTTGCATATTTCACAGAGAGGACATGTTTTATTGGTTAATACTCTCCTGCAGTGATGGCAAATTTCAGGCATCCCTGTTCATTCTCTTTGATCTGTCTGGCATAAGAAGGTTTTGTTGATCCATATGAAGTATATAGTCTCTCATGTGGGTTACCTTGTCCTTTCCTATTTGAAAGATCTTAGAATGTCATTTGGGGAAATTGCTTCTCTGTTCTGAAGGAAATCAGTCATGCTAAGTTCTACCACTTTCTTCTGTTGCCCAATCTATTTAATGCAATCTGTTTAATGGGCAACTATACGTCTTGTGTGTGTACGTACATGTGTGTGTGTGTATGTGGACCTCTTCATTTCTCCCTCCCATCTCATCAAAAAGAGATGGTGCTTTGTATATGCTTTGTCAGTGCCTAGAAGAGATAAAGATTGGATGAGACTGAAGTGCAATACAAACAAGACCAAAGCTCTGGCTCTGAAGCTCACTCCCTTCCTTGGGCTTCAGTTCCCAAGATTCTACTGAATTATTAATTTGAATTCTAAAACAGAGAATATCAATTGAAGCTGTAGTAAGACAAGGTACAGTCGGAAAAATATAAAAGGTAAAGTGTAACTTTTCTTGCACCCTTTAACCCCCCATGATGAAGCATACTGAAAATTCTGAAAAATACCTGTCTGTTTTTAAACCATTCTTCCAGTGATCATGAAATTGCTGCCTAAGAACCTGATCCAAAGCTCTTTGAAGTCATTGGCAGTCTTTCCACCCCCTTCAGTGGGTATTTAACCAGATGCTAAAAGCCTAATCTTGCATTCCTTTTGCACCCAAAACTACCAACCCAAAATCAATTGGGAGTTTAGTGTGTGAAAGAATGCATGATTGGCTCTTAAAGATATTTACAACCTATTGTTAATCCATTTTGAACAGGAACTGAGATAAAATTGCTCTGCATGTGACCATAAAATTTACTTCTACTGTGCTTTGATATTTAAGGCCAAATTATGACATTTTGCCACTGCTCACTGATATGTGTGATCCATGGGGAGTTGTGCTGCCCTGTGGGACAGTACTGAGCTAGAGAAAGCCACAATCTCTCCCCAAGCAGTCCAGAGCGTAGGGTGACTGCTCTCTCCCTGACCCCAGTTATCTAGCCCACACCAGGGCTAGTGTGGATGGGGGAGGCTATGGCTTCTCCCTTCCCACACACTTTAGGGCACCAAGCTTGCAGCTCCTGCACTTCTCTGAGTTCACAGTCTGCAGCTGTGATGGGCCCTTGACCTAAAGAGCAAAGTTATACTTCGCTGAGAGGCAAGTATTCAGATAACGAATACTTGCCAAGACAAGGGGCAAGGAGGTAGTGTTGAATACAGCAAGGACCCAATCTGCTGCCAACTGAAGTCCACAAGAGTCAGTCCATTGACCTGAATGTGCACTGAATCAGAGCATTAGGGTACGTCTACACAGCATTTTGGAGCCCATGGGAGCAAGCCTCCCAGCTCAGATTAATAGATTTGGGCTTGTGGGGATCGTACTGATGCTCTAAAAATAGCTGCATGAGACAGTGCTTTGAAGTTGTATCTTGAGCTGGAGCTCTGGCTCTGAAGCTCACTCCCTTTCTTAGGCTTCAGATCGCAAGCTCCAGCCCAAGCCTCAACTTCAAAATGCTGTGTACCAGCTATTTTTAGAGCACCACTGTGAGTCCTGCTAACCCAAGTCTGTTGACGAAGGTTGTGAGGCTCGATCTTGTGGGCTCAAAAAAATTATGTAGGCATAACTTACATGACTTTGAAAACATACAGGGCCAACTAAATCCAGTTAGGAACTTTGAAGGGAGCCAAGATAGAGAACTCAGAAGGGGTGTGACATGATCACTTTTTGCTTCCCTGTGAGAATATGTCGTGTTATGCTTCAAGCAGCAGACGAACTGGCCTTCAGTCTTGGAGTTAAGGGGAGTAAATAAAAATAAATGTAAAAGAGCCTCTCTTGCAATACAACATGAGGAAGCTCCAGGAATTTGCATGAAAGTGGAAAATGGAATTTTCTTTGCATTGTCCACAATAAATATTCACTCTTTTTAAACTGTTCTGGTATAAACTGCTCTAATTTACACTGATGTAAAGCAGAAGAATTTTCATTGACGTCAATGCAGTTATGACAATGTAAACGCAGTGTAAGAGGAAAATGTAGGGAAATTATATTTGTAGTGAATACAAATGAAGATAGCTTGTTCTTGTAAAAATATTGCCTGCGCATTATTGCTAAGGTTAGCAACTGAGTGACTTATTGTTTGTGTAAGTGCTGGTTTATTCAGTGAAATTAGTCCCTGGAAATCTTTAATATATTTTAAATGGTTTATTTAGAGAGAGAGAGAAAGAGAGAGAGAGAGAGAGATGTCAGCTCCTGGACATCTTTAATTTCTGATATTTACAGATTTTAGATGGTTTTCCATTTCCAGACTATCATGACATGTATTCCAGACCCTCTTCTTTTATCAGTCATTCTGTTAGCCTTCTTTGGACCCACGCAGAGATTCCCATCTAGCTTCTACCTGCCATGTTTTCTACTACTACTATTTGTGTGCTGATAAAGGTAATGGGTATTTCATACAAAAAAGACTCACTATTTTTCATTAGGATTCAGTTATGTTAAAAATATCAAAAGGTATGTTAAACTAACTGCATCCTTTTGCTCCTGCTCTTCTATTAATTCCCACATTTGCCTTATTCGTTTCTCTTGCAAACTTCCATCTAAGTAACCTGCTGAACTTTTTTTCTTGTCTTACCTTCTTTTAGTTTGACATAGGACTGTGATCACATCAGATATACACTCTCATGTCATCTACTCTGCCTTCAGATTTGACCTTAATTTTCCCAGAATAGAAAAGGAGTGATGAAGGAAAAGAGGAGAGAATATGCACTTGCCACAAATTTCCAATTAACTTCCTTTGCTATATAGAGAAGAGTATTATCAATGGGAAATATACCTTTCTTTCACAAGTTGCATTGCTCCTTTAGCAAGGACTAATGTATATTTTGGTGGTAAGCAATGGCATATGAAACAAGATGAGACCCATCATATGTTATGCTTCACAAACTATCTCCATGGAAATGCAGGGTTGACTTTCTTCATAGCTCAAAAACAGTTTTGGGTAGAGATCATTCCTGATTTGAAATTTAAATCCAAATTTCCTCATGAATGAGAGGACTTTGTTAGTCACGCATGGCACAATTTCTTTCCAGTATGACCTCTGTTTTCAAAACAATGGCTAATTCCCATTCTCAGGTTGAGGGAATCAACAATGAAGGAGGAAGGCTACAGTGGCTTTGAAAAAGGTAACTATTTGTCCTGAGTGCTTATTTCAGCATTTTCTGATGCGAAAGCAGAAAGCGTCAGAATCAATTTCCCTGGTTTCTGTTAGTCTGCCTCACTTCTTTTGGAAGGTGCTAGCTGTGGGGATTTATTGGAAAGAATTGTTGGTCCTCATACTGTCCTAAGCATAGCTCTTACTTTCATTTTAATGTGCTCACAGTGTGAGAGCATTGCATGGAGTGGAGCATCATTTAACATATACTGTATAATATAGTAGTCCCTGATACCAATGGTGCCTGGCTGGATTCTAAAATCAACAGAGAACTCAGCCACCATATACTGTTATCACATTTTTTTCATATTACTTCTCCATAATGTGAAATTGATTAATGTCTTTGGTTAGCCCAATTTCAGCATAAAGCAAGGAATGGGTTATTCTAATTTCTTGTCTAGACATGATTTAAAATGCAAAGAGCAATCTCCAAGTAGATATTTGTTCTATTTAAGTATTACAGTTCCTTTAGTTCCATATCAGCTTTAAAGTTTTGTGTGGTATAAAGCATATACATTCATATTGTAAAGTAAAGCTCACTCTTTTTGCCAAGGAAATGATTAGGAACCTAAGTGCCAGAGATATGTATATATGTAAGTAAGTGTATTTATTTCCATTCACTGAAAATTATTAATCTAGAGTCAAGATTTAACATTCCATCTAATGACATTTTAATTCACTTTCATTATTTATGTACTTAAGTCTCAGTTCAGTGTTTCTATTAAACACAGATTTTAAAAGCTCAAATAATTCATATGCTAAGTTTAAATTAAAATGGCAATAAACATGCTCTAATAGTAAAATAAAAGTTGAAAAACTTCCTGTGAAAGATACTGGACTGTGAAAAAGCTGTAAAGAAAAATTCATAAGCCCTTAAAGAAGTTTTTGTCATTTGTAGTAATGAATAGCCTCAGTGGAATTTTCAAAGATCCCGATAATGAAAAAATCTAAATATAACGATCAAAGGGAGATTATCCTTTCTCTTCTTTCTGTTCATTTTTCACCCAGTACATGTAAGAGGAAGTGTATGTTTACATTTTCAGTGTGAAATTTCAGTTGGCTTAAAATTAGAAAAAACAGGCATGAATGGATTTCCACAGAGTTCAATCATTAGTCTTGGGATGTAAAACTGTTTTGGAACTGTTAGAGGTAACAATACTGTTGTTATGATTCTAATATATTTCTGAAGAAAAATCAATAGTTAAGGAAAATTAAATTTTCCAACTGAGTACAAAACTGTGCTTCTCTTATAGCAAAATGAGCACAGGTACAATTGCTAATAATGCAGGAAGCATAAGTGCACCACTTAAGAGGGATGAGTAATTCATGTCCATCTTGTTCTTTTTGCTATCCTGTTAAGTCCCACTCAGTATGGCTGCAGTATGCATTCATTCTCATTCCTAGTTCCTTTCCTCTCCCACAAACTATTTTCTTATAGGTTACACCACTGGAAAGGGAGGCTTTGAATTCAGTTTGACAGAACTGCACAACATTCCAGATGTGTACACAATTGCTTAGCATGTAGTGGACATGTGGAAATGGAAACAAAAAACAAAAAACGAAAGCTGCTAATCTGCTCCTGTGCCTTCTACTCTTTCGACTCTCTCTACTTTACTTCCATCTGGAGATGGCACTGAACTTTGCCAGGCATAGGTAGATCCATGATTTGGGATTGGGCTCATCTCTAAGTCAACCCAAAATGCTGGATCTGAACAATACAAACTTTAAGGATGTTCAAAATCCAAGTCCAGATCAAAATTTTGCAAATAGACCAAAACATAACTTCATGCCCAAACACCCCTGTACTTCAAAGTGTTCAAGATCCAGACCCAAGGCTTGAGGCCATCTCTACTTCCAATTCCAGTAAAGACAGATGAAGTCATTCAGAAAAAACTAAGAATGCGTCCCTCTCCCTTTGAATAAAACCCAAATAAAACCTTTCCTGAGGTTCCAAATAGTTTTTTCCTTAAAGGTTGTCTTGTTTTCCACTATTTTTCATTTTGTGCCCCTGTGCTCCTGAAGCTTCCATCTTGATCTTCTGAGGTTCGGATAAGTTTGAAAGAATGTCCAACCTGTAAATATTTAGGCCCCAGTTCTGGAAAATATTCCTGTTCAGAACAGCACTTAAGTCCCACTGACATCAAATTAATTAGTGGTTATATAGTGGTTTGACAGCCTCAGATGGGAGGCATCATAAGATGGACAATTTTTTTGTTATTTTATTTAGGAATACAGGACTGAAAGGGACCTGCTGGGTCATCAAGTCCAGTCCCCTGCTGTTACAAGCAACCCCTTCACATAATCCTATTCATAAACTTATCAAGCTCCAACTTGTTTTATTAATCAAACAAAAATCCAGAAACATCTGAAGGTTTCCTATTAGCAATGTCATCATAGCCTGAAATCTCCAAACCAAAAGTGTTTCTCCATGAAAAAAAAAACGACTGAAAGTCATTTTCTGAGACCTTGTAACTCATTTCATTTCTGGTAATTCTTTTCAAAACCGATGACATACAATGGCTGAAGTGTTAGTTTCTCTACATTCCAAATTTCCTCCCTGTTTATCAGCCTACACATTGGGGAGGAAAATCAGAAGATTATGTATAGTATCAGTCAAAATGAGTCAAGAACTATTTTCAAGCTTAGTCTTGACTCTGTCAATTAAAATAGACTTGCAAAGCCAAAGAAACAAGATTATCTTAATTTCTTCAGTTGATTTTGCCATTAAATTAGAACACTTATGTCCACAGTTAAATAGGGATTATTTACAATATATAGAACCATAAAGTAACCTTTGAACTTTGCTCTTAGGCAATGAGAATCGCAAGCCAATAATAAAGTAAATGACCAGCTACGCCACTTAAAATAAATGCAACTTCTGTGTTTAAAGGAAGATTATTGTGTTTGGTCAACTGTTGTATTTGTTCACAGTGCATCTGTAAATCTTTCAGTGATTGATAATTCAAACAAACTTAATAATATTAAGCTTTCTTATAAATATCCTGCATATACTTTGTAATAAGAGGAAGAAATAGAAATGTTTGTATTAGCATAATCACAAGCACAGCAAAAAGATCATTATGAGGTAAGAGGGGAAAAAAGTAGAAAATCTGAAAACTAGGTCATTCAGCATATGTTAATTTACCCTTTTCTTGGGTAGGATAATAGAGATTTTTGCATAACAGCTTATCTTCTCCAGAAAAATAAAGCTATGTTGGAAACAAAAATCATTCCAATGTTATCTTTAACTCCACAAACTACATATTTGCAAACAGACATTAATTGTTTTTAAGGCGTGAATACTTTACAATGTCTGGCGTGCAAAAAAGATATGTGTAATCCATATAGCATCTACCCAGCTCTGGCAAGAACAAGCAGTCAAGTGATGATGTTTATCAGATGACCAATATTTTAAATCAATTGATTTTTTATGTATGTTCCTGATTTAAAGAATCTTTGTTTTCTCAAATGTGCAAATGCATGACAAAATTATGCAATCAGGACCTGATCCACAGCCCACTGAAGTCAATGAGAATCTGTCTGCAGACTTCAATGGGTTTGGATCAGGCCCTTAATTAACAAGTTGAACAAAAAGGGGCCTTGTCAGAAAACACTAACCAAATAAATTCATTAATGTCTCTTTCTCTGTGTTTCTCTCTGATGGGTTCACACATGCCTTGCCACCAAACAGCTCTCGTTACAGAAATGGCTTTCCTTTACTATCAATCTGACTAAACTTCAACAGGTGACCTAGAGGTGAAAGGTTCTATATATTCTCTTAATTCCCCGATCCTATTTTGAAAGGTGTGGTTGTCAAGAATATCTAATTTACAGCACATCAGAAAACAGATATACCTTTTGCTTTGGATGTAATCCAGGAATTTAATATTCAGGGTGCTAAAACTAGTAAGAACAGTGGGTACTTTATACTAACGTTTGCTTTGAAAACTTCCCCGTAACACAAAATGAACAGCAAAACTTAAAATTTAAAAAAAACATTAAATGAAAACTCTTGGGTCAATATTTATATTCCTAACAGTATTAAATAAGCTTAGATACATTTTGTGACTAAATCATATTGGAATATACTTGTCCTATTTTTTTCCTTTTCTATGGAAGTCTCATTCTCCACAAAACTGCAAGACATATTTTTGTTTCCGTTTAGTTCTAACCAGATGTTCAATATCAGTATTCTAAAAGATTTCCCCATTGAAAATAAATGGGATTTAGGCGCTGAAGTACCTAAATCACTTATGAAAATGAGACTTAGGCTCCTAAATCACTTAGGCCTTGCAACACTCAATGGAGTAATGGTGAAATACGTTTAAAAATCTGGGCCGTAGTCTCTCTGTGCCTCAATTGCCCCTTTAAAATGGAAATAATAATACTTCCCTATGTACTGTGGTAATAGGAGCTATATACATTCCATATATAGATTTTGATACGTTTATTCATGATGGGCAGTATCTTACTCCACAAGTATTCCCATTTACTTCTGTGGCGTATTGACTCCGGAAGTATCGCTTTGACTATTCATGGAGTAAGGAACTATTCAACATGAGAAAGTGTCTCAGGATCTTACCCTAAATGACTCAGCAATCTGTTGTCCTGGTGGTATTTAGTTTGTGCTGAGATTCTGCAAAGTGGATAGCTGCTGGGGAGAATCGTAGCTTCAGCGAGAGAGAGAGAGAGACAGAACCAGAGCACGGAAAACAAATGAAAGGAGAGAAATTGTGTCAGAAAACTTCAGAATTTGTGCCTTGCCTGTGGGCATTCCAACTTTAGACTAAACAGACAAAGGAAGTCACACAAACAGGAAGAGGCTATATGAAGAGGAGGCTTTTTCTTATCGAGAACTCGTTTCCCTTCTACTAACATTTTACTGTAACTTTATTAGCTGTTATTTATGACCAGCCTTTGCTAACCATTACCATCGAATCTCTGTCCTCTTGTTTAGTTAATTTCTCATAAAGGCCAATAAGGGATATATCTGTCTTCACTTGCATTTGCTACATTGCTTTCCCCCCTCACGCAAATCATTCACTTCTGTTTTAAACAGGAATATTTGAGATTTGTTCTTTGTGAACATGGCAGAAACCTTTAGAGATTAAATGCTCTTAGACAGTTTGAGATCTAGAATCTCTGGGAAGGAAAAAGTAAATATTTTGGTGACTGGTGAGCAATACCTCAGTCCTAACATGACTTCTTCTTCTGGCAATTACAGCAAATAAACAATATGTTCTTTCTCCTTTTAAACAAACTGTTCTTAATTGTTTGCAGGAGAGTTTGATGATGTGCCTGAAGTAGCCAGAGATTCTTTACATTTAACTTAAAATGCTTTTTTGCATTGGTGTTTCAACTTTTTTTTTTCCTTTTCCCAAAGCATTTGCTGGATATTTTCATCCTATAGGCTAGCTCATTTGTCTCTGTAGCTCTTCTATTCAACAGCATGCTACTGCTGCCTGGCACATAGCCCTTCAGCTAGCAGAGCCAATTAACTTCTTTTTCGGCTAAAAAAAGATTTCCCTCCCCAACCCCCATTCTTACTAGAAGGTTAGCCAAAGTACATATTAGTTTCTATAAATATATCTCTTGAAAAAGTATAAATGTGCCATGGGTTGGACTTATTTTTGTCTTGGAAAATCTCACTTAATAAAGCTATAATGTTTCAGCCTTTTCTTTGCTTGTCGTCATACACATTATTAGCATATGCCAACATCTATACTTCTACTAACATTCAAAGAGGTAGTGACGTGTTCATGAATACAGAAACTAGCCAGATGAAGTGATGAGGTCACAGGGGCAGAACTCACCTCAGTCATTGCATTGCCTATTGAAAACCCAAGATCCTGCAGCAGTTTCGGATTCAGATCAGTGGGATCTTGTGGAACAAACAGCACCATCTCTGCCAAAAACAATCAATCCCCTATAAAGCACTATCAACTCAGGAGAGGCAGTCATTCTCTCTGTGCAGGAGAAAGAGACACTGGATAAGCCATGAGGTTTCTTCCAGTTGCAATATTTATGAGAGAGTTATGTGAACAATTTGTAAGTGAACATCGTACTTGGCAAATATAACCCCTTATGAAATTCACCTCAGTGCAGAGAGTCAGTGTGTGGCCCATTTAAGCCCTAGATAAGTCAGAACATTTCTTCTAACCATAATATCAAGGGTAGAGCTGGTGAACAATTTTCAGCAAATAATGTCTTTGGCAAATATATTCCTCGATGTAGTCAACAATGGAAAATTTTTGAAAAATAAATGGGAACATTTTCAGTAAATGTTCATGACTTTTAGCCCAATGTTTTGACCAGTTATAAAGCTGATCATGGTTTTTTTTTCAGAACAATTTGAATTTTATTTACAAACTGGGAATATTTTTGGAAATCTTTTGCTATTTTTATTTAATCAAAACTACAGTGTTGTTTGTTTTAGTGGTGAATTATCTGCAAATAGGTTGTGAATTCCCTGGGCTACAATCTGTTACAAATATTTACCAAGGCTTCCAACAACTTCAGTGGGCACTGGATCATGCCCTACTTGCAATTCATTGTTCAAGTTATGTGACTGGGCACATATGTCATGTGGTATTGACTGGAGATTACCTAAACTTTGTAAGCAAAGGGAATGCCTGAAAAAATAATTGGGGATTTAATTCTACCAGGGAGAGGCTGGACTGGAGAATATAACACTAGATAAAGAACAACGAATAGTATTTTATTACACTTGGCTAGGTACATGGACTCTAGATTTTAAAATAGAAAGGTATAAACCAGATTTAGGAGCTGTATAACAGAATTTACTTTCCCTATTTTTGTCCCATTTACCCCAGTGTAACTGCCTATGTATGCCATGCATGTTCCCAGCTGCAAAACTTATAACTTTTGATCCTAGTCCTGCTCATTTAATTTCCTGCATGCTAAGAGTCCAGCTATGGGAGTTTGGAGAGCATCTGTGTATTTTCTCCATTCCAGCTCTCTACCAAGTGCATGTATATAAATCCACTGGTATCTATTTTATTTCACTTAATCATGAACCATTCACTACTCTCGTTAGTTTCATGTACATGCACATTATTATTTGCAGAGGGTATGTTCTTATGGCCTTGTCTTTCTAACGGTCCCAGCTCTCTGTAGAATACTGCCTTAGAGCAGTGGAGGAAAGGAGCCTTTCTTGGCACCATGGAGTGTGGCAGTACAAGTGCAGCCATGGATGGGTCAGAGCAGCAGGGCCACCAGCACATCCACAATTGTCTGTTGGAGGCCCAGCATGGTCGTGACCCACAAGAATTCTCCTCAGAGTGTTGAGAAGGGCCAAAACACATCCATGAACACCCCAATGACCCATTACTAAATACTGTTTATGCAAAGATGCTGGCACTTGGCAGGCTCTCCTTTGTTTATGAGAAAAGGCTCTTGGGAACTAATAACTTCTACAGATTCACAGAGGCAGGTACAGTGCTCTTTCCAGTACCTTGCTGAGCAGCAAAGGCTGCAGTGCCGCACACCTGTAAGAGTTGCAAGAGTGGGAGGTTAGGAAGTATGACTACATTGTGTTTGCTGCAAATGAAGACATGGCTTGTTTTCATTGTGGGAGTCTGACACATTTGGTCAATCAGTGCCCTCAGAGGCAGCCTGCCCTGCAAAGGGTGTCCCTGTGCCTGGGAACGTGGTGGTTTCTGAGAGTAAAGCAAAAGGTGGGGTGACTGTGGCAGAGACTGATTCCTAATAGGCTCCAGATGTCTTTGGGGATGTTGGTTTGGGGGGACTAGTGCCCCCTTAACAACCTGGTGTGGCTGGTTCAGTGGCTCCTGACACAGAGGCCTCGGCCTACACCTGACTGAAACGAGGCTGACCCTGTCAAAGCCCCAAAGTGAAAAACAGCTGATGAAGGTGGAAAGGGCTGCATGTCTGAGGGTGTTGGGAAGCAGGCTAGTTTGGTGAGTGCATTTAGGAAGGATACTGTTGGGGTTGCTGGGGGTGGTTCTTTGGTTGGGGGCATGGAGAACTCTCAGGGAGTAGCTTTGCCCCCTCAGTCCCAGCAGCCCCTTCCCTCTGGTCTCTCTGAGGTTCTCCCCCCTCCAGGTCAGTAGTGATTCTGACTCTGAGAGTGGGGGATGATGAACTCACAAATTCTTTGGGCCCTGAACTCCCTGAGGGGAGATATCCAGAGACCTACAAATAGTGTCTGGGGTGTGAGACTAAGGGGAAATGTGGAGTAGGCGTGGCAGATAGATTAAGGTCAGGAAACCGGTTTTTGTTGTCTGATCAGTCTACTATGAGACATGTCTCTCTGTCTGAGCTTGACAAACATAAATGGTACAGACTGAAAAAAACTGATCACCAAAGTGCCTATCTCTTTGACCAATGGAAATGTTGGGGATTTATGGATATAGGAGAACATGGTGGTTTTATTTGACGTTTATGGGGGAGGGGTTCTGTGTCCATCTTTTTCTTATTTTTTCTAATGAGTACTGGTCTGATGGATAATTTTGTATGAGGCTCTCTGAATGTGCGTGGGTACAGGGACATTAAAAAACATATGGATCTTTTTGAGTACCCATCCCAGAAGAAGGGGGATATTTCATTTTTGAAAGAGATGCACACAGATGCAGGCAACCAAACCAACTGGGTTTCTAAGTTATGGGTCCTGCAAGCACAGGGTTTTGCCATTCTTTTTGTGGACAGGGTGAAGCCTGATTCAGTGGTTGTGCAGAAAGTTGTTCCAGAACGTCTATTGACAGTTCAAGCTACTTTTGTGTAATATCATCTTTTTTTTTATTAATGTCTGTGCTCCTATTGTAGTGAAAGACAGGGTAGGTTTTTCTTTTTTTCAGAGCCTGGGGTGTCTTGACAAATTGCTTGACAAGTGATATCTTATTTTTGAGGGGTGATTTTAACTGTACTCTCAATGAGAGATGGATAGGATTCATTTGGAATTGCATCCACTGTCTGCTCAGAGACTTGCAACACTTTCACAGGCTTCCGGCCTGACTGATGTGTGGTGATGTTTTTACCATTACGCACAGCAGTACACCTGGTTGAGTGCTAGGGCCAGCTCTTTCTCTGTTGCCCATTTGGACCATTTTTATGTTTTTACTCATCATTTGTCTCATTTGCTTTCTAGTTGTATTGTCCCTCCTGGGATTTCAGATCATGGTTTGGTCTTATTTGTGTTGTCTCTTCCTTCTATTCAAGACCACCATCCATACTGACATTTTAACAAGATGTTGACTTTTGGGACCCTTTCAATTATTTTTGCGGCGCCTGGGTTGCCTCAAGGGATATTTTCTCTTCCTTGAGGCAATGGTGGGAGGTGGGTAAAGTTAATATTGAATGGTTTTTGTCAGCAATACACTCAGCGGACAGCCCTAGGCCTTCACTGGATTATGGAGGTGTTAGAGCTGTGGATTGAAAAAGCTTTTTGTGACAGTAATGATGCTGGGTTGCATGAGAGTTTGAAATATTTTAAAAAATAGCTCTTGCAGGACTTGTTGGATACCGAAGTTCAGGATGCACTGATTAGGGCCTGATTCCAGGGCCTTTCTCAAATGGACGCACCTACTCCATTTTTCTTCGGCCTGGAAAAAAATATGTAGAGCGGAAGATGATTGACCATTTCAAGACGTCGATGCGCCAAGAGCTTTCAGATTATTTGGAGTTTAGGAACACTGCTGTGAATTTTTTCTCACCCCTGTATGCCGTAGAGCCTGTGTCCCCATCTGAGATGCAGCAGTTCCTTGAGGATCTTCGTAAGATCTCAACTTTTGGATGTGGACAGACTTGAACAGGACCTGACACTCTCAGAATTGGCTTCTGCCCTAAATGGCTTTGCTCCCAGGAAGGTACCCAGTACTGATGATTTGCCTATTGAGTTTTATAAGGTATTTATAAGGCCTGACTTGGTCTATGTTTTTCAGAAGCACACAAGAGAGAAGATATTGTTGCCCTCTTGTTCTTGAGCTGTTCTTACCCTGTTGCCTAAGAAGGGGGACCTTGGGGAGATGAAGACTTTGTCACTGCTTTGTTCCATCTATAAGTGTTTTTCAAAGGCCTTGGCAAATAGACTGAAAACTGTGATTGGTCCAGTCATGCACCCTCATCAAACCTATTGCATCTCCAGCAGGTCCATTTTTGCTAACCTTTTCCTATTGTGGGATGTAATTTCAGCCTCAAAAATGTTTGATTTCAATGTTGGGTTGATTTCCCTTGATCAAGAGAAGGCTTTTGATCATTTAGATCATGGACATGTGTTTTGCACACTTTGTGCTTTTGGGTTTGGGCCAAGGTTTGTCTCCTGCATTCAGTTACTGTCTCGTGATATATATTGTCTACTTAAGGTGAGCGGTGTTTTGAGGACCCCCTTTCCAGGCTATAGTACAATCAGGCAGCATTGTTCCCGGTCTCGGTTATTGTATGCTCTTTCTATCAAGCCCCTGTTAGGTGTGTTGTGAAAGTGCTTCTCTGGGCTTTTTCTCCCTGTTCCAGCTTGTACTCTGGTAAAAGTCTCTGCATATGCTGACAATTGTGACTGTGTCTGCTACTCATGATTGTGATGTCCAGGTTTTGACTGAACATCAGCATTCTTCTGAGCAGGCATCCTCAGCTCACATAAATTGGGGGAAGACACACTCCCGGTGGGGGCTTGGGTGATCTTCCGCCCTCCCCCATGACTTTGCAGGTGGGGTTATTGTGGAGCCAAACTGTCTAAAAGGCACTGGGAATTATGCTGGGACCAGATGATACTTTGGGTCAGAATTGGGAGGCAGTTATGGAAAAGTTTGAGAGGAGGTTGCAAAGGTAGAGGTGCTGTTTGCTTCAACTCTCCTTGCAAGGGTTGGTGTTAGTCATTAGTAATTTAATTACCTTAATGTTGTGGCATAAGTGTATTGTTTTGGATCCTCCTCCATTCTTCTTAGACCTGGTCTACATTGGGGGGGATCGATCTAATTTACGTAACTTCAGCTACGTGAATAATGTAGCTGAAGTCGACGTACTTAGATCTACTTACCACAGTGTCTTCACTGCGGTAAGTCGATGGCTGACACTCCGCCGTCTACTCTGCCTGTGCCTATGGCTCCGGTGGAGTACCGGAGTCGATGGGAGAGTGCTCAGCGGTCGATTTATCGCATCTAGACTAGACGCGATAAATCGATCCCCGCTGGATCAATCGCTGCCCATCAATCCAGTGGGTAATGTAGACAAGCCCTTAGAAAAAGTTCAAAAGGCTGTTGGAGCTCCCAGGGCTGCTTGCTGAACCCCCTGTTTGAAACCCTGCCATGAGGATTCCTAGTCTTGTTTCTAGGAGTTTTGGCTCTTCCCTTATTGTGGCAAGAATAGCAAAACTGGTTCATTTAATTGATTTTCTAATTTTACATAGGTCTCAGTGGATAGCTTGGCCGTCAAGCTTGGTTTTCATTCCATTCACTGGGTTTCTCAGTTTTTACCAGAAGGTGGAATCAGCCCTTTCTAGGGGCGATATTGCCAGGCTAGATAGTTGCTTCCTTGAGTGAGCCATACCTGATTATACTCATGGTTCTATCTTCTTGCCTATGGCTCCTGCTGCGAATTGGGATGGTGACAAGTCTGGCAGCTTGCTTACCTTCAGTGGATCTTCTGAATTTCCTTTAATAGCTTAGGCCATAAATCGTTGTATATTCTTGTGGTAAAGAGTTGTCATTTTCGAATACTTGTTGATTATTCCAATACGATATGGAGTAGACAGCTTCTGGTGATGGATGCCATCCTGGCAAACTATGTTCAAGCCTCTGATTGCCAAGAACATGGGTCATCTCCAATGGAGAATACTTCATGGGGCTATTGCCACAAATGTGTTTGTGTATCATTCGACTCCAGAGGTGTCCACGTTGTGTCCTTTTCGTGACATGGAGGAGGCTGTTTTTCACGTTTCTTACTTGTTCCAGGTTACAAGCCATTATTTGTTTTACTTCTGGGTATTTTTCAGTTATTGTCCCTTGATTTTTCTCCTATTGTATTTATTTTTACTGTTAAGCATAGGGTCACAAATAGATCTGTGATATGCCCTGCAAACTTTATTTTGGGTCAAGCAAAGATGGCCATTTTAAAAAGTAGACAATGTAAATTATTTGGTATTGGGATTGCCAATGATCTTTGGGTTTTTTTTACATTTGTGGTGTTTTACGCCTTCATTTGGTGTTTAGATATACCCTTATAAGTGATTTGGATCAATTTATTCAGCAATGGGCTATTGGAAATACACTTTGTACTGTTTGGGATGGGCAATTATTTTTGAATTTGTAATTTATTTTCTTGTTTCTGTGCTGATTTTATTAAGTGTTTTAGAAGTCTCTCCCTTTCTCTGCACCGCCCTTACCTGCCCAGGGCAGAGAGAGGAAGGGGGTGCTCCTGAGAAGATGCTGAGCTGCATAAAAGCCACAGAAGACACAAGTGGTGGGGAAAGGAGTAAGCAAAAAGAACCCAGCTGCACCTTGGTGCTGTCTCTGCTTACTCTTCCTCTCTGCCCCAACCTTTTTGCAAATGTGTCAGTCCAGCAGAGCTGCTCGGTTCTTATCTGTGCCTTTCCTGAAATCTCCTGTTGCCCTGGAGATTAGCTCAGTTCAGTGGCTCCCTACAGGAGAAGCATTGAGGAGCAGGGGGCCCAGAGCAGCAACACTTGAGGAGCCCCTGCAGTAATCGGCAATGCCCAGTCTACATCAATTTTGCCCTGCATTAATTGAGGGACATGCCATTAATTGTGTGTGTGCAGGCAAGCAACCTGCATTTAACTGTGGGGGATAGGGAGTTGTTATGAATGGGGAAGGAGGATGTCTTCATTAATTGAATGGAGAGATGCATTAGTTGAATTTGGGAACAGTCTGGGTAGGACCCACCTTTTTCCACGCATGTCCCCATCCCACTGGTACCCTAAGCCCAGGCAGGGACACCTCCCAACCCCCCCACCCCCGACACGCACACCTGGGCCCCAAAATATTGAAATGTGACACCTGTGTTTTGTTGCACATTTGCACCATAATTGTCAGATTATAATGTTTTTAAACTATAACACCTGTTTAAAGGATGTTTCCTCACTATGTGAATCAAACAAACCTGTAACAGGTTAATTGTGTGGGGGGAGGGGTCCTGTTACCGATTGCTGAAATGTTTTATTAGATTCACACAGTGTGGGGGGGGGGACCCTTAAGCAGATTTTAGACTTAAAAACATGATCTGTTGGTAATGGTATGGTATGCAATAAAGTGGAGGTATCACATGTCAGTCAGTTGTCACACATTTCCAGGTTTGAGAGGCATAGAAACGGGGACCACTAATTACTTATCTATAGTGTGTACAGATGCAACACAAGCATAAGCATGCCATACTGTGTATGTGTGAAATTGAGACATTGCGTACCTATAGCAGTATATTGGATGAATTGTATGCTGTTGTTGAAGTGCGGTTGACAACATCTTCTCTCTGCATTTGGTTCTTGACCTCAGATAAAGGGTAAAATATGATGCAGACATGTGAATGCTTTTTCTCATGTGTATTCTGTGTTGTGCTTTGCCTCTACGTATAGATTAAGAGGTACCTCATCAATGATCCAAAAGCTCTGTGAAAGATTCGGCTGATTAAATCATGAACTTCCTTGTCATCAAATAAAGCAGGAGGTGGTGATTAGAGATGGTTTTCCCCTGCTCCCCGCCCTGCCCCCAAAAGTGCAAGGAGTAATGTAACGACATTTGTTTCTAAATTATTTTCGGTTTTCCTCAAAATTTGGAATTTTGAAATTTGAAACTTTCACCCCGCTTTAGAATTGGTCAAGTAATGGGGGGTGGGGGGGGGAATCACAAAAATATTGTTGAAATTCTCCCATCTTTCCTCACTAACTTTTATTTTAAAAGTCGTTGAAATTTTGAAATTAAAAGGTACCTACCAACTTTGGAATGTGGAATTCCACATTTCACATGTTAGATTAGTTTGGTGAGCTGCTTGCTTCCATTCAGGCTTTCTATCTGCATGGCTCCACCAAGAAATATGGCAGGCTTTGTACTGGCAGACTAACCACTAGTAATGACTGGCCCCACTGAACTCTCCATTGGGAAAACTCCCATTGACAGTAATGGGGCCAGGATTTCACTCTCTGTGCAACATTGGGAATGGTAATGAAGATCTCCAGTTGGGATGATGCTGCCCTGAGCTAGGTCATTCCACTGGTCTGCCTATTCAGAGAAAAATTCCTGTATGACCACTACAACAAGGAAATGACAATGCAAGTCTACAAGTGGTGTGAGAAATGCTGGGCTCACTGACAGGAGACCACCTTCTCAGAGAAATAGTCAACAACAGCATTATGCTGTTGCTCCATATGGCCACTTAAAATGACCATGATTTATTCTACCTGACTGAGCGAGAGACAGACATAAGCCACTGGAAGGCAAGACTAATAGACATGAAGGCTATATTCATTTAGCAGAGCCTGAATGCAAATTTCAGGCAGTGTTATGCTGCTCAGAGCAACACAGGTACATCATTGGCATCACACAGCCTTTGTGTTTGCAAATACTTTTTTGCTGTATTTGTCTAACTCAAATCTATTATATTGATTCTCTTCCCTCTCATAGAGCAAGTGCTTTCTAGCACAGTAGCAAATCTAAGAACATGGAAGCAAAAACGGATTAAAGGGAAAAGTTACAGTCTCTGTATCTCTGAGTTATTTAGTCTCTAATTTTTACATATTATGCCCCATTACTCTTTACTGAATCAGAAATCTTCCTAGAACAAAAACAAAAACAAAAAACAGCTTATAGGCTTGTGTGACAGAGTTGGGGGAAACACCATCCTATGCAGGGTGAGTGTGCCTACCTCTCTTAGGGAATAAGAGCGGGGGGTCCAGGCCCTCATTCTCCACCGGACCCGAGCCCAGGGCCCTGTTAGTGGCCATAGCATGGGCCACTGAGTCAGCGGGGAAAGGCTCCAAACGAAACACTCTGACTCAAGGCTTTGGCTCACTCACTCATCTGCTGTCTGATTCCCCTAGGCTACTTCCTGCTGTCATCCCTGCTGCTGTGGTCTGGGCATCCCTATTACCGCTAGGTTCTCTGGTCTGCCCTTTCTCCAGTGCCTCCAAACCCTGCGAGACCTCTGGGGTTGCCTTGGCATCTGCCTGGGCTGCAGCGTCCCCAGCTTCTTCGGTCCCGGGCTTCTGCTGAGCCTTGGCTGGAGCAGACAGCACACGTCCTTTCTCCATGGCAGTCATCCCCAGCTGAGCCGAGCTGCTCCCTTTTATTCCAGTGCACCTGGAGCATGCCCAGTAGAGTAAAGTGGGAGTGGTTTCCTCAACCCACAATGTAGGGTTAACCTTTCCCCATCCAGTGTTGGGCAAGTGCTCCCCATCATAGCTTGCTTTTGATATTCCAGTTGCAAAATGTTTTGTTAATTGATTAGAGGGGGAGGGAAAGAAGGAAACCCTCTCTTGGAGCATTCAGTGGAGTATGCCAAAAAAAAGCGGGGGTGGAGGGCATTCCAGGTTTCTGTTTTGTGCCGATGTAAAGGACAGTTTCCGTTCTGTCTAACTCTAGCATTAGCTTTAATCATGCAACACGTATCGCATCCTTTTTCCCTTCTGAACACATTAACTTCCACTGCATGCAATAAAAGCAAAAATACATTACAATGCAATTTTACAACTATTTGGTGCTTTTCCTTTTATATATCTCAGCTCCTTGTGCTGGAAATGCTCCTCCTATTGGTTCTTTAGTATATCACAGTGCAATGTATAGAAAATACTGCACTGTCAACCAAGCATCTTGTGTAGTCATTTATATCTGCACAAAATATTACTATTCTTTCTGGTAGCTTGTTACACCCACTTTGTTTAGATGTAAGTGATTAGGATTACACAATGTTGAATGCAGTGGAGAAACAGGCTTCATTTGCGTTATTGTTGTTGCCTGTCTATATTTTTTATTTCTAACCAAAACTGCAGACAGCAGCTAAAACAAATCTGAACCATGAAACACAAGCTTTTCTAGACTCACAAATTCCAGGTTGGAGCTTTCATTTATTTCCAGAGGCAGATAATGACCTGTCTAAGTAGAATCTGCATCTACCCCTAGTAAAGCGTAGAGACAGAATTTCTTCTCCATCTCTTACCTCACTGCTTCTGTTTGCTGAGCCTGCCATGCTTGTTCAACATCAGAGTTGAAAATACTGAAAACCCATGAAGCAAAATAAAACCTGCTAATGCTGTGGCCCTTTTGTAGTGGCCTCAGAGGAGTATGGAACAGGGAAAATCTCATGCTTCACTCAAGGGCATTAGAGTAGGAAGAAAATCTGTGTGAAGATGATGGATCATTGGGGATGGTGCTGCAGGAAGGTGACAGTTTAAAGTGCACTGGTTAGTAGCTGTGGGAACAGGTGAAAAGTGAGGGGGTGAAATGTGAAAGGAAAGGAAAGGATGGGGGTGTGAATGGGTCCCCTTTCAAGGTATGTTTTCAAAAGCACAAAATGAAAAAATAGACCAAGACTTCAGACTAGGTAGGCAACGAAGAGGGAAGAAGTATTGGGCTACCTTTTGATATACTCATATACTGTGATGAGACTTGCTTAGCAATATGATTCAGGCACCAATTTTTGAACAAGCAGTACCACAAGGAAGTTAGATGCTTTTTGTGTGTTAATTCCCAAAACATCATCCCAACTCTGCTTAACATAAGTTTTCAATGTCTGGCAGTCTCCTTTCATCACAACAGTTTACAGAAGACAGACTGACACCTTCCTCCAATCATACCTAGCAGCCTTGTTGACAATCTCAGAAGAGGCCAGTGACCCAGTAGGCACGCAAGTGGAACAATATCTGACCTTCTACGTCGGGATTGAGGCACACGAATAGAGCAGTGTAGTGAACTTGTGTTGCCATGGCCTGGCTTTACCTATATGTGGATTAACAAAACTTCACTCTCCAGGATTTATTATTACTTATTGTTTGTGTTATGGTAATGCTCACATGCCAACCAAGAATGGGCCCCCATTGTGCTATGCATTGTACAAACACTGAGCAATAGACAGTAGTTTATTAATTATCTGGATGATGGGATTAATTGCACCCTCAACAAGTTCACAGATGACACTAAACTGGGGGGAGAGATAGATATGATGGAGGGTAGGAATAGGGTCCAGAGTGACCTAGACAAATTGGAGGATTGGACCAAAAGAAATCTGATGAGGTTCAACAAGGACAAGTGCAGAGTCCTGCACTTAGGACGGAAGAATCCCATGCACCACTACAGGCTGGGGACCAAGTGGCTAGGCAGCAGTTCTGCAGAAAAGGACCTCGGGATTACAGTGGATGAGAAGCTGGATATGAGTCAGCAGTGTGCCCTTGTTGCCAAGAAGGCCAGTGGGCTGTATTAGTAGGAGCATTGCCAGCAGATCGAGGGAAATGATTATTCCCCTCTATTCGGCACTGGTGAGGCCACACCTGGAGTATTGTGTCCAGTTTTGGTCCCCTCACTACAGAAGGGATGTGGACAAATTGGAGAGAGTCCAGCGGAGGGCAACAAAAATTATTAGGGGGCTGGGGCACATGATTTATGAGGTGAGGCTGAGGGAACTGGGATTGTTTAGTCTGCAGAAGAGAAGAGTGAGGGGGGATTTGATAGCAGCCTTCAACTACCCGAAGGAGCATTCCAAAGAGGATGGAGCTAAGCTTTTCTCAGTGGTGGCAGATGACAGAACAAGGAGCAATGGTCTCAAGTTGAAGTGGGGGCGGTTTAGGAAACACTATTTCACTAGGAGGGTGGTGAAGCAATGGAATGGGTTACCTAGGGAGGTGGTGGAATCTCCATCCTTAGAGGTTTTTAAGGCCCGGCTTGACAAAGTCTTGTCTGGGATGATTTAGTTGGGGTTGTTCCTGCTTTGAGCAGGGGATTGGACTAGATGACTTCCTGAGGTCTCTTCCAACCCTAATATTCTGGGCTGTCGATTTCATGGCACATTTCACGGACACTCAAATCACATAGCATATTTTAAAAAGTTACATAAAGGGCAAGAAGGGGAACTTTTAATGCTGGAGATGTAGAATGCCTTTGGAAGCCAGAGAATCTTTGTCTGATATGCTGGAGTCCCAGAAACTCTCCCACCTCCAGTTTGAGAGAAAAAGCTAAATTCACTTGTAGTCAAATGAATTAAAGAAGTTACTTGCACTTAAGTGGGGGGAAATATAGCCTGATTCTCTGTCACTTCCAATCTGCACCCGTTCCCATGCAGAAGCTCTGAAAGCTCTCCTGAGTTCACTAACAAGTATTTCTCTGCAAGGCAGAGAACAAAATATTGTGTCTTAATTGAAATGGTAAAAATGGAGCAATGCAAAGAAGATGCCAATTAGTGAGTCAGGTTAATTGTTGAATTTTGGCAGCTCTGGACTATGAAGTCAACATTCTGCCTCAGCATTGTCTTATAGACATTGCCCAGGGTGAGGGCAGTGGAGGGCTCCACGGCCGCAGAGGGAATTCTGGAGCTGCCTGGATTGCAGGGAGAAATTGGCCACTCCCAATTGCTGTTCCCTTTGAGAGTGACCAGCCTACTACTAAGTAAGAGGAGCAGGCTCATGGCTCAGTATTTGGAATAGATGACTCAGAGGAACCCAAGTGTTGCAGACAGTGGTGATGGTAACTCAGCAGATGGCATATTTTCCCTAAATCAGTACTGAGATTGTGAACCAGCAAGATGATAGGGGACACTTTCCTGTTGAAGGTGTTATCTAGAGACATAAAACCAAGGCCCTAACTATTTGTGGATGTTAAAGTTGCAAATGCACTTTTCTACAAAGCGTAGGTTAGCACCAGTGCTCTGTCCCATTTCCAATTTAGGCAATTACATTCTGTCCACCTACAATTCTGTTTGGTTTTGTCTTGCTATGATTGTTTTTCACTCCATCTACCAAGCTGCTGTGTAGTGTTGCTGTCAGCTGTTAAGAGGGGCTTCATTGCACCAAGAGGTAGCTGCGCCTCTGGGACTGGGAGTCTCTGCAACCCAGCATATCAGCAAAAGATTCTCTGGCTTCCAAAGGCATTCTACATCTCCAGCATTACAAGATTTCCCCCTCTGGCCCTTTACAAATATGCTATGCAAGAAACATTTTGGAATCTTTTGGAAGATAGAGTCTATGTGATGTACATAAAACCTGTTTTAAGCCTGTGATTTGTTTAATTCAGGTGAAGTACTGTGTAATTACACAAGACACACACACAATAAAAGCAGCAAAATTACAGGATGGATTTTTTTTTAAGTATCGTTTGAAAACTTGTGCTGTGAACAAAATACATGTTTACGCTGATGAGATTTTAATTAGACACAGTTCCCATTAGCTAAGATTAGGAGCTGGATTACATCTCCTGCATTTTTGAAACATTATATGATGATGAAAAGGATAAGTGAAAAGAAAGAATTAACAGGAAAAGTTTTACTGTATCTAGGGATTTTCTAAACAACATATGAACAAGATAACTGACTTTCATCCACCCCTCCTGATGTGTTTGGGTTTATCAGCATGAATAAGAGACAGAGTCTGTGTTTACGTACTGGGAGATCTTTGTTTTAAATATTTATAGGGTGCAAGCTCCTTCGGCATTTAGAGGAGGCTTTGTGAATTCATCATTGTGTTTGTGCTTAGACCTACTTTATTGAAACATTTTGGCATTAACGGAAAAAGAGCCCCGGATCCATCTCAACTTTAACATAATCAGGTTGTTTGAAAAGGAGGGGGCTCCGTGACACATGCACTGCTGGAGAGTATATCTGACAGCCTGAGAACGGTAAATTCAAAGCAGTATGCCGCTGTTAATACCGTGCAGTGCTGTGGTAGCCCTGTTGGTCCAAGAATATTAGAGAGACAAGGTGGCTGAGGTAGTATCTTTTTTTTTATTGGACCAATTTCCGTCGGTGAGAGAGACAAGGTTTCAAGCTTGTGCAGAGCTCTTCTTCAGGTCTGGGAGATAATATGGCACTCACATCCCTGACACCTATGCTATAGGTTTATTCACCCCTGCCTTCCCAATCTCTCCCCACACCACAAACACACACACCAGTCCATGCAAGTAAGATCCATAGTGCCATGGGGAAAGTGGGCAACTAACTACCTATTTATGTTAAGATGACCAATGGACAGAAACCTTTTTCCAACCTTTTCCCTGAATCCTTCTGTGGTTAGCAATGAAGAGGAAGAAACTTCCTTATCCAGCTTCTCTCCATCCATTGCCTTCAGCATCCTTGCCCTGCTTTTCTCCATCCCATGATCCCCTTTCCCTTCCTATATTACTTCACTTCATCTGGTGCCCCTCCATGTCCTACAGTCTGAATGAGATACCTGGGGCTAAAGATGTTTAAGGATAAGCCTAGGTCCCAAACTCTGGAATGTGGGATCCAAAATATTCACACATGCCAATGTGGGTTTATGTTAGCCAAGCAGCCTCCTTTTGAGCTGAGGGAGTCTTTGGTCCTCTCAGGGTAGGTCCTTCCTTGCCTTCTCCTCAGTAATTGCGAGGGTGGGAGAGGAATGATCGATGTATTATTCTTTCTCCCTTCCCTCTCTAAAGAAGAAAAGTAGGAAAGGTTGGCTAGCACATTCTTCTGTCCCCACAGCTACAAGGGAGGAGGATGTAAATGGCCCTTCTCTGTCCTGCTCTAATCCTCTGCCAGTCTTTTTTTCTTCGAAACTCAGAGGAAGAAAGGGCCCTGGACTTTTTTGCAGAGCAAAGAATGCACTCGTGAGAAAGAAACCACTACTGGGATTGTGCCTCTTGGCCTCCTTGGAACACGTCCATGGAGAACACTCCTGGGAAGTAATTTTGTGAGGGTCAATTACACTCTCATGAGCACTATTCCATAGCATAAATATCTGCCTCAGTATTAGTGATATTTGGGATTTATTGTCCTAGAAAATACGTAGGGATTAACAGTGGCCCAACACCTTACCACAGACGCATGAACTGAAGATGCACAGCCTGGCTGGAAAGGCTGCCCTTCACACCCACACTGGATTAATATAAATGCTGCCAACACTCAGGCCTATCTGTTAGAATGGAAGTTTACCCAGATGGATGTTTTTCACACCCTTGCCCTAGGTCAGGGGTCCCGGCAACAAAAGGTTTAGATGCACAGGTTTGATTCAAAAGTTGCTCTTTATGTACTGAAAGCACAAAGACTTTTACAAGCTGACTGGGGTGTTTTTTGACTGAAGCAAAATATAATTATACCAGAAATTACAGGTTTATTTGTGTGGGTGTGTGCGCACATACTTGTGTGTGTGTGAACTACTTTTAATTCTTGTTATGAACAGAAAAGAACACACACTGATGAGATTTTAATTAGCCACATTTCTGTGCCAGGACCGAAGCATCGGCACGGCATGCCTTCATACACTCTATCACACCTGTTGACATTTAAGTTCCAAAAAAACTTGTAAACAAGACAATAGCCAAGCAGCAGAAGACAGGAAGACACAAGGTTCATAAGACTTTGAGGTGCCAAAAAGACAGATTGCATGCAGCAGGCACTTTACAAAAACCAGGAAAACCACTTGGTCTCTCAAAGTGTATGTCACAATAAAGAACTGCTCCCAGGCTGCTCAAATACATCCACTGACACCTGCAGATAAACAATAAAAGAAATTAATCGGATGAGACATACCCTGTAGGCTGCTAGTCAAAAGGGAACAATCCCAACTGGTCAGCCACAGGGTGTGCAATGCCCTTGAACATGGAGCCAGGGCTCACCAAACTCTTAGTACGGTTGGTGATTGTTGTTATTATTAATTATTATTATTATATCACCTCAGATCCACAAGGGAGATCAGGTGCCCATTTTAGAAAGTCTGTACAAACACATAATAAGACAGCAGGCCCTGCCTTGAAGAGCTTAGTGTCTAAATAGACTATATGGATAAAAGGTGGGAGAGGGAAAAAGAGGTAAAGTGACCTGACCATGATCACACAGCATGTGAGTGGCAGAGCTGGGGATAGAACCTACATCTCCTGAATCCCAGTTCAGTGCTTTCCAGTGGCCCATGCTGCATCTCAGAGGAAAATCACCCCTGGTTGTGCTGTGTACACTCATTAATAAAAGCAGAAGAGTTAGTGCTTTGAGATTTTTCAGAATGGCAGGTGCTGTAAAACTGTAAGATATATTTACAAGCCATCTGTCATAAAAACAGGCGATAGGTTTGGAATTTAAGTTGCACGCATTGGACAAAGGACAGAGACATTGATTTGCAGCTCTGATCTGAATGTATTTATTTGCTAGCGCTGAGATTTTTTAGGCCTGTTCTGTTTGCTAATTAGCTGTCAAGTTGGAAATCAGGATTGACCACAATTCAATTTTTAACTCTAGGAATGTGACCTCAGGCCTTCCCCTACTAATTCATTGACTTCGGTGGGAGCTGATGAGTACTCAGCGCTCTTGTGCCTAACTTTGAGCACCCATTTCTGAAAATCTTGGTGTTTGGCTCCAATGCTGCAATCATTATGGCACAAAACCCCAGTTTTCCAATAGGAATTTTGAATGGTAAGGACTACATGATCTCATGAAGACTTGTATTAGAATTAGAATTATGGAGCCCTGGAATTCCAAATTTGTCCAAGAGCAGAACCCTTTTGATTCTAAATAAAATAAAACTTCGCATAAAAACTAATAATGTTACAGGCTGTGTTTGGACAAAGCAATACTCACAAATATGTGATCTTGTATCTTAGAAAATATATATCCCAAACTTGATTTTAGTCTAGCAATTTTGGTCTGGGCAAATTCAATCTAGGTGTATTTCCCAACCAAATATGTCAATCATCCATAACGGTTTCCAGATCATTGAGAGAGTGCTACTTACATGCCATTGGAATACAAACTAATCTAGAGGATATTTACATAGTAGTTATGGCATTTTCTACAAGAGAAGCACTGCAAGATCCTGATCCTACAGTTGGATTCATACAGGAGCCCTGTGAATCCTAATAGAGTTCTGTGTGGGCTCGGGAGTCTGCCCGCATGGATCTAGTTGCAGGTTCCAAGCCCCTAGATGTGTCTGTAAGTTATTTGGCAAGCTAACATAATATCTTTGCAAACCCTGGATAGATGTCAGGTATGTATAAATGCTGAGTCAATGAGGCTCCAAAATAATTCCTTTCTCTTCATAGTACAATAGTTTACATCAAGTTCCAAATCACAGTGTAATGTAGTAACTCAGAGAGACACAGATGGCAGCATACATTTTTCACATAGAGAAGTATAAATCTACTTCTTCTTGAACTTCTCATGTCATTGTATTTCAAATAGAAACTACTTTACTCTCCTCTCCTCCTCCTCCTAGAAGGAATCTCACTTCATTGAATGTTGATGTAGTGTCAAATGTAGTGTCAAATCACATCTTCTGAAGATGCTCCCATGTTTTGAGACATTCTTTACATTACATTTTTAAGGTAGATTTTTGTGTGTTTTCTTTCTGTAATAGACAGTCATATACAAATGAGAAATGAAGTCCTCCAATTTAAAGTACTGTATCAGCTCACTTAACATTTAATTTTGTATATCTCCCTGCTTTTAACTTCAGTTCGGGGCTAAGAGCTCAGAAGATTGTTGCTGTCAAAGTGTTACTGTTTGAGGTGTGGCTGTGTAATAGCAAACTGCAATAAATGCCTTTTTATCTATATCAGGGGTGGGCAAACTTTTTGGCCCAGGGGCCACATCTGGGTGGGTAAATTGCTTGCAGGGCCGGGGCAGGGGGTTGGGGTGTGGGGGCAGAGTGCGGGGTGTGGGAGGGGTGAGGTGTGCAGGAAGGGGCTCAGGGCAAGGGGTTGGGGCAGAGGAAGGGGTATGAGGGGGTTCAGGGAAGGGGGTTAGGGTGCAGGAGGGGTGTGGTGTGCAGGAGGGGCTCAGGTCAGGGGGTTGAGGTGCAGGAGGGGTGCAGGGTGTAGGAGGGTTCTCAGGGCAGGGGGCTGGGGTGCAGGATGGGTGCGGGATGTGGCAGGGGGCTCAGGACAGGGAGTTGGGGTGCGGGGTGCAGGAGGTGTTCAGGCTCCGGTCAGGCGCCGCTTATCTAGAGCGGCTCCGGGGTGGCAGTGGCGCGCACTGGGGCCAGGGCAGGCTCCCTGCCTGCTGGCTCCAGCCCCGGTCCCAAGCCGCGCCACTCCGGGAAGCCGCCGGCACCATGTCCCTGCGTGACCCCTGGGAGTGGGGTGGAGGGCGCAGAGGGCTCCGTGTGTTTCCCTTGCCTGTGGGTACCTCCCCCGAAGCTCCCATTGGCTGCGGAAACCCATTCCTGGCCAATGGGAGCTTTGGGGGAGGTACCCACAGGCAAGAGCAGCGTGCGGACCTCTCTGCTTCCCCACACCCAGGAGCTGCAGGGATGTGGTGTGGCCGCTTCCCAGAGTGGCGCGGTGTCACAGGGGTGGCAATTCCGTGGGCTGGATCCAAAGCCCCGAGGGGCTGGATCCAGCCCGTGGGCCATAGTTTGCCCACCCCTGATCTATATTGATTTTTAGAGATGAGACAACCTACGAAAACATAATGCCCACATGTACCTTTCAGGTACCCACCTGTCTGTGAGCTATTGAAGTCATGTTTAAATATTATTCCAGAGGTCCAGAAAATACTATAGAAATATGAGTTAATCAATATCACCCAATGCTGCAATACAAGTTCTAGGAGTCACACTTCCAAAATCAGTACTTCCAGGAATGAATAGAAGCGTGATGCTGCCAGCAAGTTGAGAGGTAGCCTGAGTACCAGTTCCCAGGTACCATACCTGCAGGTCAGCATCCACCACCATGTTTGAGAGTACTCGAACTTTATTGAACTGCTTGGGTGTAAATACAGTTGAATTTGGTTTTGGTTTACTCAGAAATAGGGGTTATTGAGTTTTGCAGCTGAATCACATCTTTTTGACATTCAGTCACAAATTTATGCAAATTGTCTTGTCACCTGCTTCACTTATTTAGATTTCTGCTTCCCTACATGGAGGTCCTATTACTGTAAGTTCTAGATCAGTTGGCTGTTGATATCCTTGAAGCTGGGACACAGGATATTCTTTCGAGTGATGGTGTTAGTGTGGATATCAGACTTTAACAAATGGCAAACCCAAGATTAGTTTGTGTGCTGCCAATGCGGTTGCTGAAGTTGGAAAGTGCGAGTAAGAAGTTACCCAAAAAGTATTTTAGGAAGGCTAACATCCTTATTTGTTTAAAATGAACAAAAAGAAAAGGAAGCAACATCGAAATTTTTTTTAAAGTTTGCAAATAAAACCAAATATAACAAAAATTAACAATGAAGGCCATGCATGAACGCTTATGCATGAAGAACTATTTATATGGCAAATGACAACTTTTAAACCTCAGTCATTTCAGCTACAGAGTTGTTCAAAAAAAGTCACGAAAATACTTTTCTAAGGGAAAAAGTGGTGGATTCCGCCC
Source organism: Chelonia mydas (assembly GCF_015237465.2). Lineage (NCBI taxonomy): Eukaryota > Metazoa > Chordata > Testudines > Cheloniidae > Chelonia > Chelonia mydas. Next base: position 26,582,324 of record NC_057852.1, on the reverse strand, counting down.
CCCTTTTTTTTTCTCATTCAAAATTGGCTGAACCATTTTGACTCAAATATTCAAGAACCTTTGGGCAGAACATAATGAAACTTTTACCATTTGGGTTGAAATGTTCTATAACCATTTGGAAACAATTATTGCAGTAGAACCCCATTTGCAAATTTAGCCCCCAACCTCTACTCTTGAAAATAAGTGTGAATAACTTTAGCACCAGAGTTATGAGCAGCATTGATTCCAATGGGACTACTCAAATGCATAAAGTTACACAAATGCATAATTGTTTCAAGGACTGGGGCTTTAATTATTAGAACTAGTAAAAAATGATGAAAACTTTGAGAAAAAGTGGCTTTTTTTTTTACAAAAGAATAATTTTACAAAATGATTTTGATGAGACTTTCTCCATTTTTCGATGAAAATTTTTATTAATCAATTTTACTGTTTTTCAGTTTAATGTTCAGATTTCTTTTTTTTGTAGATTTCTTTCTTTCTCTGTTGTCACTCTATTCACACGAACCCACATCCTATGCAAACATATGCACATATTTATTTTAAGTATGTGAGTAATTTTACTCATGTGCTTAAGTTTTTTCAGTCAAGGGGATTAATGCATTAAATATTTAATTTGTCACACATTAATAAAAATACCTACTTAAAACATTTGTCAGAAGGTTATATTTCCTCATTTTTAGGGTGATTTTACTGTTGCTATTTCTATATAACTGCTTCCAGGCAAGTCCCCTTTTACATTTTTTTCACCTTCCATTTTATTTCTTTATTTTTTTTCTTTCCTTCTTTACTTCTGGACTTTATGACTCAAGACTTTTTTTACAGTTCAAGCAAAGCACAGTGGTTTTGGCATTCTATTTTGAGTATCATTAAAATGTATATAAATGCAGAACTGCACAAAACGTGACAGTAATGGCAGACCAGACTCAACCAGTCACAAGTGCCACTGCTTTACATTGAAAACTCTGCCATTGTGCAATTAGGAAACATACTGGATAATGCTGGGTGATATAACAGAAACCGATTTACCCATATGTTTCTTTTATAATTCCAATACAACAAATGTTGTACAGTTGAAATTAAGGAATGCTACAGTAAACAGTATAATCCGTATACAAAGTTCATAAGAAGAGCATTATATTTAAAATTGAATTACATTAAATTTAGAATGCTTAGATCTCAATCCCTGCAGATACTTACATTTGTGTGAAATTTTACACACTTGAGTAATACTGGGATACTTGCATAAAATTAATCACATGTGTACATATGTGCAAGACCATGGCCTAAAAACATTATAAAGAATGAAAATGTCCAGTTTAGGTAGTGGGTGTAAATATTCTATCCCACGGAAATGCATACATTCAGTGAATGATGTTGCAATGTGAAAATTCACCTTACAGATTTTGGTGTTCGCCAATACAACTTTCACTGTGAGCCACAAGACTTGCAAAGTTTTTAATTTTTAATTTTCTTTATCTTGAAAACAACTTGTGAATCTCCTGAAATTTTCAGGAACAGAAATCTATTTGCTATCAAGACTTAACCCTAGCATTTTGAATTTGTAAACATCTTTTTAACTTACAAGACTGTGTGTCTCAAAATTGACTTGTAATGGGTCCCTGTTTTGTTTGTGTGTGAACTGAGTATGAAAGATACAAGACTGACAGCTTTGGAGACTCTTCTTCTTTAGAACAGTTCGAGCATCAACAGGGCTACAGATACTTTCCACCTCTGAGCATCAATATGGCTTAAAGTTTAGGGTTGAAATTAGATGAAGGTGTCTAACCATCAGAGAAGTGAAGTTCTGGAACAGCCCTTCAAGGAAGAAGTAGGGGCAAAAAACCTAACTGGCTTCAAGGCAGAAACTGATAAATTTACGGAGGGCATGTTATGATGAGACTGCCTACAATAGCCCATCTGCAACTGCTAGCAGCAAAAATCCCCAATGGCTGGAGATGGAGCTCTAGATGGAGTGGCTCTGAGTTACTATAGAGATTTCTTTCCCAGGTGTCTGGCTCGTGGGTCTTGCCCACATGCTCAGAGTCTAACTGATTGCCATATTTGGGGTTAGGGAGCAATTTTTCCCCCTGATCAGACTGGCAGAGACCTTGGGGTGTGGTTGGCTTCCTCTGAGCATGGGACATGGGTCACTTGCTGATTTAAGCTAGTGTAAATGGTGAATTCTCTGTAACTTGAAGTCTTTAAACCATGATGTGAGGACTTCAGTAACTCAACCAGATGTTAGGGGTCTATTACAGGCATATGAGGGTGAGGTTCTGTGACCTGCAATGTGCAGGAGGACAGACTAGATGATCATGATAGTTCCTTCTGACCTTAAAATCTATGATTCTATGAGCCTATAAACTGGAGAGACCACTTCTTTTCAGTCTGTACGCCCACTTGCATGCCATTATGTTAGGCGCTGCATAAATACACACAAATACCTGGGCTTTGCCCCAAAGAACTTACAGTTTTACACATATATTTGGAACAAACAGGACTTGTAAACTTCAACTTGTAAACTTCAAAAGCAAGTGAATTCCTGATCTGAGACCATGTAAATCTCCCTCCTCTTCCAAATTTCTTACCTATCATCATATCTCCCTGTTTCATGCCAGGTTGTATATTACCTAGACTATGCGTTTTTTGGGGCAGGTACTGTGGAGTGTTGTGGGTACACATGATGCTGTATGATTGATAAATCATAAGGCATACATTTTTAACAGTGAAGATAATTAATCAATTGAACAATTTTCCAAGGATCATGGTGGATTCACCATCTCTTGGAATTTTTAAATCAAGATTGGATGTTTTTTTAAAAGATATGTGCTGGTTCAAAAGGACTTATTTTGGGGGCATTCTATGACCAGTGTTATACAGGAGATCATGATAATGATAATAGCTGTTTCTTTATGGTCTCCTCCCTTCTGGAAACTGGACTCGCCACTAAATATATTTCACACAGGCCACCAGACCTTATCCTGCAATTTATTTTGAGATGAAGTATTCATAGATAAATTAATGGGATTACTCATGTGAGTAAGTGATACTCAACCTGATTAAAGGTTGCAGAATCAGTCTCAATAACTTAGTTACCACCAGTCTGGGCTGGATTTGAAGTCATACCCTGCAGGTGAGAGGCTTGATAGGCCACTAGAAGTCCTCTAAGAAGCCATCCACACGTATCCAAACTTTTAAACTTACTTTCTAAACTAAATTTCCTTACTCTTGTCTTGGATCACATATTTCCATACCTTGTAGAAAACTTGTGATCCTAGCTTGTCAAATGTCAGTGTCTCAAGTTTTTAAAATTTCTGTCCTATTGGTAGCACTTCATTTTCTAACTGCATGGTGCAAATATGTACTCTGCATATAAAATCCATTAACCAAACCAGTACCTGATTCCAGCAGTGACCTTAGAGTCTTCAACTAATAGGATTAATCTCAGTGAAACATTTGGAATGTCTTAAACTTGTGAACACTTAATCTCTCACCAGTAGTTAAGAGTACTGGTAGGAGATTTTAGAGTTATAAAGCCTATTTGTATCAGTAGCAGATGTAATTAAAGGGACAGCTCTATGGTTAATGTTCACCTTTGGCACAAATTCTACTGATGCTTAAATGTAGAGGGATATGACTGTGGTATGTGAGGAGAATAGCATCTCTGTTTAAAAACCAGTTGGATTAAAAACCACAAACAGTGGGTCCACATGAAAACTATTTCCGGCAGAAGTGAAGACCATATTACATACCGTGGGCCTGATTTTCAAAAACACACAAGCCCGCAGTGAATTGCAATAATAAATGTGCAGTTGCATTCCCAATCTGTGTGTGTAGTTTCTGCTAATGCACACACAAACTGGGCATTTGGATACCATAAATAGCCATTTAGATATCTGATGAGGTATTTTGTGCTGAAGAGCTCAACTAAGCGGTGAAGGTGACAGCATGGAAGGTATGCTTTCATTTTTCACACATTGTATATGTTTCCCGACCACTTTTTTTCCTTTTCTCATCCAGTTGCTCTGAGTTTATGCCTCACAACACCAATCATCACCTGGTATTAATAGGAGAGAGAAAAAAACAGGATAGCTCAGCTTCTAATTCCACTGCCAGCTATGTCTATTTATCAGTGCCTCCAAATGAATCAAGTAGTTGCAATGGTGCTAAAAATGTCTTTTTGTCAGAAATCCACAAATTTTCACAGAATACTGAATCATGCCACTGAACAGCAGAGAATCAACATCAGTCTAATGTCCAGGCAAACTCTATTAGCTTTGGTACCTGTGCTTTTTTATATATCTCCTGTAAAACCTTACAAATCATCTCAGTTTAGAGGTTTTTGTATGATTTAGATGCAAGGAGCCAATTACACTATCTAGAATTCACAAACTGGTTTCAGGGAGAAGACAGATTTGGAATGGATGTCTTGAAGACTATTATCTTTTCTAAAATTAGCAGTCAAAACCAAAGTCTTTGCCTAAACAATCTTATAAATAATGTCTATCGTCGGTTTGATAGAAAACTGATAAACTTTCCAAGTTATGGAACAGAGATCTGATATTGGTAAAGCCAATCTAGATCTGAGACTAATACTAACCCAACCACGTTAAACTCTGCTTAGACCTTTTTTTCCAGATACTAACTTTTAGCATTGGTTTGGATAAGGATAAATGATTAACGCTGGCGTTGTGGTATTGAATAAACAGATCTTACTCATAAGACCATATGTATACTAAGTCTGGGGAAAACCACAAGGAGAATAAACATATTGAATGTAGACGTGCCTTTTGCTCCTAAGATCTTTATCACAGGAGATTTTAGTTCTATTATAAACATGAAGGGCACACAGTATTCCTAGTGCAGAGGGGAACAGAGTGGCCTTAAAAATGCAATGAAGGGACAGAGGCCCATGAAAAAATGGATTGAGGCTACATGGGAAATGTCTTCTCATGATATGGCTCTGTGTCTGCAACTCATGAGCAGAGCTCCATGAGAACGAAGTGGCTGACAGGGGCAAGAAGTCAAGGAGAAGCCCTCTATCAAGCAAGTCCCTCATTCAAACCAACCAAACACATAATAGAACCTGCATTGTAAACTGCTACTGACCTGGCAGCTGTAACTTGCAGTCCATGGATTTTGCTTACTCCAAGAGGGAGTATGGACAGGCAGTTGGCAAGGACACTCTGCCAAAGGCGACATCATGAATCAGATTGCTGTGCTACCTGGTCTGTGGGAGACCTGGGGTGGAACCAAGATCTGCAGGAACTGGCTTTGTTCATCCCATTGGTCCTTTGCAGGAAATAGCTACTATGTCCCCTGCTGTTCTGTTCTGCTGGCAGCCTTCCCACCAGAGGGGATAATACAGAGGAGCAGGAGCTCAAAATAAGTCACAAGGCTGAAAAAGTTAAATGCCACATAGTGTCACTCAAAGAGAAGGGGAGCAAGGCCCTAAGAGTGAGCAAGAAATATTTACTGTAAAAGCAAACCTAGGGCTCCTAGGCACTACAATAATACACATAATAAATCATAAGAATAATAATTCTAAGTGCAAGACAAGTTAATTCTGCAAAAAAATAAATTGACTAAAGAACACAGAGAAGCTGATTTGTTCTGTATGTATGTATGGTGGGAGCTAAACTATCCAGAAAATAAAACTTTTCAACTACAGAGGAGATAAGTTCTGAAACCTCTTCTTGGTGCATAGCTGTGTATAATTATTATCATGCTAGTACATATTATTATTCTCACTGTTCCAAATAACAAAATTTTGTTGTTTATAAATATACTGTATTGCTGTTTCTCAGCTTTTTGCATCCCCTACACTCTTCCCAGTTGTTCACCTTTGTAACATTAAATACGGTTCTTTGTTTTTCTTTTAAAATAGCCAAATCTTCCATTTTTTAAGAAAAGAGGCAAATGAAAAGCAGAGATGACCTGTGCCTACCGATAGTGAGGGGGGCACAGTGAGGGGGGGCACAGAGTCAGCAGTGTTACTGAGCATGCTCAGTCCGTGTGAGCATGCTCAATACAAGCCAAGCAGCAAATCTAGGGAGACACATGACCTCCCCCACACCACCTGATGAAAAGTCAGCTGCTGCCTCCACACAATCAGGCTCACTGAGTTCCTCCTCACATGAAGCTCTAGTGGGAGAGATCTGGAGGAGTATAGACATAGTAGAGCGTTGCAGGAATGAAGCTTCAAAACTCCACAAGGACTGACAATCCATTGTCAAACCTTGTGGAATTTGGGATCTTCTTGTAATAAACCAGTGCTGCCTACCTCCTTCCACCTCACTTCTGCAGGAGACATGCCTCTGTTGTTCTCTCTGTCCATTCCTCCATAATGCATACCTCTCTATAGGGCCTGCAGGCGAGGAAAGGAAGTTGGTGCTTCTAAGGGTAGCACTAGCTCCGTAGTGAATTTCTGGTAGGAAATCCAGTGGCTCCCCCAGGGAGCATGTTACAGAATATGTCTGCTCCCACAACACATCCCCTCCTTTACCTCCTGACCATAGAACTGAGATGGAAGAGTCGTTACAGGCTCAAAGACAGGAGAGGTTGCTGTGCACCCTGTCCCAGTTTGACCCATTTTTTGTACCTCTCTGCCAGAAGGAGAGACGCACTCGGCACAAAGAACTCTGGTTTGTCCTACCTGTTTTCTTACAGTATGTTACAGTATCACTTCTTGGAAAAAAGTGAGTAAGCCTTGTCTTGGGCCATTATAAAACCAAGATTTTAATCTGCCTTACATCTCATCAGCTTCTTAAAGACTCTGTGGATAGTTTTATTTCATTAAAAAAAACCAGTGAATATTTTTATGGAGGATAATGTAGAATATTAAGTTTTTATTAATAGATTACCATCATCTAATTTATGAATGCATGTGGTATGAAATGAACTAAGAAATTCAGTGCAAGCTGCTTAATAATCCTTGTACATAGATCGACAAAGATTTCTAATAATGGAATGCATTGTGTGCTATCACAGCCAAAGGGCCATCCATTATACAGTCATTTATTTGATATTAGTTTCCAAGGTGTTACTCAAAATTGAAACAATATATATATAAAGTATAAGCCTTGAATTAAAGATATAATAGACTGGACAGCTGCTGATAACCTCTAGTGCTCCAGAGCAGAAATAACAGACTCTGGGGTGTTGTATTTATGGTAAATGCAGTCTTGCAAATAAAGTGCCTAATCCTGCAAAGTTTTCTGCACAAGTAACTTATATGAATACTGCCAAAGGGCCTGATCTTGCTCCCACTGAAGTCAATGGGGTTTGGGGGAGAAGCAGACCTAAAATAATTAAAATTTACTCAGGATAAAAGTTTCAGTTATAATGTATGCTGTTATATTAGGGAATTGTAGATGACAGGTTTATTTACCTGTGGGTGTGCTAGTTCTTGGACTGTAAGCTCTTTGAGGCAACAACTGTTTCTTCCTGTGTATTTATACAAGACCCACCACAATAGGGTCCTGAATTGGATATAGTTAATAGTGTTGATGTAATATGCTCAGACTTCTGTAAGGCATTTGACTTGGTACCTCATGACATGTTGATTAAAAAACTAAAAAGATATAAAATTAACGTGTGCACATTAAATGGATTAAAGGCTGGCCAACTGATACGTCTTAAAACATAATTGTAGATGAGGAATCATCATCGAATGGGTGAGTTTCTAGTAGGAGTAGAGAGGTTATTTTATCTCTGTATTTGGCACTGGTGCAATCTCTGCTGGAATAGTGTGTCCAGTTCTTTTGTCTACAGTTCATGAGCAATGTTGATAAATCAGAGAGGGTTCAGAGAAGGGCCACTAAAATGATTGGAAGATTAGAAAACCTGTTTTACAGTGATAGTCTCAAGGAGCTCAATCGAGTTTAACAAAGAGAAGGTTAAGGGGTGACTTGATTACAGTCTCTAAGTATCTACATGGGGAACAAATATTAATAATGGGCTCTTCAGACCAATAGAGAAACATATCACATGATCCAATGGCTGGATGTTGAAGCTAGACAAATTCAAACTGGAAATAAAGCATATTTTTTTAAGAGAGAGCATAATTAACCATTGGAACAATTTACCAAATGTTGTGGTAGATTCTTCATCACTGACAGTTTTTAAATCAAAATTGGATATTTTTCTAAAAGATCTGCTCTGGGTATTATTTCAGGGGAGTTCTATTGGCAGTGTTATAAAAGAGGCCAGACTAGATCATCAAAGTGGCCTTAAAATCTATTAATCTGTTTGGATTTACCAATTTGTATTACATATATTATTTTTCAACTCCCAGTAGAGATAGCTTGTTTTAGCAGAAATGCAGGATGTTATCTAATTACTGCTAAACGATTGAACTTATTGTTAATTATATGACCTAAACTAAGAATAATGCTTCACAAAACATAAGGTCTATTATAAAATGATAATGAAATTAATATTATAACTGCCATTATGAAAATAATTGTAGGATGCATTTTAAAGAAATTCCATTTTCCTTTTGTTTTTACACGTGCTTGTTTTACTCCTTTGTCTCTGAATTCATAAGCAGTAGATATACTCATAACTTGCAGTACTGTACAAAAGCATCCTCTTATTCTAATCAATAAGTTAACAGGGAATTTGTAAATAAACTGTATAATGTTTGCTTTAAGTACAGGGATTTATTTTTGGCTGTGTATTTGAAACATTATTGGTGCTGTCGCCAAGAGATCAAGATAAAAAGACTCCACCTGTGGCTTATGGATAGATTAGTTAGGCTTGGTCTACACTAGGCACTTATGCTAGTATGGGTCAACGGTGTGATTATAACTCAGGGCTTGTCTTCACTACAGAGGTAAGTCGACCTGAACTACATCAATTCCAGCTACGTTACGTTATTCACATAGCTGGAGTAGCGTAACTTAGGTCTACTTACCCCAGTGTCTTCACTGCGCTGCATTGATGGGAGATGCTCTACAGTCAACTTCCCTTACTGTTCTCAGGGAGCTGAGTACCGGGGTCGACTGGAGAGCACTCTGTATCTACATCGATTGCAACAGCATCAATCTCCCCATAGTGAAGACCAGCCCTCAGTGACACAGTTATACTAGCCTAACCCCTGGTGTAGACAGCACTATGTCAATGGGAGGGCTTCTCCCATCAACATAGCTACCACCTTTCAGCGAGGTGGAGTTCTCCTGATGGTGTAGGTAGCGTCTTCACTGAAGCACTACACCGGCACAGCTAAATTGGTGCAGCTGCTCCACTACAAGGTTGTATGTGTAGACAAGCCCTAAGACTCAAGCTTAAAGGCATCCATAGGAAATCCACCTGGACTTAATGACAGCACCACCCATTTTGCATAGGAATTTGACTATTTCTCTCATCACTCCTTTTTTTGTCTGAGCAATCAGTCTGGCTTTATGGCACCATGACACCTCATCCATCTCTAGAGTAAATCAGAGCCTACTAATAAGGTGCAAGGGAGCGATCTACTTGAGCTGCTCAGATTTTTTCACATTTTGAACTTTCCATAAAATAAACCATCAATTTTGAATTTTGATTTACAAAGCGGAGATTTCTTCAATATTTTTTCCTGGTTTTTTATCTTAGATGGTTAGTTTGGGGCTGAAATTGTTAATAACTTTGCTTAATTATTATCTATTTTCTTCAAATAGCTGGTGCACAAATTTGCAAAGAAATTTAATGATAAGAAAAGTTTGAAAAGGTAGAAAGAAGATGTTTTTAAGCAACAGGGAGACAAATAAATGTTAAACGTGTGTGTGTGTGTGTGTATTTGACCTGTCTGATCTGCACAGCACCATAATATCATTCCAATAGGTTAACTTTCTTTGCAATTTCATTTTCTAATAGCATAAACATCTTAGAATCATAGAATTGTAGGACTGGAAGGGGTCAGCTAGCTCAGTCCCCTGCACTCAAGGCAGGACTAAGTATTATCTAGACCATTCCTGGCAGGTGTTTGTTCAGTTAGCCAGCCTTTAATCCATTTAATGTGTGCCATGTAAATTCTATATCTTTTTAGTTTTTTAATCAACATGTCATGAGGTACCAAGTCAAATGCCTTACAGAAGTCTGAGTATATTATATCCACACTATTAACTATATCCAATCCGGTACCCTATTGTGGTAGGTCTTATACAAATACACAGGAAGAAAACAGTTGCCTGACAGGAAGTTTTTCCTAATGTCCAAGCTAAACCTCCCTTGTTGCAATTTAAACCTATTGCTTCTTGTCCTCTATACTCAGAGATTAACAAGAACATTTTTCCCTCCTCCTTGAAACCATGTTTTACATACTTGAAAACTGTTATCATTTCTCCCCCACCCCCCGCAGTCTTCTCTTCTCCAGACTAAACAAACCCATTTTTTTTCAATCATTACTCATAGGTCTTGTTTTCTAGACATGTAATCATTTTTTGTTGCTTTCCTCTGGACTTTCTCCAATTTGTCCACATCTTTCCTGAAATGTGGTGCCCAGAACTGGACATGATACTCCAACTGAGGCTTCATTAGCATGGAGTAGAGCTGAAGAATTACTTCTTATGTCTTGCTTGCAACACCCCTGCTAATGTATCCCAGAATGATGTTTCCTTTTTTTGCAACAGTGTTACACTGTTGTGTCATATTTAGCTTGTGATCCACTATAACCCCCAGATTCTTTTCTGCAGTACTCCTTCCTAGGCAGTCATTTCCCATTTTCTATTTGTGCAGTTGATAGTTCATTCCTAACTGGAGTACTTTGCATTTGTCCTTCCTGAATTTCACGCTATTTACTTCAGACCATTTCTCCAGTTTGTCCAGATCATTTTGAATTTTAATCCTATCCTCCAAAGCACTTGCAACCCCTCCCAGATTGGTATTGCCCACAAACTTTATAAGTATACTCTCTATGCCATTATCTAAATCACTGATGAAGATATTGAACAGAACCAGACCAAGGACCAATCCCTGTGGGACCCCACTCGTTATGCCCTTCAGGCATGACTGTGAACCACTGATAACTACCCTCTCAGAATGGTTTTCCAGCCAGTTATGCACCCACCTTTACAGTAGCTCCATCTAGGTTGTATTCCCTAGTTTGTTTATGAGAAGGTCGTTTGAGACAGTATCAAAAGCCTTACTAAAGTCAAAATATACCACATCTATCTCTTCGCCCCATCCACTAGGCTTGTTACCTCATCAAAGAAAGCTATTACATTGGTTTGACACAATTTGTTTTTGAGAAATCCATGCTGACTGATTTTGACAAATCCATGCTGATAATATCACCTTATTATCTTCTATGTGTTTGCAAATTAATTGCTTCATCATTTGATCCATTATCTTTCTGGGTACTGAAGTTAAGATGACTGGTCTGTAATTTCCTTGGTTGTCCTTATTCCCCTTTTTATAGATTGGCATTATATTTGCCTTTATCCAGAGAGTCCTCTGGGCTTTCTCCCATCTTCCATGAGTTTTCCAAGATAATCACTAATGGCTCAGATATCTCCTCAGTCAGTTCCTTGAGTATTCTAGAATGTATTTCATCAGGCCCTGGCAACTTGAAGTCATCTAACTTGTCTAAGTAATCTTCTTAGACATCTTTAGCTGCATAGTTTTGGGGCTTTTTACCTTTATTTTTATTTCATCTTTCTTATGCTATATGTCTTCTGCCTCAAAAAGTGGATTTATAAATGCTATCATTATAATTCTGTGTGACATCACATTTTAAATGTGTTACAGAAAAGAGTATTCACGTAGTATTATTGGTCATTCTGATCACAGTAGCTGAACACACAGGACAACATTTGAGAGAAAGCCCCTCCCAAAGCATAATGAAACCATTATCTCATAGTGAGACAAGTTAGGGAGAAGATGGGAGCAATGTGGGCAATGAGGTAGGATTGAAGAATCAGAGAGAGGACTCTATGACAGCAATAATACCAGGAAGTCCATCCTGGATTGGAAAGCCAGAAATCCATATGGGGTAAACCAAAACCATGTCAATGGCACCAACACACGTGAATAGTTATGAGTTAAACATTGACTGTGTTTGCCAGCCATGTGGACATCCAGCTCCCAGATAGATCCATATACACATATCTACCAAAAGAGAGAGAAAAATATGACATAACCAGAAAGCTGAGTCACTTTAACACTGCACGGAGAAAAAACTACATTTTCAAGTTATTCAAGTTTTTGAGCAAAAGTCAGGCTTGAGCCCAAGTAAGCTTCCTGTAGGATGAGATAGTTAACAGGGTCAGACCTTAGCCCTAACAGAAGCTTGTTCCAGGACAAAATGCTTAGATGATGAGAATCCATGGTATTCTGATATCCACCTGAAACCTTAATCACTTCTGCATTTAAGATGTTTGAATTTGTAATGAACTCTCTCTCTCTCTCTCTCTCTCTCTCCCTCTCTCTCTCTCTCTCTCTCTGTGTGTGTGTGTGTGTGTGTGACTTTCTGTCTTCTGCATTTAAGATGTTTCAATTTGTAATGAACTGGCACACATGCGTGGGATAGAGTGTGTGTGATACTGCCCTCACCTGGATGGAATCAGAATTACTCAATTGTATATCATAATAAGAGATGGGTGAAAACTTCAAAAACACTTCTGTGAATATTAATCTGAATGTTTAAACAAATTTGTTTTAACAATATTCTTATCCCCTTTTGTGTTTGCTTTCTGTGACTACTCTAGCAAATGAGTTTACAAGCAAGAATGATCACCAAAACAGGGATTTTAAAGTGAATATTTGTAGAAGGCAAATTTTGATTTCATAATCACAAGTATGTGCACAAGGAACCTGACTCTAATATACCACTTGTCCTCCATAGTAAATAAAAACAGCTTGAATTTTGTACTTCAGATACTCACAATGAATTGTTCATGAATGAGCTACGTGAATTCACAGAAATTATTCATCAAACAAATTTGAATAGTGAATAAATACAAGAAAAAATTGGCCTGTTCAAAGAAAATTTACAAATGGAAAAAGAGACAAAACTCTTCAGATAAATTATTTGTTATGAATTATTTGCTCAGCTCCCACAGCAAGGTAATACTTTAAAAAAGTGTCATAGTGATTGAGGAGTGTCTAAGTCCCATAGACTTTCAATTAGATGTAGGCTCTTAAGTACCTAAGTCTCTTTGACAATGGGATTTAAGTACCTTTGAAGTTTTACTTGTAATCACTAAGGGTCTGATTCTGAGCCTCTTACTCTTACTGAGCTGGTTCTCATTGACATCCACAGGACTATTTGCAGAGCATTCAACATGAGTGAAGGTTTTAGAATCTATTCCTCACATTGCTTTAGCTAGTGGAAGTGTTCCTTTAGTTCAAGATGCTTGGATATGTGCCTTTGAAGAAGGACCTTGATTTCTGTCCCTTCTGTCACTGTGAAGCCCTGGAATGTCAAGGTGTTTTGCAGTATAGTGAGTACTGTGAAGTCTTAGATTGCTATGTATCTGCTACAAAAACCAACCAAAAGCATGTTTCAGCCAAAAAAGCACCATTTTTAGCACAGTACACTGCTTATTCCTATCTTACCATCTGAAAACTCCTTAATGTGGTCTGCTTCAAGAGTGTAGTACATATTATTTGGTGAAATACTTCATTCTTTGAACCCTTCTCTGGCTGGCAACATATGTTTTGGTACATAGAGCTGCTAATATAAAGTTCCCAGTGCCAATTTAGCACACTAGAACATTATGTGGGTATGGACATTCTCAGAAGGCATAAGGCATTTTGTTCCATAAACAAGCAAACAAAATAGTGATTTTGGGAGCTTGGGAGATATTATCTCACTTCCATATGTTTCACTGAGTATAAAAGAAATTTTCTTCAAACCAAGACTCCAAAATTTCACAATGTAAGTGGTCTCTCTCGGCATGAATTAAAGCTTGGAGATATTTATTGAAAATGATTTTGCATTAACTTTTGAAATGTCGGGCTTCTGGAATGAGCAAAATGGGTACAGTTTCTTTTAGCTCATTTACAGTACTGTATGGTATGAGAGAGAATAAAACAGAATGGAGTTGCTTATCCAAACTGTGAGAGCAGCATTTGGTAGCATGTGGCATGCATGTCAGTAAAGTGAAGGGCATGACATACACCTGCTTTTTTTTCACTGTGCCATACCCCCTAGGTTCTACCATAAACTAAGAATGGCATGGCAGAGCCTACAGGCATGGCACAGTCAAAAAGCAGGTGCATGATATACCTTTCACTGACCTGCATGCCATATGCTAACAAATCTTGCAAACTCCTGTTAGAAAAAATCTTGCAACCCCCCAAACCTTACTCAGATACTGTATATTATTTTAAATGTCCCTCAGTATTTGAAACCATCCTGACAATCAAATATAATTAGCTGATACAGAATCTGATTTTGCATCCCTTATTCATATTGTTTAGAGAATGATTCCGCAGGCAAGTAGCCCCACAATGGAAATGTGTGCCTGAGGAAGCGATACACAGTGTGAGTAAGGGCTGCAGCATAGGCCCATAATTATCAACACACTAACAAGGCACCACTCTGTGGTTCAAGCTAAGACTATCCAAGCCTCTCATAACACAGTGAGTCACATTTTCTATTTACAAAGCTAAATATGTTTACCCCAATGTCATTAACCAGATGTCAAGATTGCAAGCTTTTTGGGGCAATGACCATCTCTGTTATCTACAGTGACTAGCCACCATGGAGTCCTGGTGTGTGTTGCCACAACATAAATAAATAATAAGAAGCAGCATTCCCAATCTCCTAAATTCTTTAATTAAATTAAGGCTTGTTTAAATTGTTTTAAAAAATCTTGTTGTAAACAACAAAGTATCTTTATCGATATTACCAACACCATAAATTATTAAAAATTAAAGAACGTTTAAAATCCAATTTAGGTGACAGTATTTTTTTTTCATTTCCTGTAGGTTGAGTAATTGAAATCATCAGATCAATTTCACTATGGGCCATATTTCCAAAAACAGGTACCAGGCTTTCAGAATAGCCCAGCACACACAATTAAGATGGGTAAAATTTTCAAAGGTTCTTAAGTGATTTAGGAATTCAGGTTTCATTGCAAGTCACTTTTAAAAATGGGATTTAGGCTCATAAATCATTTAATTTTACCTAGATTTTCATTCACTCAATTAGGTGCCTGAATGGGAGATGCTGGGTGCTGAGCTCTTCTGAAAATCTGACCTGGCCTGAAATTAAGCTTCTGTATCTATCTTTCAGCACCTGCCTGATTTTCAAAAGTGTATGAAGCCCATAAAAGCTATTTGGTGCTCAACATTTCTGGGAATTAGGCAGGTGTCTAAATAGGGAATTGGGAACCTTACTTTAGGCTCATATTTTTGAAAATCTTGGCCTTCCAGGTTATGTCTACAGCAGTGATTTCACTGGATTTATTTTTAATTGTGTAATCATTTCTATTAGTCAAATTTGTTAAATGTTTTAGTCAACCCGAATCTACATTTTTTTATTTAAAAAGTTTCAGATGAAAATTTTTGCTCGACTCCCGAGTTCTAAACCTGCCTCTGAAGCTAAATCCTTCAGTGGTCTTGGCCAAGCCACTTCACTTCCCAGTCCGAGTTTCCAAATCTATTAAACTGGAGTAATATTTTACTTTCTCACAGGGAAAAATGTAAGAATAAGTGAGGCATCAATTGTTGCTGGCTCTTGAATAGATGTGCAAGATGGAGGAAGGATGGAAGCAGCCTTCTTGTTCAGGACCAGGTACAAATGCAGTCCTTGTTATCAGGAGAGTGCAAGGATTTCTCCCCACTAGTGCCTCCTGGGATGGATGCCATCCCAAAAGAGAAGAGGACATACTACTTCTCCCTTGCCTCAACCCACAGGTCAGCAGAGTTGCCTGGGTGCACAGGAGAGGCAACAATGCATCTCAAGGGCACAATGCACCTCCTTAAGGGCACCCAGAACTCACCCTAGGTGGCACAATATGATCCAAAATTATTTTAAAGTGCTTTTAAGATGAAAAGCTCTATATAAGTGCTGTCAATGAGAATTGTCATTTAAATCATTTTCTCCAATAAACAGCTCTAGTTATAGCAGCTTGCGTTCCTCGCTGTGTTTCACACAGTAGCAGAATGTGTTGTCAAGGGGCTGCCGTGTAATGGAACAGTCTGGGCTACTCCCCAGGGAAAAGCCATTTGCTCAGCATTTCCTGTCAGTAAGTCAGTATCCCGTAGAACTGTGACTACTCTGCATCCCACGCTGCATTACTCAGGTCTTGCTCATCCCCTGCTTAGCATCTACCTGACACACGTTAGGTAGGAGGGATACAGAAGAGTCCAGCAGCTACTTTACATCCAGCCTCGGAATAACTGTCCTTGTGCAGTTACTCCTGTTGTGGCTCCGAAGCAGCTAAGTTCCCACACTTTTCCACCCCTCGTCGAGATAGGCTGCTGGGTTTGTAGCCAGAGGGGATCCCAAGACCGAGTTGGGGGGATACCTGCTTTGAAAGTGGAATGGAGCTATTTCATGAGGTCAGGTTACCAACCACGGACTTCACAGTGAGCCTCAAAAAATAAGTATTAACCATGGGAATCCCTGGATCATCAAAAATAAATGAACTCCATTTACTGGAGAACTGTGCCCTTTTTCTTCCAATGACTTAGGGTCCCCGTGATAGTGGATGTGCCAATCATTTTGCCCTGCAGCAGATATATTTTCTACGTACTGCATCATTTTATTTTCTATCTTTGCAAAGTTTCCCCTGGAATATTAAACAAATGAGAGAAAACTTCCCAACTTTAACAGATTACACAAAAATGCCTAACAAATGTCACATGTAGGAAAATTCTTTGTGTACGTGCCACCCACTCAGGCACCAGCTTCGGTCACAAGACTCCGGAGCACCAAATCTGGGGCTGGTGTCTAGAGCGGGGAAAAAAGCACCATAAATAGGCATAGGGCTATTTGCTGTGATTCACTCATCAGCACAGTAAATTGTTACAAAGCAGTACCTTTGGAAAGCAATGTAGCAGGGTAATCTCTGATACCTGTACTGCTGGGCTGGGCCTGTTGATCGGGGGACCTACTAGAAGTGATAAAAGATTGTTGGAAGGGAAGGTGAGAACTGATAGGGACCAGCGAGGAGTTAGGTCGCTTTTTTCATCCCCCACATTAGAGGGTAAGCTCCCCAGCCATGACTTGCCCAGGAGCAGGGCTGAATACTTGGGAGAGCCTCCTCTCCCTCTTGTCTGGGGGATTCCACAGAGAAGATTTCTCCGCTCCATGCCAGAGTCCCGTTCATTTCCCCTCTTCCACGCTCCCACCTCCAGGAGCGGGACTCCTCCAGCCGGGTTTCCATGGGGTCTGCTTTCTTCACCTCTCCCAAAATGGGGTTCTCCCCCTCTCCCTGCATTCTTCCGCCGCCGGGGAAGGGAAGCAACCAGCTCCTGGCTGCCGCTGTCAGCGCTCTCGAGAGCAGCGGCCAGACTCACCTAGTTCTCTCGGCCGAGTCCTTTCTGCCCCTCCCCGAAAAGCCCGCTCAGGAAAGCAGGGGATGCTCTGCTCTGCCGGACGTAGCAAGGCGATTCCTGCCCAGAAATCCAGCGCAGGTTTTGCGGGTATCTCCGGAAAGGCAGAGTCCCATTGGCTAGAAGAGCGTGCCTGAGCCAGGGGCTTCTTCGCTCGCTGTCCCTGCATGTCAGATCCTCGTAGAGGGCAGAGGAGAGAGGGGCAAACACCCCCACGCAATCTCTCTCTGTCCGCGTCTCTCTCCACACACACCGCTCCGTGTGTGCGCTAGAGTTGTATATATTAATGTCCGTATGACACAACAGTCACACTCTCCTGGGCAAAGTTTAGGCTGCTGCTCTTTTTCTTCCTCTGAAAGACTGGGCTCCAAGGGATTTCATTTCACCCAGACAATCCGTGCTGGAGGATTGAGCTGTGAACCCAGTGACAACTCTATTGCAATGGGACAAGAGGGCCTTGGCAGAGAAAAGAGGTGCAGATCTGTGGCCCCCTGCCCGCCACTACTCCACGCAGGACCGCCAACACTTTGAATGAGGCAGACTTCAGAACAAATCACGCGAAATTGTGACTCTTTCATTGCAACACCTATTTCGTTCCAACAACCCTTCATCGCTTTGCTGTTGTTGTTGTTCTGTTGATGCATTAACTGGATAATTTACAAAAGACTGAAAAGCCAATATAATCAACATAAGTATTCAAGCGGGAAACCACGAGACATGTTTATAGAACAAAAGCAGGTCTCATCTGCAATACAGTTGCAACTCTTGTTCTTTCCATAACTTCTCCCCACACTTTTGTCTGACATCCATAGCTGTGCTATGTCGGCTTTAGAGTTGGGGCAGATATTTGTTGTGTGTAAAGCAACGTGCACACCTGTGAAAATAATAAATAATATTTTCCATTGGGTGTGCAGGGCAATGGTGTGTAGGGCTTGTTCATACATGGAAATATTGCAAGTATAGCTCAGCATAAAATAATCCTCATGCCCTCTCGCCTCACCTCACCCAAGGTAAGTGGCCTGCTGAGCCCTGGAAAAGGAAATGCCTTTGGGAATACCATCTTTGCTTGTAAGAGCTCTCCTACACTGTGGTGGCAGCAGTCAGGAGTGTTTCCTCTACGGATTTTGCAGATGTTACCATCAGTAGCCAATTGTAATAGATCAGTATCTCCTAGCTGGCCTGCGCATTCTGCTGTACTTCTGCATACTCACAAAAGGTTTTAAAGCATTATTTCCTGGCAAATGAATTCAAAATGTGGGAAACTTCCCCCTAATGAGTGAGATTTAAGAGGTCTAACACAGACAGGAATGTGTATGAGAAACAGAGCTCCCCAACTAAGTGAGTTTCCGCCTAACTCCTTATGGTAAAAAAAAAAAAAAAAGGCAGGATGGCTGAGGCCAATATTGGGATTTGGATGATATTCCTATTCAGGCCTCCTAACATTTGGATGAAATGTTGCTCCCCCCAAAACAGTCTAAATCTGAATGTCAGCTTCCCTCTCCTTCCCCGGCCCCCGCCCATATTCCTGGAGCTCATCTTCATGCTCGGGTGGGGAGGAAGGAGAGAGGCAAATCTCCCAGCTCACATCCTGGGGTGGAAAAGAAGACAGATTCGCTGGTGGAGAGAGGGGAGAGGCTGCCCCTTCCCCTGTGGAGAAGGGAAAGAGCCCTGCCTGGGGATGTCATCCCCTTGTCAAGTGGGAGGGGTGGGTGGGAGCCAGATCTGTTTGGGGGATGACCCAAAATTCCCAAGGAGGTGACAAATCTGACCCCTTCCCTAGAGCTCAGCTGCCCTCAACAGCCTTCCCGGTCCACGTCTCGGGCCCCCCATAACTTTTCTCTTGCCACCTGGTGGGGGGGCGGGGGTGGCCCAGCCACCTGTATGGGGCCGCCTCCTCCCTACGTTTTGTGAGTCTGCCCCTGCCTCTGAGACGGGGGCTGGTGTCTCTGCCCTGTACCGTGGAGCTCCTGAACGGGCGCTTCAGTGTGCACAGCCCCGTAGCTCCTCCCTGACCGGCATCGGACCGCGGGAGCTCGGGACCTTCCTCGGCCGCAGTGTAACGCATACGCTGCGCCGGTGATACACCGAAGCGCTTTGTGGTGCCCGGGTACAATTCTTGTAATAAAACGGAAGGTCACTGACTGATTGTGGGAATCTCAGGCTGCGGGATGGGGGTGCCCTGGCTGGAGGCAGAACAATGTTTCGCTTCCTGATATTTAGGGTACCCGGCTAGCAGGGTGAGGGGTGCATGACAGAGCAATCGGTCCCTGGCAGGGGTTCTCCTTGCTGCATTCCCCAGATGGGCGGGTGGAGTCTGCAGGGTTGGGGTGGGGGAGCCTCTCCCCCTCAGTGGTTGCTCCTGGCTCTTCTTCTGCAGTTTTCACCCGGCAGGCTGGCAAAGGAGCCCTTTCTCCCGCCTCCTGGGCGGGCAGGCTGGGCAATAGCGGTCCAGTCCGGGACTCCAGCGCAGGTTTTGCCGGTGTCTCTGGGAAGGCTGAGCTCCATTGGATGGAGCAATGTGCCTTAGCCAGGGCTGCGCTCTCCGGTATAACAGTCACGGGCGGGAGAGAGGGGCAAGCGCGCTCTGTCCCTGGCTCCCCCGGGCACGGGGCTAGGTGCGCGTGCAGCTCTCTCGGCGCCAGTTTGCGCGCGCTCTCTGTCGCATATGCAAATCCGCGCACCCCCCAGCCGGAGTTAGGATGCTGCTGCCGCTGCTGCCGCTTCTTCCTCCTCTGCAAGACCCTGCTCCCGCAGACTTTTTCTCAGGACTGTGAAATGACCAGTCCTCTTCACCGAGCAGCAGCAGCAGCCTGGGCACCTGACCGCCGCCGCGCAACCTTGAGCAGACCGAGGGGGAGAAAAGGGCTCCTCTCCTCACCTCTCCTCCTGTGCCTGGGTGCGGTGGCAAAGCCGGGGGGGCTGTGAAAGCAGCGCAGACTCGGGGCACGTTGGTGGCAGCCTTTGGGCTCCCCAGACCGGACGAGTGGCAGGAGAAGCAGCCACTTGAAGAAGGGAGAGGCTCTTGAAAAGCTGCTCCCCTCTCCTTTCCTTCCTCCCCCACTCCGCCCTTGCCCAAAGAAAGTGGAGTGCGGGGCTTGCTTTTTCCCGAGGACTGCTGCTGCTGCTGGTGGTGGTTTTTTTCCTCCTTGGCTTGCTCCTCTGACCAGCCATGGGGAAAGGTCTGGAAAGCACGGCTGCCCGATGCGGACTGGGACTGGGATACTTACTGCAAACGTTCGTGTTACCTGCCCTGGCTATCCTGAGCGCCAGCAGCACGGGCTCCGCAGCGCAAGGTAAGCCACTCCGGGGGGGGGGGCTCAGCTAGCCACCCAGCCTCGCCTCCCTCAACTCCTCCTGAGCTAGTGACTGTGCACCTGGATTCCCACTTTCCCAGCTAGCCGGGATATCTATCTATCTATCTATCTATCTATCTATCTATCTATCTATCTATCGAGATTCGCAGATCAATACAAAAAGGGACAGAGAGGACCGAAATTATTTATTTTTCCCGCAATGCATCCAACTAACTGAAATGACCAGGGGAAGCTTTCTCGGGGGGGCGGCGGGGGGGAATAAGGAGCTGACACTGCTCTAATATGAGTGTTCTCTGCATCTGTGTGTATTTAGGCACATCGTGCATATTTGTGATGATTCCTCTCTGTGTGTGTGTAATACATTCCTCTGCACACATGCATCCTCCCTGCCCGTGCTGCGGAGTAACTTGAACGGCAAGGGGGTCGGGGAATTGGCTGTATGGACGCTCGGATTCTCCCGCTCCCGGAGCAGAGAGACGGGGAGGCTGGGATCCACATGTAGTGGAACCCTGCAGCTTACGTGTGAGTGAAAAGTCCGAAGTCCTGCTGGAGCTGGGGAGGTTCTGATCGCACCCCTCTCTCCCCCTTCCCTTGCTGAAATGGCTTTGCCGGGTCTTGGGAAGATGGAGAAGGAGACAGACCCAAGATGGGTCTCCAATAAGGGGGCATCTGGGCTCCGCAATCCTGGGTGGTAGGCTGTCACCAGTGGCAAAAGAGAGCGGTGGGCCGGGTAGCGGAGGACACCAGGCTGAGGAGGGCAGCCCGGAGCTGGTCTGCACTTCCCATACCAACCTGGGCACTCGCACCTCCTTGCCACCGTCCCTTACTCTTGTGCCTTCCCTTTGAGCGACCGCTGTGTGATGTGTGTATTGCCGCAGCTAGTGTCCCTGATGGGTAGCTCGGGTAAACAGGTATCGTGATTTGTTTAATCATAGACATTTCCTGGGTCATCGACCTGACAAGTTCGTTTAAACAAATAAAATAATCCTCCACCTCTGTAAGGAAGGCTCTGCTGCCGTACGCCTTTGCCCACACTTCCATTTCACACTGAAAGTCAGCATACCCTTTGAGCTGTTGTTTGCATCCGTTCCTTTGGACTGCAGAACCGAAAGCTTAAGGAGAGAAATGAACTTCAGTGGGAACTTGAGGAGGTTAAAACCAAGCACGGTCAGGAGAAAGGTGTATGCTTGTATGTTGGTGGTGGTGTTTTATTCGTAAGCGTCTGCTTGCTGCTCTAACATCTGTGTGATTGGGGGTGCTGGAAAGAGACCCTCTGAACCTGACTAGGACGAATGAGTTAATGAAGGCACCAGATAAAGACACATCATGTTAAAAGGGTCGTGATCGGGAAATTTGAGAGCAGAACTAGGCCTAGGTCTTATCACGTCAAAATAAAGAAAAGAGATCGATCAATGAACAAAGCAAGTTCAATAGAGACAGTCAAAGAGGGAGATAAGCTGATTAATACTGGAAAGGTGGGGAAGATGGGCTGGGCATCATGAATAGCAAATTGGAAGTGTTGATAGTGTTTCTTTGTATATTCCTTTAGCCATTTCTGTAAATCTCTGATAGGCTGAGGAGACAGGATCAACTCCCCTGTCTCCTCTCTGTGCTGAGAAGAAGCAGATCCTCCTTTTATCCTTTTCTTCCTTGCCCAAAGTATAATATGCCCAAAGGGAGTTAAAATGTGTAGAGTGTAATATAACTCTTTTTTATTTTACTTGTTCAGTTTTCTGTGAATAATTCTGCAACTGTGTTTTTAGTATAGTCTGTAGGGAACTGTAAAATGCCCCTTTCAAAAGGATCATTACTTGCAACCCTTCACAGTGACTGTTTAGCTACTTCTTGAGTACACCACAAAGAGCACTGAATCTATATGTCACTCGTCCTGGCTATTACACTACAGATAATGTCTGTACAATACTATTTCTCTCTCACACTCTGACTGCACATAAAACTTTGCTTGTCCCTTCCTCCCCTCCAACTCCCTCTCATTCCAGAAGTTATATCAGTAATGGAAGGAATGGAAACGGGTTGCTTGTGTGACAACATGGTCAATAAATGGTGAAAATTAGTTGCTTCTGTGTGCTGTACATAATGAAGATTAGGTTCATTAAAGCATTTGAAAGAGCTGTTTGCATGCTTACCAAGAAGAAAAAGAGATATTAGAAGTTGATATATTTTTTGTCATAGCCAAGCAATAATATATTTTGGGGACATAGACTTTATGCGGGAGAGTTGGCATACTGTGCATGAAGGAATTCTTTTAAAAATGATCTCAGTGGAGAGGTACTTGAGAGGACTCTGCAGATCTCCCCCTGTATAATCACCCTGTGATTAAAAGCACACTCATTTATGGCCTTTTTGACAGTACTATACCAAAGTGCTGCTGATGGCTCTGGGCTCCAGAGGACTTTGGTGCCGCTGGCTGACTGTCACAGATCTGAGAGCTTGCTTGTTTAGGACTGAGTGAAGATATATGTGTTGTATATTATGTTTCTCTGTGTGGTTATTCTGATCAATTTTCTGTCAATACAAGGGATCTCTTATTCTATTCTCAGATTTATCTCATTTTACTAAGACCTGGGCTTAGCCAGCATAAGTAAGGTACATCAGAAATTTGATCATGAAAAGGAGGTTACAGAAAATGTGAATAAAGTAAAAATTTTGGAGCATCATGTTGCATTTCTTCTGTGTTTTTTTGTCCAATCATTTTGTATCGCTGGTTCAAGTCTGAGCCAGGGCAGGTTACATGTTATGTACATAAAGGTGTTAATTGTACTCTGTGCATGTAAACCTATATATTGGAGAGTATGTAGCAATGAATATAGTTGTAAATAGGGGTCATGAGGAGAAAGGATCCTCTTTGATGAAATTGGACAATGGGTAGAAGGTATTCAACTACTAAGCAGTCAGGAGAACTGTAATTCACATGACAGATTGGATGAGGGGGTAGAGGAGAAATCCAAGAGTTCAGATCGCTCTAACCTCACTTCTTATAGACATAGAGAGCTCCTTGCAATTTCAGTTTGTCACTAACATGTTACTAAACCTCATTCCATTTTTGCTACTTCTTACATTTACTCTTCGTAACAAAATGATGCATAACAAACAGAAAACACACTGGGCCTGATTCCTCGCACACACCAGAATAGGTAAGGGGAGGATCAGTCCACTAGACCTGAGAAAGGTATCAATGTAAACTACAACGAGAGTAGTAAATAGGGTACCTGACACATAATATAGCTGTGATCAAGCAGTGAGAGAAAGAGAGGGAGAGATAACTGGCAACTCTTTCCGTTGTTTGTGATAGAAAGTTTATTACTTGCCAGAGTGGAAGAATCCAGAGAATGTGACTAGGATTCATTGGTTTGGGGTTTTTTCAGATTTCTCTTTCCATTTCTTGTTTGCTAGAACCAGACATACATTTTGGATGCAGATCTGGATTTGCAGTCTTTCCCAGAGTTTGGGGATCTTCAGATCCGGTATATTGCTTTGATGATGTCTATATATGTCAAATTCCATTTTTAATGGTGCTGTGTGACAAAGGGTGCTACAATTTAACTGCAGCCTTGTTATGAAATTTTCATTCATTTCATTTTCATATAGGGTCAGGTAAGATTTTCCTCCACTTTATTTAATTCTTCACAAAAAATATTATAGGTTGATTTTTACTCAACCTGCAATCCAAAGTCCTTCTCTATTTTTGTCCATTCCCCTCCACCCATGAATGCTCACACTTGGCATCCATATGGCTTTGAACTGTTTGTGTGACCAGTAATAGAAAATGGCCAAATTGGAATCCCTTTCTCTGAAGCACACATAGTCTTCTGGTCTTTGGAGGACTTGGCTCCAAGTCATTGCTGGTTTTGGTTTTGCAAAATCCACACCCCATTGATGCTATTTTCTAAAAGAATTCTGCCCTCATTTTCCCCCTTTAGTATGTAGCACTGTTTGTCTTTTGACTGAAGGAAAGAGTCAGGGCATTGTTTTAATTTTACTTGGTTCTAATACTATTTCTTCATAACTATCAAGTGCTTTTGTCCTCCCCCCTTCACTTCCTTCGTCTTTTGAAGTAGAGTAAGGATGCCTTGGGCATTTTTGGAGCTCTCTCACTCCTTCTCTTTCCAGTGCCTCCTGGAAAATAAATCCACTAATTGAGTAATTGGTGGATTTTCCCCCCTCTCTCTAGAGATGCATATCTCTGTGTCTCAGAATGTCAGTATATACACCATTCAATGGAGCTACTAACCAGCAACAGAAGGACATACACTTTCTACTTTACTAACTTTTTTATTTTAACGGAAGCCATAGAAATATTTTTCTTCAGTTGTCATGAAATCATATGAAAAGCCCATAGTGTTTTAGTTAAAGGGTAATGTACACCAGAGCCCCCAAATCCACATACCCCTGAACATTGGAGGATCAAGAGGTTTAGCAAACCAGACACAAACCATGATCTGATATTCAAGATTGGGGCCCATCTCTATAGTGGGCCAAACCAGAGTAAGATTTTGGACAATGCCCAGGACAAGACTTTGACCAACCCCAAATTTTGAGATAAGGGATTTCCAAATCTCAACCCAGATCTGAATTAACCAACTCAGGCTCATCTCCAGTAAGAGTGTTTGTTATTTCTATATGCCTGTTCTGTGTGAATAAACTGATGGGAATTTGCCAATTTCTGCCATTGAATCCACATTAAAGTTTTTCAGAAGTTATAATGCAGTTGCTATAATTTCTTGTAAGGCACTCAGATATCTCAGTGATGAGGATGTTACAGACAGATTTTTGGGCTAGTAACGATGGTGTGAGAGCTGGGCAAAATGAAAGTCAAAGGTGGCGCATATTAGATAGGTTTTGTTTCGGTTGTTCCTTAGCAAAACAAAAAACCCCAAAAAACAAACAAAAATGTACAAAGAGAAAGAGAGAGAGAGAAAATGTTGTTAATCTTAACCCCCAAAACCTAATTAAATTAAAGTGATAATTTAAAAAGAAAACCATAAAACAGCCATATGTGCAGATATTTGTCCTAACTCAGAGTACCGTTTATTAGCAACAGCAGCAGTCTGAAAATGCTTGGTGTGGAAAAAGTGAAATATAACATGTGAATATACTAACCTTTTGGGGATGCACTTTTTAATTAAATACCTAAATGCATCTTGTTGCAAAAGGAGTATGTGTGTGGGGGGAGACTTAATTATCTTGATGCATCAGTGGACCATTTTTATTTGATAGTGCGGATGTAACAGTATTTGTATGAGTAAAGAAAGTGCCGAGTAGTATTTCACTGTGAAAATTAATTTATTTTAAAGTCATGTGCCCTTGCAGGTTTCAATGACATGAATCATTTTGGGCCAGATTTTCCTATCCCTTATTTAGATTTTAGTACTGCAAGTATCCTCATTGAAATCGAAATAGCCCACTAACATTACTTGCTGATTGAGTGGCAACTTAGTCAAATCACAGTAAAATCAATGCGGCCAGCTGTGGAGTAAGGTACTTCTCATTTGGGAATAAGGGATGCAGAATCTGGCCTTTTGTTTATAAGTATTCAGTCACTAGCATCAGATTACAAAATTAATGAAAAGTATAAACACTGAGTACAGCACCATTTCTGATGTCTTTCCATCATACTGGTATCCCTCCTTGTAATTTGGTTGCCTACATAACTAAAATACATGGGTTCATTTAATCATTCTGATGATCAGCATTTACACTTCTCTTGTGTTTAGTCATAGGTGAATCATTGATCATGTGGACTTTTTAAAATCACAGTTTCAAAACTTTGTCTCTTCACTGTATTCTGGGAAAAACTTAGTATGTGACATGAAAACTTCAAAAGAAAATAGCATTAAACATATTAAAATGATTTTCTTAATTTAATTTTCAAAGACAGTATTCTTGAAAGCAGAAGTAAAGCTCTGTTTCAAAATGTAGGGAAATCAGTTCCATAACTGGCCTGCAGACCAAAAAAGAAGGAAATGTGTATTATATTTATATTTAAAAGGCATTTTCACATGACTATGCCAACATTTGTA
The DNA here is from genome assembly GCF_015237465.2 of Chelonia mydas. Taxonomy (NCBI): domain Eukaryota; kingdom Metazoa; phylum Chordata; order Testudines; family Cheloniidae; genus Chelonia; species Chelonia mydas. The sequence goes on along the minus strand of NC_057852.1, from coordinate 26,555,482 downwards.
CATCAGTAAAAGACTGATGTTGTGAGCAGCAGGCTCTTTCGGCTCAATCGTACGAGGTGCAGAGAACTCCCAATTCCCTCTGAAGTCAGGAGGAGTTCAGAGAGCTTAGAACATTAGAGGAGGCTTTCTTACCATGCATGATAAGGCCATTTGTGCATGCGTGAACTCCTGGGCAAATCTTTAGTTTGAAAAATGAACCTAAATGCGGAAATTTCATTCAGCATAGCAACACAGTCATCTTGTTATCAGTAGCCCATTTTATAATGTACAACATGTTTGTTTCCTTAAGTTTAATTCATTCTGTTATCTTTTCAGAATTCAAATGAACCAAATGAAATTTTTGAAGAATTCCAATTATCCTTTTGGAAAATGGTACAAACAGTGCTTCTGTGGTTTGCCAGAAAAAGATTTTTTAATTACTGTAAAAAGTGAGTTGTTTCTTTACAATGGGCCAAATCCTGCTTGCTTTACTCAGAAAGTCCATGGGGAGCCTGGTGTAAGTCAGGCCAGGAGGATTTAACTGAATGTAAGGAATCAATTGTTCAAAATCGTAGATAGCCTTTTTAATTAAAAAAAAATGTTTTCTATTCATGACATTTGAGCACATTCCTCTCTAAAATAAAGGTTAATTTAAGCCTGAGTGCTCTTCCATTAGGGTGTAATATATTTCAGTGTAAATGTCAGTAAAGAACAAGGGGTATATTTTATTTTTTTATTTTTTGTTTTGTTTTTGGAATTAGGAGAGCAATGTTTTAGTTTGTCAAGTGTACACATTATTAGCCACCCAGTGGAGGTGTCCAAGTTTAGCAGGCAGCAATCTTGGAGTCAGTACTGATAAAACAGTAATTACCTTGCCTGTCATTTTCATTCGCCATTTTTGCCTTCAGAGTCTACTTGCAGTGATGAAACAGCATAAGCTTTTAAAGTGTAAGTCAGGGATCAAATGCAAGGAATAAAAGAGACAGGCAGGGTTTTTCCAGTCTACTACAACCACCACCAACACAGCCACAGAATAGTGTTAAACGAAGGCATAGTTCACTGCCAACAGCTTTCAAGGACTGGAGAAGAACAGTGATATTGTGATTTAGTGCATGTGCTCCGCAGAGTCCAGTCTCAAGATCAGATGTCTTTTGAGAATTCCATCATAATATTGTCTATCCAACAGGAAATATTAAGGAAATGACATTAAGCTCTTGGGATGCACATTTCATCCAAACAATGACTTTATTTGCATAATTTGAAATCAGTGTTTTGAACGTTTTAAAAATAAAAGTATATTGAAAATAAACAGAAATATATGCTGGAATGTGTCAAACCAATAATAACACTATTCCTTCAGTGATCTACTTGTATTGTAAATACCACATTTCGCTATGCCAAATCTAACTGGGGTTCCATTTTCAATATCGATAAGCAGTGGGTGAAATCCTGAAGGTTTAATAGGACTTCACCCTTTCTTAATTAAACATAGTCATTTTGCACAATGCCACTTGCATTTTTTTAAATCTTGTCATCAGACAAGAATAGACAGGCAATGAGTTTTAAGTATTGTAACATGTGGCTGATTGTAAGCTGACAGGCAGATACACTATTCAAGGGAAATAAAATAAAGCCCCAAACTCTAGCTCAGTTCAAGTCCCTTTCCTCAGGGCTGGCTCTGTTAATACAAAAAAGATTGAGAAACGAGAGCAAAGCAACTCAGAACACTTGGTAACGACCACCTTTCCAGCTTTCAGCAAGCTAGGAGGGGAGAGCACACAACCTTCCCCCCAGGTAGTCATTGCTTCTGAAGCTTGTATAGCTCCACCCCAAATAACCCATTTTATAAGCAGAAACGTGGGCAATTCTTGTAACTCATTACACACTGGCGTTGAAGGAGCTCCTTTTATACGTTGTCACACCATTATCTAAAAATCAGAGCTGACTGAAATTTTTAATTCAAGTGGTTTTCTACCAATTGGGGGTATTTCCCTGGTAAATGTCCTTTTTGGCTTTTTTTTTAGTTCTTGTTCTGATTGAAAAATCAAAAACTCTAACCAAAACCTGAAAAATTTCAGCCAGTCTGATGAAAATTTTCAGTAAAACCAAAAATGTTTGCCAAATTGGCCAAGGCTTTTTGGTTTAAAGTTGCCCAAAACTGAGAATATTTCAGTATTTCAATGAAAACAAGAAAAAAATTCTGTGGAAACATTTTGACAATAACAATTTTTCATTTCTGTTAAAATTTTTCATGGGAAAAAACAAAACATTTCCCCACCAGCTCTACTAAAAATAAAACACAGAGTTAGATTTGATTTACAAAACTGGTTAATGACAATAATACTTTGTATATCTATAGCACTTTCTGGGCCTGATTCTCCTCTTCATTACACTGTTTTTACACTTGTGTAACTAGAATCAGGCACTGTGGTCTAGTTACAGTCAGTGGTGCCAGACCTCCACTCGGTGCTTACAAAGAAAGGGAGGTAAAGTTGGCTTTAAAGCCACCTTTGCACTTTGCCAAACCCCAGAGTAGGATACATCTACACAGCCCATGACAGTGAGTCTCAGAGCTGGGATCAACAGAGACTTTGCTTGCATTGTGGTGCTAAAAATAGCTGTTTAGGCATTGCAGCTGGGAGCTGCAGCTTGGGCTCTGAAGACCACCCGCCTCCCTGGGCATCAGAACCTGAGCCCAAACACCTGCACAGCTATCTTTAGCACTGTAGCACAAGCCCTGCAAGCATGAATCCGTTGACCCAGGCTCAGAGAGTCACTGCCAAGGGGTGACAACTCTTTCTGTAGAGGTACCCATAGTGGGCAGTTTGGCCCCTGGTGCAAGTTAGAGCAGTCTCATGGCTACCCTAACTTGCAACAGTTTGTAATAGCCACCTATGGACCATTACACAGCAGGGAACACTGGAACACAACAGTGTTCTGGCCATGTTTGCTCCTGCCTGGCATGTCCCTTACACAGCCATGACAGAAATGCGCAGATGGCTGTCTGCTTTACATCAGTTGCACATATCCCACACTGGAGGAACCATTAATTCCTTTTTAGGGAAGTTTTATCACACCTTTGCATGGCTGTAACATGGAATGGGATCTTACCTAGTGTACATTAACTATTTAATCCTCAGAATCTCCTGCTGTGGCTATAATTGTTCCCATTCTTGCAGATGGAAACACAGAGGGAGAGATGTAAGAGGATTTGCCCAAAGCCACACAACAATTTTGTAGCAGTGCCAAGATTAGAACTCAGGATTCTCGGATGCTGAAGATTGTACACATGGCTCCACACAATGCTGTTTCTTGTCTGACAATTTGTAAAACAGATTGCACAAAAGGAATGCTACCTTGATGGATATTAGATTACTTCATGAAATTTGAAATGATCTTTGTTCATTTATGGCTTATTTGTATTCACTGGGTGGTGTCTAGAAAAAATGTAAGCATTAAAGCCTAAGGACAAAACTGTATTTCATAACTCAGAAATGGGTACTTGCTAATTAATATGATTGCCTAAAAACTGTAGTAGGAACCATAGGACTGATTCTTATTTCATGTACATCAGTGTAACTCCACTGAAGTCAAGGGAGTTACTAAGAATTTGCACAGATTGGAATCTGGTCCAATAGAGTTACTTTGGTGGAAACACCAGTGTAAGTGAAATTAGAATCACACCCTTCATCTTTACTTTCGGTGCATGAACATTTTATCTGACTGTTTTCTGTATTTTAATCAGTCAGTTTACACTCATAAGGACCTGTACAAGTCATAAACACTGTGAGGTTGCCTAGGCAATTAAATCAGCATTTTTTTCTCTTGCTGAGGTAACAATCAAGTATAGTGCTGAGGAGCTTGGTAAGGTTCAACTGACCTGGCAACAGCTGAGCATTTACTCATTATCTGGTATCTACCAATCTCCTTTCACCCATTTTCATGAAGCAAAGTAGCTTTATGGCTTAGTCTTATACTGACTGAAAGGTTGAAATGTTAAGCTATGTGGATTAACAGTGTATCCTTTGAGAAAAGGAAAACTTGGGTTTTTGTTGATCCCCTGGGTGCTGGATGTAATTGTTAGAGAAATCTTGAATTCCATCAGTTATATATACCAGGGAACATGCAACTAACCGTTCTGAGATCCTTCAGAGAAAATTGACTCTATCTCAAGCTAGTTTGGAAACTCGTTAAAACGAATAGTCCCAAAGATGTTTCTTTGCTTGCATCTGGTACATTTCATGTACGGAAATGAATAGTGGACACTCTGGGAACATACTTAGTAAAAAGATTCTTAGAGAACAATAGCTCTACCATAAATTTGCTGAAATGATTGCGGGTAGATGATTAATTGCACTCTTATGAAGTGTTGCATTTATTTATTAGTTTTAAAATGCATGGTTTATCTTTGCCCAGACCCAACATATATGTTTCTGTTGGAAAGTTACATTTTGAAAGAAAATAATGTGGTACCACTGAATGAGGTTAACTGTAGTTCAGTCATACAAAATCCGAGGAACAAATAATTAGGACACAGAAATGTCAGTATAGCAAATGGGCCTTATTCTGTTCTCAATTAAACTATTCTTATATTGGTGTAATTACACTTACTAATTGGTGGAATTACTCCTAGTTTACCCCAGTGTAAGTGAGAATTTAATCATGCCCACAGTTTCAGTCTGAGTTAGCCTACTTTTTCTTTGTAAATTTAACTTACATTTTTGCCAGTTGTGCTCTAAATTGGGACAGACACATTCTTCTCTCCCCTCTTAACAACGTTAATAGTGATTTTCTTTGTCAGCCTTATTACTGCAATTTTATAAATAATGAGCTACCAGAAATAGCAATAAGTAGCCACAACTTAAGAAAATCACAATGCCACAAAGAAAAGGAGTACTTGTGGCACCTAAGAGACTAACAAATTTATTAGAGCATAAGCTTTCGTGAGCTGCAGCTCACTAAGTGAATTCTGAGGGTCACATGTAGTTAGATGAGTGCTATAATGAAGCCCACAGCTCCTCTTTCTTGTACTCCAGGGTGAGGGCAAAATTGATTACCTACAGGTTTTTATTGCCAGTTAACTCAAACAAGCTATTTCTATTAATCTGTTAAAGAAGATTCAGGTCCATGTAAATATCATGGGTGTGTAGAGTAATTAAAATATATATAAATGGACATGGAATGAGGGCTGACCCTCAGGCAAGTTGCCAGTACCAATCTTGGTGTCTCATGATTTGGGAACCATGGCAATAAATCTCTCCCAGTCCCCTTGGATACTAGTATCTCATTATAGCTGGAAGAAGGAACCCTTCTTCTGTTATTGAAGCAACTGCGTCTTCATGTTGCTCTATAAACCTCCATCACTTCAGTTCAGACCTAGCTCTCTGCTCACATATGTGATGGGGATGCGTTAAATCTTCCATGTGATCGTCCATTCATGCAATGCGCTCTATACCTTATTCTGTTGGCTCAGAACCTGCCTGGGTAGCTAGTGACCCGCACATTGAGCTTTTTGGACCAATGTGTTCACTAGTTTGTTCAAAGCCATCATTCTTCTGACAACCTTATTTCATGTAGTCATCCTAAACATGGCTCCAGACTGCTGCTTTCCGCTTCCTCACCAGCTTCTGAAGGCTAGAATAACTTCTTCAGCCTCTAGTTCAACTAAAACTGAGTTCCATAGCTGTCCTTGTGTTCCTCACTGCTGAACTGAAATGGAAGTAGGGTACTAATTGCTCTGTTTTCTTAATTAAATTAACTGTGATCAGAGTGCTAAAAGGTAAGCCAGGAGCTGAAGGTCAGTTGGTTGGGATGCCAGTTGAGTTGCTTTCCCTACCCTGTGATAGCCCGTGTTCAGCAAAGAAGGCTTTGGTACTTTTCCCTTGGGGATCTTCATCTGGTGTAGCTCCATTGACTTCAATGCCAATTTACGTCAGCTGATGATCTGGCATTATCTATGCAGTAATTATACTGTATATTGGAATCTGGGTCATGATATTTAGTTTGTACAGGGAGGCAAAAAGACTGTATTATGCAATGAGTTACTCATATCTTTGATTGCTACTCAAGCAAAAGAGCCATTGAAGTAAATGGTGCCATGCGTCATTGTAGTAGGACTGCAGGATTTTGTCCCTGTTGTGGCTCTGTTGTCTTAACATGCATTGATAAATACATTAGATGAATGTGGAGGCTTACTTGTTACAAGAGCTTGCAACAGTGCCGCCTAACTCTGTGGCTCTTGAGCCACCTGGGGCTTTGCAGCTCTGTATTTTGTTCTCTTTTCCTGGGTTTGAACAAAGTTTCACAGAGCATCCTGCCATCAGTGGAGTGGGACCCCCCTAGGGGAAAAAATGGAGACTCAGACAGACACTTGCTCTCACAGCGTGAGTCTGTGACATATAGAACAAGACATTTCAAAGCTGGTGAAAGGCTTTGAAAGGCAGACCTGTCACTGAGTCCTAAACACCCCTGCTCTTATTGTAACCTTTATGGATATAATCATATTTACTGTAAGATACTTGTTGCATATATTTTGGTTTTCTTAATTAGTACAATTCACCCCCATGGAGAGGATCAACGCAAAGCATATGCAGCACTTAAATCTTCAAAATAGGGCAAAAGGGAGGCTGAAGTGGTATATAGGACTTGGGCTGTCCCTCTGAACTGGGTAGTATTTCACCCAATAAGTTGAATCATTTTGTGTGTCGCTCTCTCTGCCTCTGGTTCATAGTGAAGTGGCTCTTCAGCTGCTAAAAGATTAATTTCATTGTTTTACATTAAAAACTATTGGCTAAATTATGCAGCCAGTGACTCAGCCTCTCTTTTCATGTCTATGGAATAACTCCAGATTGGCACCCTAATATTAGACAGCAGAAACTGGCCAACTATATGTTCATTTCCACATAAATATATATTACATATAACTGGTGTCATGACTTCCTGCCTGAGCAATTAGCAGGCTTTGAACCATAGACCTTCAGTATTAAAAGCATGGGCCGCTACAATTTGAGCTAAAAGAATGCCCCCAATAGCTGGTATCAATAGTGGGCTGTTATCCTCTATAAGACCATTATCATTCAGTATGACAAACACTTTACATGTGCACTGTAAAAGACAATAACCATTTTGCTTTGCTAGTTTCTGTCCATTCCCTGCCCTGCAATATTTCCCTTTAGATCTTATTTTCTCAGATTTTATTTTGTGTATTGAATATATCTATTGGATGAAACCTTTTAACTGCAAAAAGCAGTGCTAATTTATTGACTTTCTTCATAAATATTTCTGTGGCTGGTAGTCTCCAAGGGAAAGTCTTACATTTGCATTTATAAGAAATCACAGGATGAAAACTGAATTAAAATGACTGCGTGACACTGCATGGACTATTCATTTGCTACATCTTGTTGATGAGCTTTGTCTATGAATATTTGCTTTTCATTAAAAAGAGTCCTCACTTAGAAAAGCATTTGATACAATATTTGGACCAAAGCCTGTTCTCTTTACTCATCCACCTCGCCTCACAGACTTCCATGGAACTTAGTTGCTTAAGTAAGGCAAGCAGGATTTGGTTTTCAAAGACAAAAGTTTCACCACCAGCAGTACAAATGTAGAAAATGTATTTTGCTGGCTGAGCCTGGGCTAAGGTTAATAAATTGGTTTTAAAGATAACAGAAGATTCCAGCGTCCCTGGGTTTGTTTTGCATTCAGTGACAGTCACTAAATCAGAGGAAGGAATGTTCAGACAACACACTTGAGGAAAGAGTGATTTTTTTAGAAAGGGTCCATTCCTGCTAATAGCCAGTAACTGCACATAACCCCACTGACATTAAAAGTCCATTAGCTAAGCCCAGTTTAAACAGCAGCTGATGCTATATCAGCTAAATGTACATTAGAATTTTTCATGTAATGCAGCAGTAGCACTTCTGTAGTTTTTCTAAAACTATGTACATTAAGTAAAGAAAATGTCATTTGATAGTAATAAGATGCAGAACTCATATTAAAGTGGGGAAGGAGTTGTAATCAAATTAAAGTAACCACCTGGCTACATTAATTAGAAGCATACAATGGTAACAAGAAAAGCCAGGAGTGACAGGTTTGAGAATTAAAGTTAAATCTATATTGTTTGGAAAAGTCTAGGAAATTATGCTTCTGAAATCAGCACAAGTGCCACAAAGGTGTATATTAGTTTGTTTTTTGCTCATTAAACATACTGTGCCCTAGTTCAAGAAAATCCTCCCTTGAAGTCAGTGGGAGATTTGTCTTGTACAAGTAATACTGAATTGGATTCCAAGCAAAAAAGGTAGTCTCCTGGTGTAGATGAAAGATGTCTGTTTGCAATAGTTTGAAAGCATTTGAACTTTTCAAGATGCAGTGTTTGTGTTAGAATGGGCTTAAATTGTAGTTTATTATTAAAGCAATTAAGGTATGGCCCTGCTTAAGCTGCTTCCAAAAGTACACTGAGAAATATTTTGTAGAAATGCTTGATGCATGTTTGCTGAGAGGAAAATAAAAATTATAAATGACAATGTAATGAAAATTAATGTGTTCTTTACAAAGCTTATTACTCATCTTTAAAACCAACCACAAGCTGTTAACATAGAGCGATAACAGAGCCCACTAAAGTACAAAGAGTTTAGTGCCCAAATTATATTGGTACCGAACCCGATTTTGTTTGGTCATTTTAGAGTTTCCTGTGAAAACAGATAATTGTACTTGTACAAGTAAGCTACAACTATAATGCCATTGTGGATTCAGACTGAGTGTTGTTTAGTAAGCTAATGTGAGAGCTGGGAACAAAGCAGTAATTAATCACTTACAGTCACATTCACAACTACTGTGAAGTATTACTATAACCTCCTCCTCCCCCTTTTCTATTATCAATCCATTAGTGAAACCCTGTACAAGTACCAACAAGTGTAGAGTTGTCCTTCAATGTATGACATACCCTCAGCAAAAGCCCTCCATATATATTCACAGCGGTCACTTAAATTCTTAATGCTCTGTGTTAGAATGCAAACTTCTTAACTCTTCCTTTCATGAGCCTAGCTTTCATTTTTGTTTTCCAAATTTGAAGGCATTTTCATCAATATTGTGCCCAGAACAGAGCATGTGTTAGTGAACCACAGAATTTAAGGAGGGTAATTTAATTGCATTTTTTTCCCTTCTGGAAATGAACATGTAAACATATTACTGCACTAAAGCCTGTTTTTAATTATAAGCAGTGACTTTTTCTTGTTGACAGATTTTCACATGGAAACCTTTATTGAATCTGAGGAGACCTTTTTGCCATCATTAGTTCTTGCTGCTTAGTGCTTTTATCAAGTACAGTAAAATAGCATTTGTAATTAATTCTGAGCTTACATGGACATATTTAATATAATTACCCAACAAAATCCTGTTTACTAGCATATTGCTTGGGAAACCTGTCTGAATAATCTGGTCTCTGGCACACATAAACCAGACACTAATAACAGCTGCAAATATTTCACAATATAGTTAGGGAGCTTTGATTTCAATTCCAAACCCACTTTAGGGTTTTCGGGATAAAGCATAGGGCAGAAATGACTTTTCCCATGTTTTACCTTGTCTCTTGGACAGTTTCTGCCATAAGAGATATATAAAAACCATTACTATATTTCATTACAAAAATAAATATGTACACATTTATGAGCTGGGAGAATTATGGAATTGAATTATGTTAGTGCTAACAAGATGATGATGTTCAGATTGGATCTGGACAATTGCTGCATTATAGTCATGAATTTTTTCATAGCAATATGCATTGCAATACCAATACACTTTGTCTTTCTGAAGGTTTTACTATTTGTGTCTCGTTGTCTGCGTATTTGTATATTGTGTGTGGAGGAAGATTTGCCTGAAATGTATACATAAAATTGTTAAGAAAAAGTGACTGTGCAGATAATTCAAGACCCCTGCAAGCTACGCAAACTTTTGATGACCACAAGCCAGATCCTGAGCAGAGTTTACAATGCAATAATGCACACACAAGACCTATCAGATTGTGCAAACTGCCATACTCTGGACCAATCTGTCTGGGGAAGTTTAGGCCTGGTGCTAACTGTGAGGAGGAGGAAAGGGCCCATAGCCACTCCACAGTTAAAGTTATGGAGTTGCCTGAGGCCAGCAAACTCACCTTTATGAACTTTCCCCTGCATTACTCATGACCCATTTGCCTCACATTTCCCCTCCATCCCTCAAAACAAATACATTGAACGAACATCTTGTGGGGAATTGGAGGGAGGTCAGTGAGGAGGTCTTTGCTTCTCTTGCTCCTCCTCTTCCCCTCTCCCCAAGATTGCTAGGGGACGGGTGTAGATTCTTTGGCCTGTTCAGATCCTGGGATTACAGATCTACGTTGGAAATATTACTTTGGGAGTGAAGTCTTTGGGTAATATGGCCAGTTTTGTTTCTCCATGGCCATCAGTCAGCTGTGGAGAAGCCTGCCCCATGTCAGGATGCTGGGAGGTTCTGAACATGCATAATGCATCCTCTGATGTCATCTCTCTGTGACCAATTGACATGTAGGGTGGCTGAACTTGGAGAAGTCTGTTATTAGGGTGTGCACTAGTTTCTGCAGTTACAGAACCCAAGTTGGCCATGTAACTCTAAAGACTGTCACTCTGTAGAAGCCAATGGCCCTACAATTTATCCTATTAATAATTAATAATAATATTAAAATAATTAATAATTATTTATACATTTCTTTTTTATTATTCAGCTGATGCAAAATGTGGATTTGTACCAGCTGAAGATTTGGCCCCATAACTCACTAAGGTTTCAGTGTGATTGTGTTCACAGTGGAAAATTTTTTATCTCATTTTTTTGCCCAGAAAAATCTCCTGCCTATAAGAATTCTCTCTCTCTCTCTCTCTCTTTTCTTTTTTTTTTAAAGCAGAAGTACCAAAGCACATTTGATAGGAATCCAGGCAATAATAAACAGATTCTTTGACACCAAACAATCATGAAAAAACTTCTCTATCTTTGTATGATCTTGTCCAACTTAAAAAAACCAAAAGAAAAGACGTGCATCCAGAACAGCAATTATTGGGTAAAATAACTTTTTATGGTTAGTAATTGCTTTTTTATATGTTAAAAATAGTTCAGTTTGCAGAGATTTTCTTTTAAAGTCTTTTTTTAAGCCAACCGTCCCCCCAACCACAGAAAACCCTAATAATTATAAGGAAAAGACTCGACATCAGCATTGCCCCTCACTGCCTAGGACTGTTTGTTCTTAAGAAAACATCCTATTTATGATCAAAAAGTGAGATGAACTTTTCCAGGCAGGTCTCCTGTCTCATCAGGGCTGTGTTTTTAGCTATGGAAATGATGAATAACTTTTGATCATCTTATAGAAATGATTTATTTAAAAAATAAAGTTATATGCCCTCCCCTCCCCACCCTTTCCCTGAACTAGACTATGGAAAAAGCAAACAAACAGGCAATACTTTGTCAAGTTAGTAGTTTATTTAGAAATAGTGAAAAAAGTTTTATTTCTCTCAGGAACCAGAGATTTCTAAGGTATTACAGTACTTCTTTTATTTTTGTTACCCTCTGAAACAAATTAGACACTGTGTTGGGCATAAAGACAAGAAAGATCTATTTCTGAATACAAAATATATAGTAAATACAAAATTCTTTCTCATCTAATTAGCTATTTCTTGGAAATTTTGCATAGGAATGAGCCTATTTATTGGAGTTCGTTTGTGGAGATTTTGATCCTCAGACTAAATAAAATGTCACCTTGGGAATAGTATAGTATATGTTTAATAGATGATCCTAACTCATGAGTCAGACAAAAAAAGCACACAGGCAGCCTTTCTAAGGTCACCAAAACATGTTATGGATTATGCTATTTCCAGCAACAAAAGGAAGATTATAAAGTAACTGCTCCTCTTTGTCAAGACTCCAGTAAATACAAAGCTAACTTGTCCTGTGTAATTACCACAGGGAATTGTGCAATGGTCTATTACTGGTAGTTGTTTGTAATCAAGTAGACTGAATCTTGCTGTGAGGGGCCCACCCTCACTCTAGTAGAGAGAAGACATACAAGCTCTTCTGGGCTCAGCCAGCACTAACCAGGTGTGGCTGTAAAACTTGCTCTGTCTGGAGGGGGGAAGCTTAAAAAGGGAAAGCCTGCCCCAGGAAGTGGCAGTGAACAGGAAGACAACTACTCTACCTCAGAGATTGCTGGCCACAGGGACCAATCAGCAAAGAGGAAGACAGTCACTGACCTTGCCACCCCTGAAATGGCACAGACCAGTGTGAAGAAGGGTGACCCAAAAGGAGGGGCTGGAGGCACATCCTAACCCTGATTAAAGACACTATACCCACTGATAAGCCAAACCCCAAAGGGTGACCAAAAAGACTGCCTAAGAAACAGACCATCTTTTTTTTTCCTCTGATAACGTCTCTTCCTACTCCCCCCCTTGGGAAGGAGAGAGAAAGGGAACTTTTTGTTTGTTTTGTTTGGTGAACCCCTTGTGTGCTACAGATGGGGGAATGACATTGTAAACAACTCAAATTGTGGTCTAATGGGGACTCAGGGGAACTCCCAACCTGCCACAAGTGGTGGAGAACTACATCTGGTAGACGGGTTTAAAAAAAAAAAGCCATAGAGGGGGATAGAGTTTAGGAGGTCTGAGCAAGATAGAACTGGAATGGTGGTATAAGTGGCTAGCGGAGATGCAGCAGCAGCAAGCTACTCAGCAACAGCAGTTCCAGCAGCAATTGCTGCAGCAGTGGACCACGCAACAGCAAGTTGAGTTTCATGCAGGAACAGAGAAATGACCCTACGCTGAGCCGTACGTATGAACAACTGGCCTCCGTAAACAGAAAATAAAGGAGCCTCAGTGTGGTGAGCAGTAGCTGCACTCTGCGTTCAAGAAAGAGAAACTGTATTGAATCAAAAGGGATCAACAAACCAAGATAGTGAGGGCCCAGCTTCTGGTGCCACGCGGGTACCACCCGACAGTGTTGCCGCTCGCACAAAATATCCCATGTGCTGGACACCTGGGAAAAGAGAAGATATTGTCACAGGTATTAGCCCAATTCTACTGTCCAGGCGTGCATCAGGAGGTGAGAGAATACTCTTCGTCCTGCCTGGAGTGCCAGCTAGCTAGCAACAAAGTGATTCCTAAGGGGCCCTTGGTCCCTCTGCCCTTGATTGAGACACTCATCAAAAGAATCAGAATGGACATGGCCGGGCCCCTAAAAAAGACTGCATCGGGGCATCAGTATACATTAGTGATTGTTGACGACGCAACTAGGTACCCCGAGGCTGTAGACCTTCTCTCTGCGAAAGCTATAGTGATAGCACCAGAGCTCTAGAAGCTCTTCTCACACATGGGATTTTCCCATGAAATTCTAATGGATTAAGGGATTAACTTCACCTTCAGCCGACACAAGAATTATTCTTCCTTTTGAAGGTCAAGTCCCTGGAAACATTGATATACCACCCTCAGACTAACAGCCTAGTAGAGTGATTTAATAGGACCCTGAAAGGACTGTTGAAATGCTTTGTTAGGGACAACCCCTAGCATTCGGGCCAGCTACTCTTGCCACTCCTGTTTGCCATAAGGGGGGTACTGGAGGCCTCTGTGGGGTTCTCTCCCTTAGAGCTACTTGATGGTCACTGGCTGTGGGGAATCTTGGACTTGCTATGAGAGGGCTGGGAGGAACAGGACATAGGTGCCTTAAGCATGCCCCTGTACATTTTACAATTAAGCGAATACCTCAGGGACATAGGGTTATTTGCCAGAGAGAATTTAAGAAACACCCAACATGCACAGTAACAAAATTATAAAAGACTACGGACTTTCTACCTGGGTGACCAGTTCCTTTTGCTGCTTCCCTCAGCCAAATCAAAATTAATGGGCTGGTGGCAGGGTTCATTTGAAGCTGTTAGGCAGTGGATGATGAGATAAAACTATCAAGTAGAAGGAAGTAAACTAAAACCTATTATATGAATCTTTCTAAGCCTTGGAAGATGCAAGAGGCCCTGCTGATAACTCTCTCCCCTACAGAGCCTGAATTTTGCTCCCAAGTACCGAGTGGCCAAGAACCAGCAATAGGGCATGGAGGTGAGGGACTCACTTCTCTGCACAGAGGATACAGCTCCTCCAGTCAATCGAGGACTTTGCAACTGTATTCTCCCCCCACCCAGGGAGACTGCAGTTAGTCCAACACCACCTTAGGCCAGCTAGGCAGGGAGAACCCTAGACTATTGCCGCAGAGGATGTTGTATGCACTTTTAGAAGAAGTATAGTGATGCTGGAGAGGGGCATAATTGTGGAGTCCAAATATGAATGGAAGAGGCCCGTAGTGCTGGTTCCCAAAACAGATGGTTTGGTTCAGTTTTGCATCGATTTCAGGCAGTTTAATTCCATCTCAAAATTTGATGCCTACCCAATGCCAAAGATAGATGAGTTACTACAGCAGCTGAGACCAGCAAAGTACCTGAGCACTATCGATCTGACAAAAGGGTTATTGGCAGATCCTTTTATCCCCATCTTTGCAAGGAAAAAAAAAAGTTTTTCTTCACTTCCTTTGGGCATTTTCAGTACAAGTCTCTGCCTTTCAGCCTCCATGGAGCTGCTGAGTTTCCAGCAGCTTATGAATAGGATCCTCAGCCCACACCTTGAATATGCTGTGGCCAACATAGATAGCATTATCTTCTGTAGTCTTACCTGGAGAGACCACCTGCAGCACTTAAAGGTAGAGTCAAAACGGCCTCCAAGACACAGGTCTTACAGTCAACCCCACAAAATGTAAACTAGCCGTGAATGAAGTAGGTCATTTGGGGTAGCGCGTAGGGCATGGCCTCATGAAACCAGTGGTCAACAAGGTCCTAATGGCATGCCCAATTCCCCAGATGAAGAGGCAAGTGAGGCATTTTCTCGGCCTGGCAGGGGGTTTCCAGAGGTTTATCCCTGGTTTCACCTCAGTCGCAGCCCTCCTCATGGAATTCATAAAAGGCAACAATTCAAAAATATCTGATGGGATGGGAAATGCAAAGATTTTAGAGAACTGGAAGTGTGACTATGCTGGGTGTAGGGTGACCAGACAGTAAGTGTGAAAAATCGGGACAGGGGGCTGGAGGGGTAATAGGAGCCTATATAAGAAAAAGACCCAAAAATTGGGACTGTCCCTATAAAATTGGGGACATCTGGTCACCCTAGCTGGGTGCCTGTGCTTTTCAGCCCCATTTTTTTTTCTTGATTTTATACTGTGCACCCACACCCTGGATATCGGACTTGGCGCTGTCCTCTCACAAGACTTCAGAGGAGAAGAAGGTTGAATCCTATACCTGAGTAGGAAGCTATTCCGTAGAGAAGAGGCCTACTCAGTTATTGAAAAGGAGGCACTGGAGATCAAATGGGCCAAGGATTCCTTTAGATATTACCTGTTGGATAGCCCATTCTCCTTCATCACAGATCACTCTCCCCTATGCTGGCTTCACACCATGAAAGACATGAATCCGCATGCAGTGCGATGGTACCTTGAGCTACAGCCCTATGTATAATTTCAGAGCGCAGCCCCAGGAGGGAAAAGACAATGCTCTGGCCGATTTCTTTTCACAGGAAATTGGAGATGGAGATGACTTGCCCCAAGACTGCCTTTCCAACTTGATGGACAGG
This sequence comes from Chelonia mydas, assembly GCF_015237465.2. Lineage (NCBI taxonomy): Eukaryota > Metazoa > Chordata > Testudines > Cheloniidae > Chelonia > Chelonia mydas. The sequence continues at coordinate 26,539,850 of NC_057852.1, read as the reverse complement.
GGTCTGAGAGAGAGCGAACACCCTCACTCCAGTGGAGAGGTGGCTTATGAGCTCTTCTGGGCTCAGCCAGCACGAACCAGGTGCACCTGTAAGTCTGCTTTGCATGGAAGGGGATGCTTAAAAAGGGAAAGCCTGCCCCCGGAAGGGGTGGTGAACAGGAAGAAGACTGCTCTACCTCAGAGACTGCTGGCACAGGGACAGATCAGCAAAGAGGAAGATAGTCACTGACCTTGCCACCCCTGGGACTGCATGGCCCAGGTATAAAGTGGGCTGACCCAAAAGTTGGGGCTGGAGGGAGATCCTAATCCTGATTAAAAACCTGCTGATAAACCAAACCCCAAAAGGGTGACCAAAAAGACTGCCTAAGGGACACACCCTTTTTCTTTCTTTTTTTTTACTGATTCCCCCCTCTCTCTGGGGAAGGAGAGCAAAAAGGACCCTTTTGTTTGTTTTGTTTGGAGAACCTTTTGTGTGCTGCAGATGCGGGAAGGACACTGTAAACAACTCAAATCATGGTCTGGTGTTCAGCCCCCAACCTACCTTGCTTGCCTTGACATAAAACAGAGGAAGTGGTTAGGAGATAGGCATGTAATTATCATCAGCAGGTGCCCATAATGGAATGCCAGAGAGATGTTTGAAGAGACAAATATTGCTTTAGGAAAGACTTCAGGAATGTCAGGCCAGACCACAAGACAGCTAAATGAGAATTGGATGGATAGAGAAAGAGGGAGGAGAGGTTTCTTTGAAAGCCAAAAGAAAAGGCAAATTAGTTTTAGTAGACTTTTGGAAAGTGCTTCATTTTATAGTTTACCTACAGCACTGGAGTTTTTTGCAAGTATTTGAAAACTGATTATGTTATTTTTGAAATTACTACAAATTGATGAGACATAAAATAGAGGTACTTTTTTAAAAAACAGGAAGAGAAAAGGTTAACGTTGACCACAGATTATTTGTTGATTTACTTTATATGAGCCTGATCCTGCAATATTTTTTCATGTCAGGATTCCTTGTTTACATGAAAAATCTTGTTGAAGTCAAAGGGGTTCCTGGAGCAAAAAAAGTATTATTCTCAGAAGTAAGGATGTGCAGGATTGGAACTGCCTAGATTTCAGGATTTCTTTATTAACTTTGAACACAAGAGGAAGCTGTAGAACTAAAAGAAAATATATGCAAGCCTTCTGAGCAAAGAACTCACAACTATGGGCTGGGATGGGACTTTGTGTGTGTGTGTGTGTGAGATAGAGAGAGAGAGAGAGAGAGAGAGAGAGATCAGTCAGGGCCTTTGATCAATATTCAAGATTGCAGCAGGGGCAGGACCATTTCTTATCAATAATGTTCCTCTTTGATGCTAAAATATGCACAATTTTCGTACAGCCAGTGGGTACAAAGAGCTGTATGTTGTATAAATAATAGTGATAAAATAGACATATGAGCTCGTTGGCATCACACACTGTAAAACTCTCAGAAGAAATCCAAAAGGTTGAAAACAAACAAAAAATGGAGTCAGGGGCTGATCCTGTAAAATCCTTACTTCTGTGAAGCCCTAGTAAAACTTTGAACATTCAAAGTCATACTCATGCGCTCAAGTTTAAGCATGGGAGTAATCCCATTGAACCTCAGCACGACTGCCCTTGTGCTTACCGCTAAGTACATGCATAAATCTTTGCAAGATCAGGGCCCAAGATGAGTGGTTCCATTGAAGTCAATAATAGGTTAAAGACTATTCCCAGGGGTGAGGGATGTCAGGACTGGGATGCAACTTTTCTCAAGACTATTAAGCTCCCATCATGGAAGTTTTTTATCATCTATTGATTTATATTTTTTCTGTACCTTAAAGAGGAATCAAAGGTCATTTTTATATGGGTGTGGAAGAAATTTTATTGATTCCTTTTTATGAGGCATTAATGAAATCTACAGAAGCCTAACAAGATGGTATAGTTAAGTTTGGCAGACTTGCCAGTGATTTTCACATGTGCAAAAAATAAAACACAAAGTTTCATTTTGGTTGTTTAAATTGTGTGGGGGTAAGTGAATTTCATGGAATCAAACACCTCTTAGTAGAGAAAGAGGGCACAATAGATCTATATGACCCCATTAATTCCCAAATGTGCTTAGCAGAGATTTTTTTTCTTTTTTGAATACTTTGTTTTCCTGCCTAGTGGCCCCATATATTTATCATTATGAAAACAAGCAAAGAAGTCAGTCACTCATTACGCTTGCCAGAAATGCCCTTCTGCATTCACAATGGTAGTATGTCAAGATCTTGTCCTACTTAAAAAGAACATGCAGGATTTATTCTGGAAATGTACCAGTATGGGCCAGTCCTTCGCAAATATATGAAGTTGAGATCAGCCTCACAAAGTTAAAATAAACTCTAGTCACACTTGACCCAGTACATTATGCTAGCAGAAGAAGAAATTGAAAGAATTGGTGAGTCTAAGGAGCTGTGTGGGATGAACACTGAACATGGCAAATTTGTTTAAAAAGAAATACTGACCTAAGAAATAAATGCATAATAGAACTTGGACAGAATTTGCAACACTTTATTTCCTCCTGAAATACTTTATTGTATGTCTTTTCCCAACTATGTCTTAAATTAATGAGAGCCATGTGAAATCTTTACAGGGAAATTCAAAACTATGTGAAACTTATTTGATTCCTGTTTTCGGGTTCCATGGCAAACTCAGACCACATTCATCCAGAAGGTTACTAAGCTTCGCCAATTGTTTGAGTGAATACGATCGGATCTATGGTGCATTTTTATCTGCAGAAGTAAAGCTATTCACAAAGTTGGGCTAGTATCCTCACCCCCATTTTATAGATGGAAAGACAGGGGAGTGGGCAGGCAGGGCCAGGGAGTGATCAGAGTCTTGGCTTAGTCACTTAAATGTGCTGGCTAGTCTAGCACAAAAGTAAGTTGTGCTAGGGAAAGGGTTGGTGTATCTTATTTTCGATCTAAAACGAGGAGGAATTCAGGGCCAGATTGTGTCTCTGAGTCACAATCTCGGCTCTTGGATGCTTTTGGAACAGCACCCAACTGTGTTGCCCTTTACTAAGGTCTCACGGTAACTCCACAGTCCAGCCTATTCTGACTTGCCTAAGGTCATGCAGTGAGTAAGTCCGTGGCATAGTCAGAATTAGAGCTCAAGTCTCCTGACACCCAATCTCTTGCCTTGTCCATTGGAATGAGAGAGAACACTGGGTGGCACTACAAACTACAGGGGAGGCATTCAGTTTGTACAGCTCTGCCAATCTATCTTAGTACTGATCTGCTACTTTTTTTTTTGCCAGAAGTGTGCATCTTTCTCCAGCATAGACTTCTGTATTAGTTTGTGTGGACATTTTAGTAATGAAAAAGCTCATCACTCATTTCTCTTGTGTTGTCAGGAAAATTTTACCCATTATCTAAGTAAGAATCTGCTCTCCCTCCCACCACCACTGGATTGGAAGCCCCTTTCAGAGTCCTAAAAATTCCACTTGTTTTTTCTATCTTGAGACCTTGTCTACATTGGTATTTTTAGCATCAGAATAGCTACACCAACGTAAAGGCACCACTACAATCCTGTAGACTTGCTGCACTGGTATCAACCATGACTTACACTGTTGCAAAATATTCTGGTTTAAAATCAGGGCAAATTGCACCAGTGCAAGTCATGGTTCGTACTGGAGCAGTGCCTCTACACTAGGGGTTTGAACCTGGTTTCAAAGTGGGATAAACTGGACTGGTGCAAGTCATGGTTTACACCAGTGCAGCACTCTGCCCTAAAGGTTTGCACTGCCTTACGCAAGAGATTAAAAACCACAATATAAACTCTTCCTAACTTCACTCATGTGTCAGCTATCTTTCCAGCTAAACTTGAGAAAGGCTGAATGGGTTCCCTCTGCAGCTTGTTAGTGTTGCTTTTGACTTACCTTGAGGGGTCACTACATAGCAATGCAAGGCTTTCTATTTGCCCTTTCCTTCCTGCCCAGAGACTGAAAGGTGCTGTTCCTTAGTGCCCCCATGCCCTCCTGGCCCAGGAATGAAGGACAAAACCCACTCCAGTGCTCCAGTCTCCTGTATCACTAGATCACTTGGCTATGCAGAGATGTGTTCTAACAATACAGAAGTAGTCACCCACCCAGATCTTACTGTTTTTATTAGCTACCATGAAGTTAAGGCTAGACATTACTGCATCTCTCAATTACCAACTTCATATTTGTCAAATGGGCACAAATCAGTTCTCTCTCTCTCTCTGTTTTTTAAAGTAGTTTTACATGCTTTAATATTTGTTTGGATTTTGAGTAATGGTCACCTTGGTGCGCTGGTGTTTATAAAATGATGTCAGGGCTGGAAGGTAGTGGCCTGCAGTGTATTAGACGCTTCCTCCCCCTTTCCACCCCCTCCCCCCGCCCCGCTTTGAAAGATACATCTAGAAAACCCATTGCCTGGATCTCCCTGTGTGGGAAAAGCCGTGGAATCAAGCTGAAGCAATCTTCTGGGCTACTGTAAGTAAACTGTAGGGACCAGCTGAATAATAAATCTAAACCCCTTTACAAGTTCTAAATGAATCAAATAAAAGGACAGGCAGATACATTTGAATGTTCTCCCAACCCTTGATTTTCTGAAGTATGAATAACATAATAGAAGCTGCTACTGCTGCTGCTTTTTTTTTTTTTTAACTGAACATTTTGGTTAGATTTCTTCACAGCGTTGAGGTGTAGATGCATTTGTAGGTTTATTTTAACTGAAAAGGAAAGGGATTTTGATGTCCTCTAATACCTAGCAGAAAGGATTAACCCTTGGCTTTCACTTCAGCTGAGGTACTGAAAACACTTCTTTATTGACGAAACCAGCATTATTATTTGATTTGATTTTATTCTGTTTTGAAGATTAAAGGATGCCAAGAAGAGTTTGTGAAGCTTAACAGTCCTGGCATTTTACTGCTTCAGAAATGTAAACAGTAAGGCCAGTATGTGAAAAATATCTTAAAGTAAATTCTCAGTGTAATAGCATTCCCAGGAAATCAGACATAAAACAATTTTGTAAGAAAAAGAATGACAGAGAGACCAAGGGACAGGAAGCTAGAGAGATGGATGGATGGATGGACGAATGGATCCACGGAGTTGGAGTTAAATCAACCCCCTTTGAACACAATGTCATGCCTCTCCAGAAATTCTGATTCCTGCCCACCTCAGAAGGTGTAGTAGCAGGGCTCCATTGTCCTTCTAGAGGTGTGCCAGAGATATGTGTGTACAGCAAGCAGACAGGTTGATGGTGGGGTGATCAGGGCAGAAGGGGTAGGGTGCTGAGTTGTCTCAAAACTGTCCTGCAAACCCATCTGTTTGGAGAAATCAATGGAAAGAGAGCTGTTTTTAGGCATCAATGACTCGGCTCCAAACAAGGATAGCAGAATATAGCAATCAGAGATGTTTGACTGCCGGGCATTGACAGCCACATTTACAGTTCTGAAGACTCAGCTTTCTTTACCCCTGAACTGTGCATACCATGGTTTATGTGTTTGCAGGTGAGTGCACCTGCCGCACATTTGTACTGAATGCTGATGATGTATGTAGCTATCAGTGAAACAAAAATTGCAACATGGCTTCTTCCACAGATATTGCTGTGCAATTGGGGTCTGCAGACTGGCATGCCATGTACGAGCCAGGTCTCCATGGCAACCTTAAAATCAGAAAGAGGACCAAGATCTTCAAAGACGTCTAGTGATTTTGGATGCTCAGTTTGAAACACCTCCATGGGTCTCAATTTTCAGAAAGTGCTGAGCACCCGCCCTATGAAAATCAGGCCCCTTTGAGGTGTCTCAAGTTGAACACCCCAAAATGGAGGCACTCAAAATCATTGGGTGACAGGGGATGGATCACTCGATGATTACCTGTTCTGTTCATTCCCTCTGGGGCACCTGGCATTGGCAACTGTCAGAAGACAGGATACTGGGCTGGATGGACCTTTGGTCTGACCCAGTATGGCCATTCTTATGTTTTTAAATTAGTTACTTTTGATTGTCTTGACCCTATTCTCAGCCCTCTATGTATTGATTGTGTGTATTTCTTGTACCCATTGGTTCCTTCTCAACCTCCCATTTCCCCCCTTGAAATCCAGTAAGCTGTACCACTAGCACACACAACCTGAGAGATCCTTTCACTCGCTTTAGTATGGCATTTATTCTTGTGTCTGAAGTTGAGGATGATTCATACAGTGGGTTGTGGGGCTGTTGTCACTACGGTTGCCAACCCTCCAGGATTGGCCTGGAGTATCCAGGAATTAAAGATTAATCTTTAACGAAAGATTATGTCATGTGATTAAATCTCCAGGAATATGTCCAACGAAAATTGGCAACCCTAGTTGTCACTGTGGTCCTGTCTGTTGCTGCTGTGGGCTTCTCTCTGAAGCTGGAGGCTCCCCAGACATGCTGAGACCCTTCTCGTCTGAGGTGCACACATGCTCGTCTGCGCTAGAAGAATTACCCTTTCTTTGCAATATCAGCAATGGGCAGCTGAACAAGGTTTAGATGCAGTTGTAGACTATGTTCATCATAGTTTCAGGACCTGGGGTTAAAACCTGGTTAGACAATCTGGTTATGTGACATTATATTTGCCTGGCTGGTCTTCAGAAAGGATTAGGGAGTGGCTACAACTACTGCCTACTTCAGCTCAGGTAGCAAAAACCTGTGCTTTTGGAAATGAAGGACAAGGGTTCTAGACCCAGCTCTGTAATAGTAAATAATTATTGCCTACCAGATTTGAATTTATTACAATTTATTTTAAAGGAGCCCTGGCTGCTTGGCTTTGTGAACAACTTGTGCCTTTTCCATCATGAGCACTGATAGGATATGATGCTGTGCAGGTCAGATTTCCTTAGACACCCCTCTTTCCATGTCATTATTGACTAACTATGCCTCTTTCACTGAGTCCAGTTGCAGTGCAGTACACACACCAAACAAACAAGCTGTGCACAGAGGGATGGGAGGGACGTGCCATGTGTGCACTTTATCACATTTTGCTCCATGATATTATGCAATCTTCATGGGCTCCTGTGCAAGTTGCAGCCATTAGGACACCCTGATAAACCAAACCAATGACAAGAATTGCCCTAAATAGTGCAGTGTCACTATTGCGAGATGTAAGCCTTTATATCATTACTGTAAGAAACTGTACTATGTCTTTACAGGAGGACAGCTGAGCCCATGTACTTTTCACATGGCATAATAAGGCCACCCATCCACAGCAAAATGGTTCCAGAGCAATAAATGTGCTATTCATTTTGCCTAACATATGAATGTATTCTGTGTTTATACACAGGGAACTTGTTCTCCATGGCATTGTGACTAAATGGTGTTGTTGTGATTCAACTGAAAGTATAGCCAATGTTAATAATTTCTGAAACTGCATTAGCTGAAGGAATCAAACATGCTGTTGGCAAAGTTACTGCAGGGGTTCTTGGCATGTGGCATGTGCTCACTAGCAGTAGACACAGTACTAGAGGGGGTTTTCTCTTTGCATTTTATATTGTAACCTTGACTGAATACATTTTTGATTTCAGAAATTGTAAAACTGTGTTCAGGAAGCTTTTTGGTTCATCTCATTTATTCTTTTGGTAATTCATTTCCTTCCTATTATGTTTAATTGGCGCAAAGTGGTTTGTGTTTCTTATTTTGCATCGTGTCAAGTATCAGAGGGACAGCCATGTTAGTCTGAATCCTGAAAAACAATGGGGAGTTCGGTGGCATCTTAAAAACTAACAGATTTATTTGGGCATAAGCTTTCATGGGTAAAAAAAAAAACACATCTTCAGATGCAGGGAGTGAAAATTACAGATGCAAGCATAAATATATGGACACATGAAGAGAAGGGAGTTATCTTACACATGGAGAACCAGTGTTGACAGAGGACCCAACCACATGAGCCACACCATCAGGGGCTTATTCACCTGCACATCTACTAATGTGATATATGCCATCATGTGCCAGCAAAGCCCCTCTGCCATGTACATTGGCCAAACTGAACAGTCTCTACGTAAAAGAATAAATGGACACAAATAAGACATCAGGAATGGTAACATCGAAAAGCCAGGAGAACACTTCAACCTCCCTGACATTCTATAACAGATTTAAAAGTAGCCATACTTCAACAAAAAAACTTCAAAAACAGACTTCAAAGAGAAATTGCAGAGCTACAATTCATTTGCAAATTTAACACCGTCAATTTGGGCTTGAATAGGGACTGGGAGTGGCTGGCTCACTACAAAAGCAATTTTCTCTCCCTTGGTATTGACACCTCCTCATCAATTACTGGGAGTGGACCACATTCACCCTGACTAAATTGGCCTTAGCATTGGTTCTCCACTTCTAAGGTAACTCCCTTCTCTTCATGTGCCAATATATATTTATGCCTGTAATTGTAATTTTCACTCCATGCATCTGAAGAAGTGGGTTTTTTACCCATGAAAGCTTGTGCCCAAATAAATCTGTTAGTCTCTAAGGTGCCACCGGACTCCTTGTTATTTTTCATGAAAAAGCAAAATAAACTGTGGAGGTCTCAGTTTTCCTAAATATTATAGTAACCCCCTGCAAGTGCCACAAAAAAGTATGAGGTCTGAACATTTGAAGGAAGTGATGGAGAGAAGGTGGATAGATAGAGTTGTATGCACTTGTGGCCTTCACTTCTTGTCTGCAACTTTCAGTTGGTACAAAGACACAGGTTACAGAATAGTTCTTGAAGAGAACATTATTAGAAGTAGAATATTTGTGGATCTTTTAGTAAAAGTTAAGATTCAAACTAAGATCAGTGTGAAAGTTAAGAAAGTAATAAAGGAGGTGGGGAAAATTAAATTGTAATCTTTGAACTTGTCCTAATGATATTTCATTAAACTTACCCTTCTTCAGAGAGTTAGCAAAGGACTATGCACCACTTAAGTCCTCCACATAGGAATTAAGTGCTGCATAGGCTTTGCGCTGGTCCTCTCATAGAGGTGAATAGCACCCACGCATATCATTCATTTTAAGAAGGCAGGAAAAAGACTTGGGGGTTTTTTTGTTTAATTTTAAATATCTTTAATTATGTAACTTTATACTCTAACTCTCACTTTGATATTGGAATTACTGTATATCCCTCCATTGTCTTAAAGGGCTGCTTTAAAATCTCTCTCTCTCTCTATCTTTGTCTATTTCATAATAAATCTGGTTCAGTCAGTTAATATATTGTACAGTTCTTTTATACTACAAATAAACCTGCTTCAGCTAATTTATATATGGTATAGCAAATGCATGGACTGGGAAAGTGAAATAATATTTTTAGTGCTATTGACCACCTTCTGGTGACATGGAGAAATGGTGTATTATGCACATGCCTTTCTCTTTCTATGAAATATTCAAGGTGTTGGATTACTCAGTCAATTTCATATTTAAAATGTATTCTAAACTCAATTATAGGGACAGAAACAGCTTTCTGGAGTGAAAAGGAAGTAGCATTTCCTAACTTGGATAACTTAGTCTAACATGTCTTGGTTGTCTTGATGGAAAAATGGTGAGTTTATATTCACTGAAACGGACTTAACTCATTTATATGAGCATTATAATCAGTTGTAGTAAGATAGACATTGTCCGGATAAGCAGTATGGTCAGAAGCTTCCTAGATATATGCTGCTATACAAATTAGTGAGAATAAATGTATTTTCCACATTCTTTGTGGGTGTTCAGTGTGCCATAAATACCAGTTCTGCAAATCCTTACTGCCCTGAGTGGCCCTTACCCACCTGAAAGGTTCCATTGAAGTCTAGTGACATAATAGTTACTCACATGAGTAAAGGTTTGCAGTGTGTCTTGGATGCCTAGAAAGTGCTTGTGTTCTGTTTTACAATAACACTGCATAAAGGATGTAAGAGAAATAATTTTTAAAAATCTGTCCAATGAACAGCTTTTTGTTGTTTCAAAGTGAAGTCATGTGGAGATGTAAGGGAACATCCAGGACTTGTGCTGTGAGGAACAATTGACACAAAGCAGATCTAATTTGCAATGTGAGGTATTAAAAGATATTGTTGCCTAACTTGACTCTTTAAAAGAACATTTACAGCAATACTGGCAGAGGATAAAAGAGTAAACTTTGGGAAAAAAATACTTTCTCAGTCACAGAGGACACTCAATAACAGGCAAAAGTGACTGCCTATGTATGTGTGTGTATATATATTAACATGGTGAAAATAATGTATACAATGGCTACAAAACATTGTTCTAACTGTTAAATACTTGCAATTTTACTTCTAACTGATTCCAGTAGAACACAATATTAAATAGCTTATTTGGTACATTTATACATATGGCTGTTTAGAAAATTCATAATGTGTGTGTGCTGGCGTAAAGGTTCTATTGGCAGGAGTTCGACTTTACCTCCCACACAGATGTCAGTAAAGGTATGAAAGGAGCCTTGGGTGCCCAGCCCCTCGGCATTTTTGAAAATCCCCAGCCTAACTGGTTACTCCTATAGAAACCATCTTTTAATTTCTTCCTCAGATATTTTACGGAAAAGCAATTTTAGACCTTTTTAGAATGTTTGTTTTGGTTTGTTTGTTTGTTTGTTTGTTTGTTTTGAATGATGGGCCTGATCCTATTTCACTCAGACCTGTGGAAATTAAGAGTATCTCCACTGAAGTCAATACAGTTATAGCAGCATAAAAATACTGTAAAATGAGAATTAGACCCTGTATTGATAGTGTATTTTTTTAATCCTGCACCTGTTAACTCACCTACCTTAGCCGATAACTTAGCACGTGGGCAGGTGGTATGCGGGAAATAATAAATAATAATAATACATTTTACAACCTTCTCTGTAAATTACATAGTCACAGTTTTAAGGTCCAATATATCTGGTGGTCTTTCAAGACTGAAAACAAATGTTCTGTGGCCTGATTTTGGTTTGCTTTCCACCAGTTTTACACCAGTAATTTCTCTGGAGTTGTTCCTGATTCATATTTAGCATAAGTGAGGTCAGAATCAGGTCCTAGTCTATACTATTGAAAAGCAGGGTTTTTAGCTCTCCAGTCTCTGCAGTGAAATAAGGCCAACAACTTGTGCTGCACAGTGATAGCTGCGGGTGACTGGAACTACGTAGGAAGCTTTGGGGGTATTTTCAATATCATTTTGCAAGGAAACTTTAATTACTACAAAAATAATTACTTTTAGAAAATTGGCCCTTTTTGCTTAATTTCTTTCTGCTTCATAATCATGTTCTGTAGCTGCCAGTTCCCCAAGCAAAAACAAAATGGAAACACAAAATTGAACTGCAAATTAGGTTCACTCTCGCATAGCCTCACACTTTCCTTTCTGGTTCTTCCTCTTTCATAACTAGGTTAACCAGTTCTGAAAATTTAACCTCTACCATCATACTTTCGCATCCCACACACCCCAAACAAGTTTAGAATTAAACTAGAATCTTTTGGAAGCTTCTGAAATATTCTGTTAACTTATATTTTATTTTATTTTGTGTTTCCTCTGTACACCTAAGCTTTAAAACCTGAAGGGAAGTATGGAAATAACAAGTCTGTTCTCCCAATATTCTGAAAACAAGGACAGGAAGCTTTATGAAATCCCTGTTCTCATCAGATTTCCAGCCAGATTTTCAGACTCAGAATTTTCATATGCTCTTAGGACACATGTCCAAACTTCTTGTTGCTTATCGGGACCTTTTGAGGTTTCCCTGTCACAGGTTGTAATATTTTCTACCTCCCAGTGCAAATAGAAAAGTGCTAATACTGATTAATGAACATATTTGTCAATAAGTCACTGAGTTTGGATCGCTGTAATTTGTTGGGTCATATTATTCATTATTTATGAATGTTCAGGCAATAGCCAGCCAGGTATTATTCAAAATATTTGTGAACCCTGAAAGTTTTGTGAGTTTTAGAATGAATGATTATTTGTCTGTAAATTCATATCAGAAGTGTCTGATTCATTATTTGCAATTTGTTATTTTCCAGTTCACAATGTTTAAGTCATCCAATCAGAGAGCTGGAACCATATTATGTGACTTATGTGGTTGGCCATGCAATGTAAATATCAAACAGTGAATAGGCACAGGGGAAGAGTTTGTGAACAACTCCCAATATGAAAATTGTTCATCTAATCAGTTCACTGAGTACTCAGAAATAGCAAATACATTTGTATAAAATTGGGATCAATTTGCAAATAAATCTAAGAAAGAAGTGCTGCAGTATGTACCTTGTAAATAAGGAACTACTCACTGTGCTGTTCATTTTCGTTGCTACTTTATCTTCTCATTGTTATTCTCAGCCATTCAAAATCATTGTAGTTATTTTAAAAGGCAGGTTTGGCTTATTGGATTTCAGGAGACGTAAGTTTGAACAGCTCTGTTATCCCCTTTGCATTGTAATTCACATAAAAGGAAGAACTTTTTATAAAACAAGTCAAAAGAAATATTACTTTGGCTGGCGTGGAATTAAAATCTTTTGTAAGGTTAAACTGATACAACAGGGATCATGGTATGAAATGGTAGAAGGATACAGCAGGGGTCAAATCCTGATTCCACTGAAGTCAATAATAAAACTCCCATTGACTTCAGTGGGTCCAGGATTTCATCTTTGGTGTTTAGTGAATACTAGTTTAAAGTTAAAAGTGATTGAGTCTTGTCCTGGACTTCCTTCACTTGTGCACATTTATTTTTTAAAGAGGTGCCAGTTCCACTGCAAGGCACCGTTTGCATTCTGAAGCATTATCTCACATATGCTTCACTTTCTATTTACCTTGTTGATATATCTGCCTCTGAGGGTGCAGTGGAAAGTGAGTCAATGATACATAGTGAAAGAGAAAGTGACTACAAAATGTTTTCTTTTTGAGGATACAGACTAACACGGCTGCTACTGTGAAACCTACAAAATGTTGGTATACTCTTCAGTTTTATTTGGAGTCATTTCTACCATTAGATCCTGGCTATCACATAACATAGGGTAAACTTACCTCAGTTTACTGTAAAGGTTGTTATAAAATGAAACATGCTGAACCAGTGTTTGAAGTCTGTCCATGGACGCTGGAAAGAGTACTTTGCTTTCAAAGAGAATTATAGCTCCTAAATTGCACATGAGCCTACAGGGTTGTTGATTTTTTTTGGTTTTTGTCATTGTCCTCAAAAGGAGATCTGGTCTTCTCTTCTTCAGTGTGTTTGAAAAGGGATAAGCAGTGGGGGTTCTGCAGCATATGATTTATTGGGAGTCAGAGTATGAGCCATGTTTCTTGAGACACTGTCACTGGAGACATCCAGGCCAACCTGAAAGAAGATTATGTAGCCTCCATTCTGGGAAAACTGGCAGGACAAGAGATTTCCTCTGGTATTTTATCGGTGCTTAGATAGGGAGTGCAGGGTTATCTTAAGTAACACATTCACTATCAACGTTGATTTTTATCCCCTTTAAGTAAAAGAAAATCAGCTCTCAGAGTACAGATAAAAAGAAAAGGAGTACAGATAGTACTCTCGGTGCGTAGAGCAAATGCAGTTGCTAACATCTTCCAGATGTTTTAAAGTCTCATGCATCAATCTCACAATGAGATGTCTCTGTCCATTATCCATTTCTTTTTTGGACTGAATGTTACTGTTTTTAACTTCAGGAAACACACACCTAAATACTTTAATGAGTAACACCATTTATAATAGATACAGACAAAAGTTATTCTACTTTCTCAGTCTCTAACCAACAGTATTTGACTTCAGTAGGACAGAATCAAATCCTTTGTAAACATATACACATACAAACCTAGTCACGGAAAGGATCCCAGGGAAGTGAGGATTTTTAAAATGGGAATGTGTAAGTCAGAATACTTTCTTCCTGAATGTGAAGAATTGCCATTTCATTCTGGTAAGTAACAACAAATAAACTACTGAAGAAAGAACATATTGTCTTGGCAGGTATCTTATAATATTCAAAAGTAAATCTGGTTGGATATTTGGTGTCATGGGTGAAGGGAGGAGAAAATACTGAATATTTTGTGAATGCTAGTAGTACTTTAGTTTGATTCAGTCATATTCAAGCCCTTTAGTAGCCATGAATTCACAAAGCTTTGAATCTGATCAACATGATGCATTAGAATGAATGCATTTGACACTGAATACAAATACTGTACTTACTAGACCGATTTTGAAGCCGAATATTCTTCTTACCTGACTAGTTTTGAAACTTAATTACTGAAAACCCATATTGTATAATTCACAAACAATTCCCTACCTGCCTTTAGGAGTATATTTTCGTATACCAAATAGATTATCAGATAACACGACTGGTTTGCAAATACTTCAGAATGTCAAAAAATATCAAAATTCACTGAATTTTGTATTCAGAGAATACTATTCAACTGGCTCTATAGAGAGATGAAATGTTAGCCCAACTTTTGGCTTCCCAAGTTAACATTTTCCAAATCTTTTAACTCTTCTTTTCATAATATCTTTCATCTCCTAAATCTGAGAAACAGAACAGGTTTCCCTTGTTTTAATTCAAGAAAAGATGTTTGGCCCTTATCGTTCACACATTAGTTATCTGCAAATACACTTTCTTAGTCTGGGGGGCGTTGTAAGGGAGACTAAGGGGTTTTTAAGTAACTAATGTAATGTGGACAAATCCAGCCCAAGTGTAAAGAGGTGCAACTCTAGTGACTTGGAGTTACACCCACTGACACCAGTGCTGAATTTGATCCCCGTACTGTAGCTTGAGAAAAATTCTTTTCTTGTTAGTTTTATGGAAAACTTTGCAATGCATGCCGGATCATTTGACTGCCAGATTCAGATAGCTAAAGCACTATGTACCAAAGGACATAAAAGCAATATATCTAGCAATGGAAATTGCTGGTATTGATTTTTGCCCCATAAATTGACCTTATTTTTAGTAATAATGGTATCACATTATTACACATAAAGATTCAGTAGACGTGCTTTTTCTTTATGAGCAGAAGTCACTCAGAAACCTTTAGAATTCTTTATCATCAATGTACAAATGATACACAGGGAAGGCTCAGGATTTTACATTGGGAAAAATATCCAAGCATCATCCCAGTGCCATTCAAAATATACATCCCAATGCCATTCAAATATTTCACCTTTCTAAGGAAAATATGTCAATAACAGAATTGCTACAGTAGTTTGAATGCAAAAGGACATTTCAAACTTTTGCCAGGTAAGCTATAGGTCCTGCTTGTTGTTCAGATCATTTTAATGTTCCTGTAAATTGCCCACATTTCTAGGGAGAGAGTTTCTATCATTATGTGCCTCTGCAGAGATGCAACTCAGACAAACGTAGAAGGAATGCTTGACACGTGAAGTCTCTGCTCCCATTAGTTTACTGATGCTTATACCAGAATTTTGAAGTGAAATCCAGTTTGGTCATGGGTTTCAGATTCCACTGGACATGCAGTATGTTCAGAATAGTTCTCATTGTTTTCTGAATTGTTGGCCCAGATCTATTACTGATGTGGAGTGTCTTTAATCCCCTTGAAATATCACATATGGCAACTCCAGGAAAAATAATATAGTGCTGCCAACCAACCTGACAAAGACTGAGTAATGTGGAACACTTTTTTGTGTACTCCCTTCCCCCCCCCCCCCCAGCTGCAGCTTTTTAGACTGAGGCACGTAAAAGGTGACACCAACTTACTGCATTACTCCCAGCGCCATTGATCAAACAACAGGAGCAGCTTGAGTTCATCCTTGCTCAAGCTGCTGCTGCATTGAGTGCCAGAGGGGCTGTGTATGCACTGTTATCAAATGAATAGCTGCACACCCTTTGTATGAAAGCTCAAGGATGCCGGGTTGCCAGATACAAGAGAACAGAGTGGTTTGTGTGGGAACCCATGGAAAATGAGAAAATATGAGAATGGTAGTGCTGAAACTAAGGTTGTCTGACCCAGTTCAGATCAATGAAGCTGTGACCTCAACCTTCACTCAGAACACGACTCACACCTGGTTTTCTTTTCTTTTCTCTTCTTTTTTAATGTTTAAAACAGCTCAGTTGTGGGGCAGAGGGACCTGAATGGCTTACGGTGAATTGTAGTAGGTTCCAGAGCCTTCCATCTCTAAGGCTATGTCTGCACAGGCTAGCCCAGGTCAGCTGACTCGGGCTCTCAGGTCTCATGCTCCCGAGCTAAAATATCTCTGTGTAGACACTTGGGCTCTAGCTGAAGTCTGAGCAGTGTGATCCTGTGAGGATGGAAGGTCCAGCCTGAGTCCCAACATCTACACAGCTATTTGTAGTCCCACAGACCCCAGTCAGCTTACCCAGGCCAGGCACAGCCATTCCCCAGGTCTTTTATCCCTCTATAAACGTACCCTTAGTCACCAGTTTGAATCCAGCCTGGGTTAGGAGTGACTGGAAGGTGTTTGGTGGCCTTATGGAAAATGAGCTGGTGTTGTTAGTAGACAGGTCTCACTCAACACCTCAGAAACCACAGCTGGCACTAAACAACAAATGGTTGGCAGAGAAAGCGAGGACCACATGAGCCATGGAGGTTGAATAACTTTTCACTCTTAGGGATTGTCTTCACTGCAGTGTTAGCCTAGACTCTTACCCTGGTGTTGCCCCTAACCCCCTCCAGTTCACACACAAAACCATCTCTCCTGAGTTTGGTGGTGCTTTAAACCCCGGCTAGCTGGCCAAGCTGGGGTCATGGGATAGAACCCAAGTTCCGCATTCACTTAGGCTGGTAACCCTCCCACAGGCTAAATCACACACCTCCTGATAGTCCTTCAGTGCCTTCCCACAGTTCCCTTATGTGCTCGGACGGAGAGCTGAGTTATTCCACAAGTCACTGGAAAAGATAAAAAGAAAAGGAGTACTTGTGGCACCTTAGCGACTAACCAGTTTATTTGAGCATGAGCTTTCGTGAGCTACAGCTCACTTCATCGGATGCATAGCATATCGTGGAAACTGCAGAAGACATTATATACACACAGAGACCATGAAACAAAACTTCCTCCCACCCCACTCTCCTGCTGGTAACAGCTTATCTAAAGTGATCATCAAGTAGGGCCATTTCCAGCACAAATCCAGGTTTTCTCACCCTTCCCGCCCCCCCCCACACATACAAACTCACTCTCCTGCTGGTAATAGCCCATCCCTCTTTGAAACCTCTCTTTATAATGCGCATGATAATCAAGGTGGGTCATTTCCAGCACTAATCCAGGTTTTCTCACCTCCTCCCCACACACACCCCCCTCCAAAAACCACACACACAAACTCACTCTCCTGCTGGCAATAGCTCATCTTACAATGTGCACAGCAATCAAGGTGGGCCATTTCCAGCATAAATCCAAGTTTAACCAGAACGTCTTGGGGGGGGTTTGTAGGAAAAAAACAAGGGGAGATAGGCTACCTTGCATAATGACTTAGCCACTCCCAGTCTCTATTCAAGCCCAAATTAATAGTATCCAATTTGCAAATGAATTCCATTTCAGCAGTTTCTCGCTGGAGTCTGGATTTGAAGTTTTTTTGCTTTAAGATAGCGACCCTCATGTCTGTGATTGCGTGACCAGAGAGATTGAAGTGTTCTCCGACTGGTTTATGAATGTTATAATTCTTAACATCTGATTTGTGTCCATTTATTCTTTTACGTAGAAAAGATAGTAACTTGGGTATGGCTTTGCAGTATAAATGCTTACATGCAGGCTAGGCTAACCCAGGTGCTCAGACCAGAACTGCTGATCACCTGAGTTAACTCTGCAGTGAAGACAAATGCTTAATGGTGCTTCCTCTAACTTAGAGTTCAGATGCATTAACTGGACACTGTTGAGAAGATTGTACTACTGCTGACTGTGCTAAATTGGTCTGTATATAAACAAAAGACATTAGTTTCCAGGGCTATCTATCTACTACCTTAGATGAACAAATGGGTGTGTGGGAAGAGGGACAGAGGGTCGCAGTAAAATGAGATTACCTTAAGTAGTCTCCTACTTCACTTGCCTAGCCATTATCAGCCATTTAACATCAGGAAATGCCAGAAATCTGATAAGGAGTCTGATTTCCTGAAATTGCCAGCCCAGTTTTGGATCAGATGTTTATTTAAGTTTTGGATAAGCCACCTAAATCCACATTGAGCCTCGGAATCGTTTGAGGATGGCCCACCACTGAATGGGATATGGCACCAGTCCTGTAGTAACAGCTATGGGTTCTTCTGATCCTGTAATGGCCCCTGGGTCCAGGTGGAGTGCATGACAGGATCGGGGCCATATATATCAGAGTTAGTTAAGGGTATCCTATTCTGATTTGTGATGTGCAGAGTGGTCTGTCAATATTTTCAAAGGGCTCAGTGATCTGCAGCTGAGAGGTGCTATATAAGTACAAAGTGTTATTATTAAAGCTGCACAGCAGTTTGTTATTAGTATAACACAGCACCCAGTTTGATCATTATACTAGTTATATCAAGTTCTGAGAAACAAAACTCACATTTAAGGATTTGTAGAGTTTTTTCTTTTATTTATATGAAATACTTCCGTATATTTAATGAGACAGCACATAGGGAGCAGAAAACTTTAGCATCACATCTCCTGCTAATTCAATATGATTGTAACGTGCGCTGTTTTTACAGCTATTACTGTCGTCGAACACAATGAGTGACAAACACTACTTAGCATACTGGATGGGGGCAGCGTCTCCAGCTTTAATCTACCTAATGCCCCCACTGCAAGATATAAATAGATTAAGAGAGAAAATCCAATATTTTCTCCATTCTCCCACCAGAGCGATACACATTAGTTGTTTCTTGCCATCTAATTGCATTACATGGCAGGAGATGTGATAAACATTTAATGGGAGTCACAATCATGTGTCATTTCCCTTTAGATGGATAACGTTCAGTATGATTTACATACGGTGCACTTGTGCAGGGATCATAGTGCTAGCCCACATCCCGGAAGCTTGCACTTTTTGCTGATGGATTTTCTTTAATTAGGGTTAAAAAAAAAGACCATGAGTACACAGGCCCTCTGAGGTACTTTAATTAATCCCTCATGAAGCAACCTTGGGTCTTTAAAAAGCCTGAGTATCTTAGGCCTGAATCACCACTTTGTTACTCCAGTTTTATGCTGGTGTAACTCCATTGAAATGAAACTGGAAGAACATCAGTGAATTCAACCATTTATATTAAGCTAAACAAACACTTTTCAGAAATCTTTTTTAATTAACCTCCCCTTTTGTTTGTTATTTAGAGAACTCACATAAATCACTATATTTCAAAGAAAGCATACCCTAAAATATCCGTCCCAGTTCTAGTTGGATCTAATCATTGAACTTAATAGCAAAATCTACCATTAATTTCAATAGGAGCAGGACTGGTCCATCACTTGTAATCTACTAAAAACACGAAGATCATAAAACATTTTTAATGTTTAAGCATTCAAGAGAAAAGCTAAGGATCATGGTAGATGAGTTACTGTCAGGTTAGAAAATCTTCTGGCGGGAACACTTGTGTAGAAAGAGATAATGGAGGTTACTGAAAAGCTGATGGGTGTGTGTGTATGTGTTTGTGTTCATTTGCCTATTGAACACTGTTCTCACTGAGCCTGAAGCAGAACCCTGAATATGAACTCTCACACAATCAGAAAAGTTCTAATCTGGATCCAGTTGCTCAGATCACCCCCATCTGTAACTCCAATTCAGTTTGACTCTGCTGTTGCTAATGGTTTTCTCTGTGATAGAAAACGGTCCAATGAGAGCTGTAATTAAATCCTGTTGTAACTTGGTTTGTAGAAAACGTTCCCTTCTGAGGCACTGTCTGTATACACTAGGGACAGATTTCAAAATCCCCCTCTGCTAACACCACTTCACGTCTATCAGTAGGTAGCATCCTTGGAAGCTCTAGTTTAAATGGACCACTGGCTGCTGCCACTAATTTAAGCATTGCATCAGTTAAGACCTGCTCTGAGCACAGTGTTCAAAGTAGTGGTGGCAGCCAGTGGCCCTGTAATGCTAAATTAGAGTTAGCAACCATGTGGAATTTTTGAAATTCTGTAATGTAGACAGGGCACAATGGTGACACTTGGTATGAGTTGTGGTGATGGCTTTGTAATTTAGATACCTGCCTAAATAGGTGTGGGAGCGAGACCACCAACTCATTTCACACAGACAACCAGAAAGACCTCAGCTGATAACAGCTTTCTGCCGTTATAAATCTGAACTGGATTAGAAACAGCAGCCTCAAGGTGACAGGCTCTGTAGCCCATTAACAATCCCCTGAGGCCTCTTGTCCCCCAGCTGAGCCCATTTCTTACTCCTGCTGTGAGCTTATTTCATATTCCTATTTGCTGTGCTGCACTTCCGGCTTAGGAGCAGTTTGGAGAGAAAGTGCATTCTGACTTTCTGCATTAGACCTCAGAGAGCAGTTTGACCTTCCTTGACCTGACTTTTCCTATCATTTTTAAGAAAGATGATGAAAATAAAATATTCCTCAATTTAGCTTTTGCAAGTTGTGCACGGGGGGTGGGGTGGGGGGGAATGGGATTTAAAAAATTTTTTTTTTGAATTTCACTTCTAGGCCTCCTGGGACATTTCATCGAGTGATGGAACAAACAGAAATCCAGCACTGAACATAACTCCTAGCAATTGTGTTCAATAAGAAAGAAAAACAATCTGACATCAAAAAAGCAAGGGTGGGGGGAAGAGAGAGAGATTCATTTACTGATAAAATCGCCTGTGTAGTTTGCCAGTGAGGTAGTATTATAGGATTCTGCTAATTTGACAAGATCATTTCATGTGGTACTATCTGCACTGCAAACAATTACCAAAGGTTGTAAGGCAGCTTCTCTTATATGAATCACTAAATCATTAACTTCTCTGAAAAAGTATCCTAGCTACTGTTTGTGTCCTCTTCAATCAATATCCCCAGGCCGAGTATCCATGTCCTTTATCTCCCACAGGAATGACTAAACCATTCTACTAGTTCCAAATCACTCAGCTAATGGGCACAGGAGTAGGGACCTTAATTGTCCCTGACACCAACACAGCCACTTTTCTTCTTTGCATATCAATACTATACATCTCTGTCAGAGAGGAAGCAAATTGAGTTATGAAAATGCTAAGGCTGGTCTCAGAGAACATTATATTGAATTTGGGGCATACAGACTTGATTCTGTTAACATACCTCAGAATTTTAATATCCAACTGAAAGCAGTTATTTGTCATTCATTGTTGAGGTTGTCGAAATTACTCTTCTACAAACATGTGTAATACCATTTCTGCAAAATCCACTGTATTTCGAACTCCAGTTATGAATAACTGACTAACCTAATTTTTATGCGAGGAGGAAACAAAAATAGGAAAACACAAAAATTTATGATAGATCCTGCATAAACAAAACACAGTAATACTTTGTGATTTGTTTGCTGAAAAACATCACCTAGTATACATAAACCAAGAACTTTAGGCAATCTAATGAATTTATCACATGTCAGTCAGATTGCAGTGATGAGGCCCTCTAGTGGTTTGTCCTGCTGAAGTAATTTGAAGTCTAAAACCGGGCTCTGGCCAAAATTCTATTTTGTTGGGGTTTCTTTAGAATTATTGGGTCATTGAGTTTGGGATTTTAGATGTTTGGAGTAGTTCAAAAGAAAAGATGTAATTTTATGCATAAAAGCATTTTACAGAGTGTTTTATTTTGCTAGCATTTCTAATAAAGATTCAATATATTAAGAAACATTTTAAGCATTTTTATTATTATACTTACCAACAACTCCCCATGTAATAATGATTTTTCTAGGTATTATCAAAACAACAAATATTATAACCATTGTTGTTGATCTCTTTGCCATACAGCAAAAGGAGGAATTCAGAAACTAGAGCACAGGTTAGTAATTATTGAAAATGTGCTTTTTTTCTTCTTGTTTATAGCAAACTCTTTGGATCTGTCTAATGAGGGTGTTTTAATTGCACTGTTTAATCTGTGGTTTTTAAAACAAAAGATTAATATCCTTATATTTGATATTCAATGTTGCAAAGATTTTGCAAAAGTCTAACCATTCCAACCAGTAAAACAAATCAGCCTACAACACTAATACAACCACAAACAGCAACGAAATCCCATATTTCTAGGTAGTTGGAGCAATAAAATATCTGTTCATGACAACAACAACCTCAAATCATGAACACCACTGTTTAGAAGCTTCGCTGAGTTTTCAGGAGATCAGCTCTAGATGGTCCTTCACTTTCCTCTCATAGGTGTGTATTTTGCTATGAAAGGGGAATATTCTTATTTTGCTGAAGAGATTGACAAGTGTAACTCCCTATCCATCCATTTGGAAATTTGTGATTTGACTAATTAAGAGATTCTTTTTCACAAATATCAGGCCTTTGAAAAATCCTTCTATATCAATTATGTCAAAACAGTATTTTTGGTTATGTTTATGTTTAATAGAATCCATATGCATGTCTTCTTCCTCCTCTCCCATATTCCATGTAAAACTATGTAGTCCTGTCAGTGTTTATGGGAATGTATTTCCTCTTGAGGTCAGTGGGTGAGTTGTGTGTTCAGTTATGCCAATTCTGGTCCCAGCAACTATCCTAAATCACTGAGATAGGCTCCGGAACTGAGCAGGAAGGAATTCTCCCCCCTATGCTGTAGAATGGCAGCAGTTTCACTCTGACATTGCTACACAGCTTCAGAGCTGCAGTTGCATCTGTGGTTCTAGTGCATCCACTTAATGAATAGGAGAAGGACAATTGCCATGGAGAGCTGGATCCACCAGTCTTAGCCCTACCACAACCCCTGCCCAACCCCACGAGGCCCCTACAGTGCTGTCATTCATAGCAGCAAATGGAGCTCCCAAAGCACATCTAGCCTGGCCTCAGAAAATCCTGTTCTTTTCATCACTGCAGCAAAACCATACTGGTTCAGCTTAGGCTTGGTCTACACTACACAGTTAGGTCAAGGTAAGGCAGCTTATTATCGACCTAACGATGTCAGAATCTACGCTACAGCCTTGCTCCCACCGATGTAAGTGCCTTACTACATGGACATGATAACTCCACCTCCGCTCTGAGCCCGGCTCCTGGGTGCTTAAAGCCCAGGCTCCCAGCTCCTCATGGAGCTCCCAGAGCAGTCAAGAGTGTGGCTGCTCTGAGCAGGGACAAGAGCAGTGTGAAATTGACAAGAATGTCAATTTCACTGCTGGTAGGCTCTGTGCTGAGAAATTGAGCCTATGCAGGGCTTATAGGTGGGGCTGTCACCCCAGGGCAGATGGGGGCTCCCGCTGTGAGCCCTGCGTGGCTGTCAGTACCCCACACTCAGCTGTCAGTGCCCCACAAAATCCCACTTCAGTCAGTGCAAGCACTCCTGGTGAGGACGCGCTCCATGAGCAGAAAGACGGTAGTGTGGACACTAATAGTTGATTGATTTTCTGTGGTGGCTGCAGGTCGACCTAAATGAAGTCGATTTAATTTTGTAGTGTAGACAAGCGCTTAGTCTGGAACCCTCTGAATTGATGGGAATGTGAGAAACAGAGTTCATCATTGTTCATAGACTTTGTTGCCTGTTGCTTACTGTGCCATAGAACTGGTTAGAAATTTTGATATCCATATATGCATATAGACCCATTAATACATTTATTACTCATGCACACAGTCACATCAATCATTAGAAAAAACAAATGTGAGCAGCATGCCGCAATACTACCAAATTGCTTGAAAAACACTTTTGGCCTAGATCCACTGTGGGTATAAATTACTGTAACTCCATTGAAGTCAATGGAGCCACGTGATTTATAGCAGTTGAGAATCTGGCCCATACTCCATATTCTTTTGTTTGGAGTTTGGGGGTTTGTGTTGGGTGTTTGTTGCTGTTGTTTGGTTTGGTAATTGCTTTTCTGAAGGTCCACCTCCAAGAGGTCTATTCAAAAACAAAACAAAGCCCCCTATCATTTTATTGTATTTATTACATATCTCAACAGACCAAAAATATGCAATAAACCAGTATAAACAGTCTCAGCCCCAGGAGATCTGTTCTTACCAAAAATACATTTTTATACAACATAAAAGCATTTTTTGTGTGACTCCACCAGAGGCAATGAAACTTGCTTAAGCTGCTGTTTCATACTATTAGAACAGACAGACACAAAACACAGAGTTAGAGGAGAACAGAATGCACTGAGCAGAAGTTATTTAACAACTCCTTCAGGAAGAAAGTAAAACCAGTAAACTGAAAGCAAAAGGATACTGGCAGGCCAGTGCTGCCTGGCTATTCTAGGGGCTCTTCCCCCTGACCCAGGTTGTTATGGTAGTGGCATGTCATCATTTTAAAAAGAACCCTCTCCCCCCCCCCTGTGTTCAGGGAAACAGAAAGTTGTACATTCTTTGTCAATAAGTAAGATTGCATCACAAGTACCCAGATTGCCTCATCAGTTTATTTTTCCTACTGGAAAAACCTACAAGATGCCAAATTTTGCCTAGCCACTTTTGTATAAAGGGGTAACACACCAAACCTCTTTCACTTAGTCTTGGGAACTGTATGCCAGATGACAAAGGATGCCCTATAGGGTTTCGTACCAGAAGGCCAATGTTAGAATGGAATACAGTAAGCTACCATCATGGAGATTTTTTTATATGTTAAAGATGGTATTTTATTAATAATATACCTAGCACTTTTTGTAAGAACCTAAAATTAAAAAGTGCTTATGGTTTAAAATTTAAAGTGCTCTATAAAAGTAACTAATTAATTCTCACTATTCCACACAGGACACACAGGAACGTTATGTGACTTTACAAGGCCACGCGGGGAACAGTAGAATAAGAATTAGAACTCAGCAGATTTTTGTTCCCATTCCTTTGCTCAGTACATCATTGAGAAGTCTATATGCAAGAATTCACAAACTGTATGTGCACCTGGCCACCCAATAGAGACTTCTCTGGGGAGCAGGGAGATATCCAGCCAAATTGCAACACACTATGTAACAGCATGGAGATGGGAACATTTTGGCTAAAGAAGCTGGGGCGAACATGAAAAGTTCCATGAGAATTGTAATGTCTATGCAGGGCAGACAGGACCCTAGTTTTAAAGATTTGATCTGTAATCATTTGGAAAGAGTGTGCGGGGGGTTGCTAAGTATTTTTCCAATATGTTACCAGACCTACCATGTCTAGCAGTAAAAGTATGCATGCATTACGGAGCTATCTATCATTACCTATTCATAGGAGGCTGTGGGAGTCAGCTACTCAGTCCTCTGTGAATTCTTACCTTTCTTTAATGTGTTCCTGAAGTGCTTAGAAATTTATTTGCAGCTGCTGTGTCCTTGTACTTTTCCCATTTTTGTCAGTGGTCACTGAAGTTATACTTCAGTGGTCACTGAAGTTTGAAATCGCTGGCAGCATTCCTTATTATACCACTTTGATGTTGTTAAAGGCTGTTAAGAAAACAACAACAAAAACCCCTTTGCTTAGTGCAATTAAGGTTTCTTCAAGACAGTGCGCCTCTGGTGGTTTATGCAATCATCACTCACTTAATATGACAGAACATTTTATAAGATATAAGATATTATTGGTGTAATTTACCATTGAACAATGCAATTTAAACATTGCCTTTACACACACCCAAAAAGCTGACTAAAAACTGTTGATTAATGAAACCTCAAAACACTAAATGAATGTTAGGATGTATTCTCATAAAACAATTTGAGAATTGCAGTGTAGTAGTTTGTTCTCCTTTAGAAAACAACTGACAGGCAGCACTTGTGATATTTCTGAGTGTCAGGGTTTAAAAATCAAACTATGGACCAAATTCTTAGAAACTGTCTTAGTCCCATGGAAATCAGAACCCAGCTTTGGCTTAATTCATTCATAACTTTATACAAGTTTGACACTTATAAGTTTTTCAGAGCAGATAAAAAAATGTGTTTTAAGGCTGTGTCTACACTGGGGAAAATTTACAAAACAATTCCCAGCTGAACCAGGATTAGCACCAATGGGAGCTCCAGTGTTGTCTATGCTCCCACAGCCAGACCGGTTTTCCGCTCCATGTCACTTAAGTCTCGTGAAAGATAGTCTAATTGGTACAGAGATAAAAATGTGGTTTGCTGCTGGAGCTTTGTCAACATAAGGGCTCCTACTGGCACTAACTATGCTAGTGGTGATGGAAATTTGTTGTTTTGCTTGTTTTTTGGATTTTTTTGTAAATTCCTCTGTGTAGGCAACACTTTTGAGACTCAGGACCACAGAGGTTTTAGTAATAATTATCTGAAATAATTTGTGTGAAACAGCCTCTTAAGACCATGGATTAAATGTGAGCCAATTCCTGCACTTCTCACTCAGGCAAGACTCCCAGTGGAGTTATGTTTATTTTTAATATTTAGAAGCAAGTAGAAGGCTGTCTTTTTGTTTGTTTGTTTTGTTTTAAAGAATGTAGTGCTAGTGAGTTAAAAGATCCCAGGTTGCCATCACTGGACATTGAAGTAATCTATTTGTCCACATGTAAGCCCTGTGGCCTGAAGCTTTAAAGAATAAAGAACTCTCTAGTGTTGCCTACTGGTAAATGGTGGGAGAGGGCTCCACAATTGTTTAAGAACGGCACGGGGCAGGTACTCCAGTGGGGAGCGAGCTCTCTGCCAGCATCCACTGGAGAGCAAGGGCAATTGGCTGAATGGGCCAGGCCTCATTTGCATTTTCGTTACGTGATAGTTTGGGCCATTTTGGTTAAAGTACAGTTAACATTTTAGTTCAGGGGCAATAAGCTGCAATTGCTCTTGTTGAGAAATACAAGGGCAAGACATTGACATCGAATGTGCCTGGATTACCCTGTCTGTCATTGCTTCCAGCAGGCACAGTTGGGTAAGGGAGCCTGAGTACAGGGGAGAAGGGGTGGAGGATCTATATTTCGCTGAGAGCGTTCTGTGGTGGAGATGTCTTTGTAAAGGGTTGCAGATACCACCGATCCCTCTATAAAGAACTGAACTGAGATTACTATAGAACAGCTGTCATTTTCTGAAATTTCCTACTTGTTTTTCAGTTTTTTGTTTTTTATCTTTTAACTGGTTTTGCTGAGAAAGGGAGGCATTTTGCTTTTGATCAGAATGGGAGATTGCCACCAAAATGAATTGATTTTTGGTGGCAGTTTTTTTGCAAGGCTGAAGGAAAACAAAATGTGCCAGATTCACTAGGTGTGAACCATTTCCATGTCGCTCTTTTAAAGTGGCTGCTGATTGTGCCTGATCTTAACCTCTGAAATCCAGACCGGCACTTTCTCATGTGCTGCTTGACCTGCTCCTGTGCGAAACAGCACAGAAAGATGGCAACAAATCTGAAGTCTCAGAATTTCCTCTGTGGTTTTCATGCTCCTTCATTTCCTTCCTGAAACTCCTGTGCTACCTCTGTGTGCTCTTAAGTAGCTGCTGCCTTCCACTCCAGAGGTGGCTTCCCTTCAGTGTTAGGTCAAATAATTCCTAAATAGAAGGTAAAAATTGAGGCTGCCCCTGCACAGATGGAAGGGGAGGGAGAGTGCATGTAGTGTGTGTGTGGCACCAATTTCATTCTAGCAACATGGGTAGTGCTAGTTGACTGTGAGCCCTCCCCCTCCCCCATGCATGTTGTTCCCATTTAAAAGATGGCAGAGCTGCCACTGTATTATGCTCTCTTGGAGCCTAAGGA
Organism: Chelonia mydas; assembly: GCF_015237465.2. Classification (NCBI taxonomy): domain Eukaryota; kingdom Metazoa; phylum Chordata; order Testudines; family Cheloniidae; genus Chelonia; species Chelonia mydas. The sequence goes on along the minus strand of NC_057852.1, from coordinate 26,512,246 downwards.
GGGCTTCTGGGTAAATCAGCAGTATGACATGTATCGTATGTGTGAGAAAGAGGTGCACACACACCACCCCAGTGCACAGTTGTTCCTTAAAGGCACAGACTAGTACATAACGTGTACGTTGCTTTGAGACTGTACATTGCTTTGGGATCCTTTGGGATGAAAAGTTCTATATAAATGTATTACTATTCATACCATTAGATTATTAATTATTATTATTATATTTGTTTATTAAGGTACCAAAGGTACCTATTTTTGAAGTGCTGCTTCATTTTTTCTGGAATGAAGTGAGTAAGCAGTTTTCAGTAATTAATACCAATCATCTAACAAAATGTGAAGAACCAACTAATGGCTTTACCGTAATCTTTAGCCTAACATGCATAAATGGGACTTTTCATAATTGTGTGTGTGCAAGTGTTTGCTTTACTTCAAATATTATGTCACAAAATGACCAGAACAAAAGGTGTTTGTGAGGCATACTGTACAATTAGGAAGTGAATTCCTGAGCTATATAGCTAACTCTGCAGAAGGGTTTGAGCAGCCCCGTTTCTGCGGCTGAATTGTGGTCTTTGATGAGAGCAGGCTACAACAATGCACTCTTTGAGAACCTTGCTAAATCTCAGTTTAGTCGCTGAAATGTTTCCACAGTTTATTTTTCTAGGATCTCTTCCACGGCTGCTTGCTCATAAAGACCTGGCTATGGAAGGAAACTGGGCAGGAACTTTTGAATTGGCCTCTTGTTTGCCCAGCTCTATTGACCTGTATAAGGGGTTGTTGCACTTGTGGGGCCTTGAGTTGTTTGTTCGCAATTGCTTAATCGATAAATTGTTCTCAGTTAATGAATAATTAAAAATCTGATTCTGATAATGGACCAGCCAGCCCCGCTCAGGAGGTGAAAATTCTCAAGCGGGGCTGCTGGGAGATTGTACTTATAGCTCCCTGCCCGAGCCTTTTGCTATCAATGGGAATTGTTTTGACTGGGAAGTTGGTACACTGCTCCTTAAGTTTAACTCATGAGGTAGAAAGCAAGAAAGTTGGACCTAAGTTAAGGAACTAAGTTTTCTTCTGAGACTTGTTTCATTTTTCTCTTTATTTTTACAGAAGACAGGCTGTATAAACAAAAAAGGAAATTGTCTACCTTTTCCCCCACACACATTTGAATTGCAGGCACATAAAAATGAGACAGAGATTTTTGGATGAAAAGGTCACAGATGTTGGGCCAAATTCTGAGTAGTCCATTGTACTTAACCAATAACTAGTGTAACAAAGAGCACAGTTTGGCCCACTGAATTGAAAAACATACCATGAAGGTTGTGACTGTGAACTTGACTTTGGTCTCATTTACACCAGTGCAAATCATGGGTCACTTGTCCAAAATCAGTGGAGTTACTCTGGAGTCTAACTACTGTACTGTGAGACCAGAATCAGGCTTTGTGTCTTTTGCAATGTAAAATGAAATTCATTTGGCTTTGTACAGAGGGTCAGCACAAGTGAGCTGTATTTTGAGAGATTAAGTGATGCATAGCTCTTATTCTGGCCCTCTGCAGAGGGGTGAATTTCACCTATAGTGAACAGTAATCTCTTAAAACAGCTGAGATGTGACACTAAACAATTCCATAATCAAGGGTCATACAGAATCCTTTCTTTGCATAGTTTCATAAAGGACAATTAACTAAGTCTTTGGATTTCTGTACCAGGAAGAAATTTGTCTTCTTTGTCAGTCTGAATAGCTTGAGTTTGTTGTTTCTGTTTTAGAAGAAGAACCAAACTATTGTAGTATAACTATTGGGTTACAGAGTTGTGCGATTTTCTCAATCTATTTTTTTCTTTCCTGCTGTTGACCTTTAAATATTAAAGAATTCGGTGTGCTGAAAGATGCCTTGTATAAGCCAAAGCCATGATGATGCTGAAAATTCATTGCAGTGTTTTTGGATCACTGTTATAAAGTGAGCTTCGCAAAGGTATATTTCAACAAACAGTAAAAATGTTTATTCTAAAATATTTGCAGCGATAGCAAGACAAAAGAGAAAACTGCTCCAGAAAATGGGGGAAATGGAGATGTGAGTGGTAAGGAATAGCAGATTTGTTACATAGCTATTGTCATTCTGGTTTTATAGTGAACAAAGAGAATCTGGTCAGCTATTTGAGGAAGGGAGCCTATTTTCCGATATAGTAGGTGGAGGATCAGGATATCATGGAAAGAAAGTAAAGGAAATTGTTGTGAAAAATCTTCCAAGATGTTTAACACCAAATTGTCGAGACTGGACTAATCTCAAATCCCTTCAACAGTGTCCACAAAATCCTGTTGTTTGTGCAAAACTTGTATTCACTGATCCAGGAAGCGTAAGAATAGCACATGGCCAAGATGATAGGACTGTCCACGTGTTGCCCTCCACCCCCCACTCAGACACACACTCCCCCCATGTGGCCCTGCACCCCTCCCCCATCCCCATGTGGCTCTGTGCCCCCACCCAGCCACTCCCCTGTCTCTATGTGTCTCTGTACCCTCTTCCCCTGTCCCCATGTGATCCTATGCCCCCACCCAGCCACTCCCCTGTCCCTATGTAGCTCTGCATCCGCCCCCACCCCCTATCACCATGTGGCCCTGCACCTCCCTTCCCTCTGTGGCCCTGTGCCTCCACTCCCATTCAGCCCCTGCCCCAGTCTGTCCTCCCACACTAGCCCTTATGAGCCCCTGTCTGACCCTCCCGCCCCCCAGCAACTCACACTATCTGTCTCCCCATAGCCCCTATCTCCTGACCTAGCCTGACAGGTGCTGCAAAGAAGGCAGACTCTTTCTCTTCCCTAGCTGGCCAAGAGCTGCTGCTGTGTTTTATCACCACAGCGCCCTCTGGTGGGGAAAAAGGCAGAACTGCAGCAAGATTTTGGCAGAAGCTTTTTTCTGCGCAAAAATTTAAAAATATGTGCAGCTCATTAATTATGTACACGCACAGTAGCGCAGAATTCCCCCAGGAGTAATACAAATAATAGTAATTATCCCATAAGCCATTCTCCCACTTCTGCTAAAAAGAAGTACACCCAACTCCCCCCCATACTTGGGCATGCAAACTGTCAATTGAGCGTGCAGAACTGATAGCGGCTGTCTTGTGCTCATTGCTTGCACAGGTACCTCTTTTGCTGTGTGCATGCAAACCCCATGTCTTCATCTGCAACATGCACACACGTACATTTTGCTGGTGCAATTATATGGCCAGTTGTCAAAGGGTGGTCCAAAAATATTACTAGTACCGGGTGTAAGTAATGCACATTTCTACTGGTTTTATGGGAAATGAGTGAAATCAGTATTCCTCAGGCCAGGAAAATATCCTGCACATTATTCTCCTTGCTCCTCCAAAACAAAAAAACAAAACAAAAAAAGAGTGGGCTGGATGAGGTCTATAGGCTATGGCAATTATAGACTGAGTTGCTTAGCATCAGTCATGGGGGAATTATTATGAACTTTTTTGCAGGATTTGATGGAAGGAATTAAGCATTGAATAGTGTCATTTATTTAAAGAAGGCTAAAAGACTGATGAAAGGAAAGTCTTCCTTAACCAAATCCTTGGACTTATCGAAAGGCACATTGACAAGAAGAAAAGAGATGTATATACCTTTTTCCATAAAGATTTTTATTAATTTTCAGATATATAAATGCAGATTTTTTAATTAGACCTGAAGAACCCAGTGTTCTTGAATCAGCACATACAGGGCTAAATCCTGCCTGCTACTATTGCTCATGGTTCTGCACTCACCTACTAGTAGGAAGGGATGTGCGGGAGGGGGGTGAGGAGGTATGGGGAACCTCTTCCCTTTATACAAGTAGCATGGCAAGAACTTCTCCAGGAGTATACTAAGATGCAAGTTCAGTTAACTTACCAGACTTCCAACCACATCTCTAAAGGGAGGGAATGCAGGTAAGATACCCCCAGGAGAAGTTAGAAACTCTGCTAGGTCTATTTTGAATTATTTGAGGCATACACAGAAGCTAGTAATCTTTATCTGGTGCTCACATACAGTACTTGGGTGATAAACACCTTAGAAATACTTTAGGTGGACAGGCAGGGACACTCATAAAGTCAATAAGCATGAACATGGCCAACATTCCTGCAGTGGCAAGGCTATTTAAAGGAATAAGGCTAACTAAGACAAGATTGCTAGTCATCCACCTCAAAAAAGGCAGAGAATCTATTTTCAGCTACATTAAGCTGTTTGTTGAATTGGGAGGTAGTTCACTTAGATTGCAGTAGAGGTTTCCTGCACGCAACACAGTGTCAATTAAAAAAAAAAAAAAAGGGCAGTGGATAAACTTCCCAAGTGAAGTTGTTTGGTTAATGTCAGGCATCACAGTCCAGGGAGGTTAATAGCTGATTAGGTAGAAAATTGTCTGGCAAACAGAAAGCAGGGTGGGAGGCTGTACATTGTAAGTTGCCTGGTTTGAAAGAGGGTTATTCTGAATGGCTAGTTTTAGGGGGCCTGCTCTGGCTAGTGGATAGTAATAGGGAGCAATACAAACAGAACCAGTGGGATTTCAATCTTACGGGCAAAATCCTGGTGGTAAACTGGCATAGTTGCTGCATCCACATCAATGGAGTTATGTCTATTTACACCAGCTGTGGATCTGACCGCCCTTTAAAGTGCAATAGGAAAGTGAACAGAAAATGCAGTTTAATATAACATACAATGTACTAATAAGGGGAAGGGTGGCAGTAATAAATAAGCCACATATGAAATGCAGCACTTGTGGTATAAAATGACTTAGAACAAAAGCTAGAGGTAATGGCAGAAAAAAAACCCTTCAAATCATCCGAGTAGTGTAGGGTTGCAAGATAAAAAACAAACATGACTTTAAGATTCATCAGCTGAGTGGGAAGAAGACAAATCCGAAGAAATTACGTTATTATTCAAGGCACTAAGATTCAACCTCATCTGGAATACAGGGTTCAGGTTTGCTCAAGTTTTCACGGGCAGACTATTATTGCCTTAGAGACAGTGTGACACATGGCAACCGAGATTAGTTTTAAGCCTATTTTTTTGAGAAAGTCTAGAGAAACAAGAGAGGAGAGGAGAATGATTTGGAGAGGAGAATGATTTAGTGTGATCTAACAAGAGTATTTAAAAAAACCAAAACCCAAAACCCAGAGGCTGATAAAGTAGAAGCAAGTAATCTGTTCACAGTGGCACTGGGTTAAAAAAACCAGACACAGTCTGTCTAATCATTAGGAAATTATGAGTAAACAGGGGAATTCAGACAGAGCTGTTTTACTCAAAGGGAAGTAAACATATGGACTAAGTTGCTGACCAAAGCCATCAAAGCCAATAGTGTGCATGAGTTCAAGAGAGACAGAGAGAGACATATTTATGGTGAGAGAGGGGATTGAAGGAAACAATGAAAAAGCAAGGAAATGGGGATGAGATAAACTTAAAGGGGCAGACAGAATTTTTTGTGGGCCCAGTGTCCTTTTACCATCAGATGACTCCATATGTGTTTGTAAGGGGAGATGTGGAATATACTTTTTAATCAAAGAACTGTGGTTAAAGGAACCGTGTTTAGAAAATGATTGTGAACTTTAAATGTTTGATTTTTCTTTTATTTTGAACTAGCATTTGGCTGAATTTTATTTCACATTATCTCTGCCAGATACTAATACTGTCTGATCCTGTAGCCCATGGCACAGATCCTCAGCCTCAAATTGCCAGAGCCCCATTGATTTCAATTGAGATAATTTATACCAGCTGAAGATCTGGCTCCTTATCTGCACATAACTGTGAAAAGACTACAAGATTGGGTCCTAAGTAAAAAGTCGGTAGAATAGTCACACTCACGCAGGGTCAAGATAAGTCAACAGTAATAGAACGCACACAAAGTGGGTTTCATCTTCAAAGCGCTTTACAAATACTTGGTTAAATTCTGCCCACCTTACACATGAGTAGTTGCTTGCTCTGCACTGAGCAGCAGCAAGTCTCCATCCTCTTGTACCTCGCTGCTTTGCTCTCAAGTGTGCAGGCTGCAAAAGAAGGCTGTGTGTGGTTTAGCATTAGCCTGCCAGGGGAGACATGGCTCTAAATGGGATACTTAGCCTGCAGTTGAGTATCTTAGTCACAGTACTTGCTTCCCTTTTTGGTCTTTATCCTGTTAGGAGGCAGGAGTAATTTTGTGGTCCTGCAGGAGTGTTCCCCTTAATTATGTTAACCGTGTTTGTACGCGCAGTGTTCTACCCTGTGCCATGCAACATGACGCTGGCGATGCGTCAGTTTTACAGCCAGGCCTGGGATGCAGGAATTGGTGACTCACAGTCTTTTCTCCAGACACTGGACCCCTACACTCCACGATAGCCCTCTGTTTCATTTGTACCCACACATTAGGCTCATACTTAAGACATTTATATGGTCTATGAGATCATAAATATAAATAAAAAATAAATATAGAACAAGATCTGAGTTTTTCAGCTTTCCTGCACCTTGTCAGGAAACGGAGCAGAGCACGAAACACCTGCACCAAGTCCTCAACTGGAAAAGTCAGTTTCATAAATATCAACCACCTCCACCCTCAAACAAATCAAACTCAGTCTTTTGTGTTTTAAAAGAGCCATTGTTGTCCTCTGAAGGCTCGGTCCTGTCATTTTAATCCATATTCTGATTACTTCTAGTTCTGTCATTTTCTAATAAATGGAGGGGGTGTACACGCACCAATTAACTGCTTCAGCTTTAAGGTTTGTACAAATGACTTGGGATGGAAGTAGTTTTCGGCTGGTCTTTTGCCAGAAGTTGTTACTCATGTAATAGACATTTCCATCAGTATCAGAAGGCCTTATAAGAATGTATTTAAAAATAAAAAAACAGTTAAGTGGACATTCATCACTCTGAGAGCATTTTCAAAGGAAGTGTCAGACTTGTAATTCAAGACAGCTTCAAAGCTGGATTCCTGAAAGAGGAATTAACAGGAGAGAAAAACATAGCCAGCACTGTGTGTCCTTTGGTCTCTCCAGTTAGCTTTTTTTCTGTCACTGAAGATGTATGCTTTGCCTCTTTATTATAAACCAAGGGCCTAAACCTGCAGCCCTTACTCAGGCAAAATTCCAATTAACTTAAATGAGAGTTTTGCTTGAGTAAGGCCAGTAGGATCAGATCCCAAATAAGTAGCCATGCTTCTTATTTATTTCTGTGGGCTATGGGTAGGGCCCAATATAGGGAAACACTCTTTCCCCCTCTGCCAGCGCACCTCCATCCTGACTTGGAACATGCATGCTGTTTCAGATGCAGGCCTTTTATGAGTTTGCCTTTCAATTATGCAGTACCTAATGTCCCTGAGAGAGAAAGATAGGACTAACAGAACAATTTACATTTGGGAGCAAGGCAGATTTTGAACACAAGTTTCCATTGGTGTTATACTTGTGCATTAAGTAATCTTACTGTACATGCAATGGGATGTTTTCTAACATTCATTTCCTTGTAGCTGTTCATAGTGCAGCATTTTCTGTAATGCTTGTTAGTGTCACAGAAGGAGTGAAAGACTTTGGTTTTAATGTACAACGTGTGCATTGTAAAAATGCAAAATGCCTGGAGACAACATGATCAAGGTACTATCAGTGAGACTACATTTTGTTTTTAACTTCAGATAACTGGAAAATGAAAATTGTTCTCTAACATTTCAATGAGAAGTACTAGAAACTATTAGCTAAAAGAGCTTTCTGCCTGACAGCATTAATTTCCTATTCATTTCATTAACAGGATATTTTTGGTGGGGCTTATAAATGACAGCATGCTCCTAGCAGACTAATAGCTTCAGGAAAAACATGTAGTAGCTCTCCTTAATCAAAATAAGGGCAAGAGTCTTGTTTATCCTGCTGAAGAACTGCAGATTACTGGAGTTTGCTTTCAGTTTTTATTGCTAAAACATCACACACTTCTGGAAATGTGTATAGTATAAGCAGGACTATATTCTAGTAAAACACATATGCAGCCAGTTATTTGTTCCTAACATATGTATGCTCTCATTACCTAGTTACTTTATACTAACATCCCTTTGATGGGTTTCACCTGCCTTTTTACTCTGGGGCACATATCACCAAAAAGGAAGCAACCATTGGCTAAATAAACCAAAGTTCTGTCTCTATGGGACACTGTGCCATATACCTATAATTCTTTGATTAAAAGTTGGTCTTAATCCCTCTTTCAAGAGAAAAATTCTATTTGTCTTGCTCCTGGGACTAGTCCAGTTGGGTCTGATTTACTACTGCCTTGTACTCTGCATAGTCATCTACACCTGACCACAGTGGATGACTATCATGGCCATGTTTTACACCCACTTAGCACAAGTGTAAATGATTAGACAAAAGTGCAAGGCAGTGGAGAATCAGGCCTGTTGATGCCTGTGGGGCTTTTCAGGGAGCTTTTGTCTACAAATAGGTAAGTCTCTTCAAATAAACCTTCTAAAAGTGTCTTCTTTGTTTGGAACTATATTCATGTTTGGTTTGACCTAGCCTGACCCCATCTCTGTTTTTAATCTCAGATTTTGGAGATGTTTGGTATTATGGAGTTGTGATTTCAAATCTTTCTTCTTCTATTGTATCTTCTCTGCAGCTCAGAATACTGCTGCTGTGCATTTCTATGTTCTATGAGTTTATGATAGCACTTTACAAACCTCAATTAAGCCACACAGCATAGGTAAAATGAAGGTTCAGAGAAGTTAAATAGCTTTCCTAAGATCACAAAGAAGTTAGTAGCATAGAATCCAGGAATCCTGTCTCCCATCCCTGACTCTGTCTGTTTATACACGGTAATTATAAGGTCCCTATTACCATTGTATCTGATAATATGCAATAATGTTTAAAATAGTTATCCTCACAACACCCCTGCAAGATAAGGATTATTCCCACTTTAGAGGGGTATCTGAGGTACAGAGGCCAAGTTCCACCATGGGATTTATGCTCTTAATTTCTGTTGAAGTCAATGGGAGTTAGGAGCCTAAGTACCTTTGTAGATCTGGGCCAGAGAGAATAAGGGCCAGATTTTTTATAGGTCTTTAGGCACCTAAAGATATAGGTTCTTTGTATGGTTTTTTTAAAACATCTAAGCTCCTAATTCTCTTTGAGTTTATTTGCCTAAGGTCATATAGGAAATCTTGTGGAAAGAGGCAATTAAATCCAAGTCCTGGCCTAGCACCCTAGCTACTAGGCAATCCTTCATCCTTTGTATCTGTTAGTCAATATTGCCACCATGTACACAATGATGTTTTGAAAAAGCCAAATATAGAAATTCATTCATTGATAAATGAGGGCTGGAAAACATATTCAGGCTTATGTGTCATTTTGTTTTAGATCCTTTTGGCTCAGATAATGAGCCTGCAGATTTACCAAAAGCAAGAAGAGAGAGGAGTACTATCCGTGGGAAGAGCTGTGGGTTCCTACAGCACATATGCTAGAGGTTTGGAAACTCTGCTCAAATTCGATTTGTGATTAGATTTGTAATGCAATTGTGCTTTTAATGGCTTATTATTTAAATTTAGTAATTGAAATACATATTTTTGGGGGATAATGCAGGGAGAGGGCCATGAAAAGCCATAATGTTCCCCAATAGTAGCTTGTGTATCAGACATGTGGAATGTAACGTGTAGAATACATGTCTATGTTGCATTCTCCATCTGGCTAGTTACTGAAGGCTTAGAATTTCCTCGGCTTCTTTCAGTTATTTATTTTAATCTTCTGCCTTTTATAGAAAAGATTATCTTACAAACTGGATTCTCCATAGTGGATAAGTTTTGTGGTTTAATCCTATGCTTGCTATCTAATTCTCTTAAATGTAATATTTCCCCTGACATACAGAAACACACACAGGATTTCTTGTCTTCTGTTTGTGGTAATGTCTCAAGCAGTAATTCTTTCCCTGTTACACTTGATTTAAGAAAGAGCTCACATGTGACACTGAGGATCACCCAACTCCTTCAACATGGGGAACGATTCTTTATTCCCTTTAGATGGCGCCAGATCCAAAGCCCAGTTAAGTCATTGGGAATTCATCAGTGGGCTTTGCATCAGGCCCTTTCTCTTCGGTACTTCTATGGCCCCATTACTGAGGTATTTGAGCACCTCACAGTCTTTAACAGATTTACCCTTGCAACACTCTTTTGGGATAGGAAGTGCTATTATCCCCATTTTACTGATAAGGAACTGAGACACAGAGGTTGAGATCCAGTGAAGGGACTGACCATCGCAATGATGAGCATTACAACACCTAGCTTTTTAGGCACCTAGAAAATCACAGGAACAACACAGCAACCCACTAAGATGAATTAAGTATCTAGACGCCCTATACAATGAATGGGGAGAGATAGGGACTTACAAATATTATCCACAAAAGCTAGCATGCTAGGTGAGGAGCTGCCTAAGCTAGCCAATGGGAGATGTCAAACACTGGTGGGCATACTAAGCCCCTCCTCTCTCTGAGTTAGGTGTCTAAGACTGGGCTGCAGAGAAGTGCCTCGCTCTGCTTTGTGATCCATGAATAGGAACCAGCCACCTGCAGTCAGGTGACTTAGATACCTGAGCTGCTTTTTCCAGAATTTGGTGCCTGCCTCACTCCACACAAACCAGTTGGGGGAGGAGGAGGAGGAGGTGGTGGTGGTGGTGCCGCCCACCTTATAACCTATAGCCCAATAGGTTCAGTTCCCTTCTCTCTGCCAGAGGGGGAGAATCCCACTTCTCGGAGGTGCGCTCTTATCATATTCTGATGGGATCCCTCAGTCTTTCCAGTTGAAGTTGGTCCACTGTAGGTAAATAATGAGAGTGACTGGAGAAGGGGGACTAGAGCTGGCATCTCCCACCTCCCAGGTGTGTGCCCTAACCAGTAGATAAAAGAATCATTCTCTCTCTCTCTGGCCCAATATCAGTATAAGTATTTATCCACAGTCGAACAGTCATTGGGCCAGAAGGAAAGAGAGAGAGAGTATGGCAATGACTCAGTCCCCCTGGATCCAATCCCCCTGCTCCAATCACTTTGTCATTATTTCTTCACAGTGGAACAGCTTCAACAGGAGAGACTGACAGAGCCCCATATGAGAATATCTGATAGTTCAGTGGTTAAAGAACTCTCCTCAGAGGTAGAAGCCCCCTATTTAAGTTCTTTCTCCCTCTCAGGCAGAGGGGGGGAATTGACTCTGGGTCTTGAACAATACAGAAGTGCTCTAACCACTGGGCTAAAAAGTTACAAGGGCACCGCACCACCATCACTATTTCCTCCACCTCCTCTGGCCAGATTTGGAATGGGATCCAGTGTGGTAGACATGCTCAACAGCAGCCTGCTGGGTCAGGCCTCACCTGTGGTGTAGGCAGACGAATGGCCTAGCTTCCCTGGTTTGTGAATCACGCTGGAGCTTACGGAGGGGATAGGTTCCCAGGCAGCAGTGCATGTGCCCCAATGTCTAAATCTTAGGTACCAAGGGGATTTTCACAGCAGAAAGTTAGGCACCAAGCATAGACATTGGGTTATATGGGCCTGGGCCCCACCAAAGTTTGCGCCCAGGGCACAACCAGAAGTGGGGCTCAGGTTACCTGCCTGGCTGCTCTAGATTTCAGTGGTGTTTGAGCTTGACACACAGGGTTCAATGTCACTCAGATTTGGCCTGGCTGCCCTGATCAGCACGACACAGACTGTTATACCTGTGCACCAGGTATGAAAGAGAAATGGTCTGTATGTCACGTATTTTCCCCTGCCTGGGAGGCTTCATTGCCCAGGCTCCCTTGGAGCCCAACTTGTCCCCTGACCCCAGTCAAAAATTTTACAAACCTAACACCTATGGCTCCTAACAAGTTTAGGTGCCTACAGGGTTTGGCGGCAGCCTAGCAGGAGTTTCATGGATTGCAGTGGGGCCATGCACAGGGTCTTATATACCTAACTAGAGTTTAGACACCTAATTTGGTTTGTGGATTGCACCTAGGAGACTAAGTGCCTTCCTCTGTGATCTTGGGCAACTAACAGCAGAGCAAGAAATTGAACGCAGGTTTTTTTCTGAGTCCCAGACAGGCAAGCACTCTAACTGCTGGAGTGTTCTCGTTAGTCGGGAGGGAATTTAGGTGGTCTCCATATTGGCTGGTACCAGTAGGGTTCTGTGGATTGCACAACAGGAAGTGCTTATGTCACCAGCCCTGTCACCTCCCAGGCTAGGGGCAAAGTGCATCAGCTCTGAAATTTCCCTGAGCTTTTCCAGTTCCTGGGATCAGCTCACATCAGTTGTGATTTTCAAATTGAACACAACCCGGCTCCTTCCCTGCACTGCATGTACCAGTGCAGTCCCACGCTCCTTTGTGAAGGACAAATCCAGTCTCTCCTGTGATCTAGAAGCTTAAGTTCATGCAGAAAAAGAATTTTTCTTTTAAAATCAGCTCAGTCACCTTAAGCAAATCACTGAAAAAGGTTAAAAAGCTTATGGGCGTATGTTTAGTCTTCCTACTAGGCTGAAAGGGGTTTAGGTTTCCACTGATTGACCACTGAACCCCTCCCTTTCTCCCAACTCCACTCCTCTGGCCCAGATCAATGTCAGTAGTTAAATGGATCAGTTATTTGAAAGCTGTCTGTTGACCTTTTCTTCATGATTGATTGCATAAAAAATGCACAGGAGTGAGGTTTCCAGCTAGGAGAGCAGTCACTGCTGACTGCTTTCTCTCACCACTCCCAGTAGACCACTAGGATTTCCCACAGAGGAATAGGCTGCTTGCATAGATGGAGGACCTGAGAGTGCTCTCACATAACAATAAAGAAGCTGAAAGCCACATCTAGTCTTCCTCAATGGTCTAGAGGAATTATTTATGAAGAGAAGACAAGGGTTGAGTGGTTTACTGGCCTTCAAAACACTTCGTGACCTGAGGTCTGCAATTGGAGAGTCACAAGAGCCCTGTGTGACAGTTGCCTCGGGGTGTTGGCCTGTGCACCACAAGCGTGAGGAGAAGCGACTGAAGGGGAAAAACATAGGGCATCTGGTTCGCTCACTCAATCACATACACACACATGCCCCTGCTCAGTCTCAGACATGTGCCCTTGCAGGCCTGAGAAATAATTAAATTTCTGTCTTTCAATGTGCATTTAAAATACACATTTTTTTTCGACACACCTTACAGTGTAGGCTATCTTTGTGCTACGCTTTCTCTGTCTAAAACTAATTTTGTCAGGGCCTTAATTTGCTTTAAATCTCCTGTAACCAGTTCCATGGTAACCATTTTGATTTGTGGCACATGGAATGTTTTAGCTGCTAGGGATTGTGTTAGCAGTGTGAATAATAAACCCACCTTTTAACTCTTCAAATAAAGTTTGACACTGCAGTAAGTGACATTCTGTTTGCATGGAGGCAGAGAATATAAATTACCCTAATTCAGGAAACACAAAGCAGATAGATGGTGATTATGTTATATACATCACCCACTTTTAGTCTCTTCTGTTGGATCAGTTATTCAATGCATGATCTCTCGTCTAAATCACTTACTTAATAAACATGTAACGATACTAGCCTATTGTAGGGCACAGTGTAACAAGGCCTCTATGCTTAATCCATATTTTACAATGTGGCAATGCACAGCAAGTAATGAAAAGGTTCATAATGGCATTGCTTGAGTCGTATTATCAGGGACTGCTCTAGGAAGAACATAGTGCTGTATAGATAACTAGAGATGAACCAGAGCAGTGAAGAAAAGTGTGTACCACTGAAGAGCATGGTAAAAATGCTTAATGGACAAATAAGATGGTTAGATAAATAGCTAGATATGAGGATATCAGATATCTTAACAATTGGAGAGCAGGTGTTTTATAACTTGCCAATGACACATCATCAGTGGCCGGTTACTTGGTCCACTCCCTTTTCCCATGATCTCTCTGTAACTTCCCAGTACTGCCAGCTTCAACTTCAGGAGGGTCAACCCTAGGATTTGCAAAGACAAGACAGAAATGGAAGGGGGGCTGGAGGAGGGAACCTCAGGCAGACTTCTGTAAATAGCAGTGAGAGAGATTTAATGGCGAGAGGAGGGCTTGACAGGTGGAAGAGCATCTGCAGGACTCTGTCATTTGGAGTGGAGAACTAGTGGGACTGTTGCTGAAGAGGTTTTTGATAATGGCTGGAGAGGACAGGAAAATTACCTGAGTGCTGGTAACTAAAGCCAGTGGGTTGAGTCCTCAAGTCCAATGTAGAGTGGGGAGGAGATCATGGTAGCCTAGATCTTAGATGTATGCTGGGAGAAAGTGCTGACAGAGTGGGGCCCCAAAACACGTGGGGCTTAGGCACCTGCATGCTCAGCCCATGCCTAAGGCATGCCCTGCCTTTCAATAGTCTAACCTGGGCAGGTTACATTGATGTAAGAGTGTCCACAGAAGTAGTGCCGGCTCCTCAGTTGTTCTGTTGCCCTCTCTGGTCCATGTGAATTGGAGAATAGCTGCTGTATTCCAGTGCTTTCCAGCCACCACTCTCCCCCCACCCCCGCACACTGGCTTACCCGTACCATGCCTTTGATGCCAGGGCTGGTGGTAGAGCTGGCACAGAAGTCTTGCACAATCTTACACCAGCTGGGGAGGCCCCCAATACAGGGTTTATTAATAAGGGGCTGTTTCCTTTCTCTTTGAGCCCACCTTATGCTGTCAGAGTGACATAAAGGGGCCTTAATGTAACTGAGAATTGGGCCCGAAAAGTGAAATTAGAGAGGGGAAAATAACCTGCTGACCTACGTGAAAGACACTTATACCAAGTTGTGGCCACTGATATTCCCCTTTCCCCCAGCCCCTGCACCCGCCAAAATCAACAGCACCATCCTATATATGGGGATTAGGGCAGATATTACCATGACCAGTTGCTCTACTTTTCTAATTAACTGTGAGTTGCTGCCAGTTTAGAACTCACATTGATACAATTCCATTCTGGTGGTGTTTGTAGATTGCCATGGTTGCTAGTCTGAGTAAACCATTGGTGCGGTGAAGCAGTGTCTAAGGCCTATTATCCCTTGCACATCAACCACTAAATGATCTAATAAGAGACCAAGAATAGCTGCTGCAGAGTTAATAAAAAGTAAAGAGCTCGTAGTAGGTGGTTGCACTTCTACTTGTCAAATTCCAGCCCAAACTAATGACTTAGTTGTCCTGTGAAGGGTGAGAATCAAATAGTGACTTACCGAGTTAGAGGAAAGTGAGATTAGTTCAAGCTCTGAAAGTCATATAAGAAGCAATCAACAATTTATTTCTGCTCTTTTTCTTGCTGTAACATAGATGGGCTCCTCTGCCCTGACATGAAATAAATAAATAAAAACCAACTGTGGCAGCTGGCTTACTTGTTCTCAAATATAATCTGAACCACCCATATGCTAAATATGCACAGGTGTATGTGACTGTGCCCTGCCGATCCATTTGTAGTTATACATCACGTGAGAGTTGCTTGACTCAGAGTGGGTTGGCTGAGAGATGCGTTGGACAAACCAAGCCCTCGGTACCCTGAAGAAACATTTCATCAGCCAGTTTTAGCAAGAGTTTGGTGTGCCATAAAAGATGCTGGTACCAACTCTCCACAAATCATGCCACACTGAAGGAGTGATGACAAAAAACTTCACTGACAGAGAGCTGTTGTTACTTAAGACAAGTTATTAAATACTGAGGAAACATATGCAAAGTAATGTTCTATTAACACTTGATGACTTGATTCATGCTAGAGAATAGCAAAAAATGGCTCTTTGCGATTCTGCCAGGATCACTCTCAGAGTGTTTATACATCACTAACAGAAGAGGGACTTCAATGTAAAATGGTTTCATAGCCAATAGGAAAAGGACTTCCTCCACTCCCCAACTTTTGTAGTCCCAGGAATTCCTCTCTCCTACCCTTTTTACTTCCTCTTGTTTAAAAGAAATAATTAGGGCACTCTTGGCTCAAAAAGAGGGGGATAGAGAATGATATGAGATGCTCCATCCACATCAGAGGTTGAGGGCACTGCCCTACTAGCTCTGCAAGCAGCTGCCAAGCTGGGAACATCGGACTAAGCATGGTACCTGAACATTGATATGCACATTGGACAGCACAGGACACTCTCGTAAAGAAACCAGGTACTGCAAACAAGAAACACGGGGGAGCTGGGACTGCAATCCAAGTCCTTCAGCTTTCAGACCCCAGTGTCCTAACCCTCCAACTAAAAAAGAGCCCTTTTAGGTGGTAGCACTAGCAGATCCTGTATCCTCTCTGTGACACTGCCATGAGGAGCCACTCTCACACATACACACTGTCCTCAGTTTTTAGTAAGCATTTCAATGTACTGTGAGCACAGTTACGAAGTTTTCTTGCACCTTCTTGTGGTCGGTCTGTATTACTGGCTTGAGCAGATATTCCCCCATACTTATGACAAGGCATTCCACTAGCACCCATAATATCTTAACTACCAATAAAAAGATAAAAGAAAATATTTTAACTGCAGCCACTCGATGAACCCCTATCTCTTCTCACACTGAAACAGTTACCAAGAGCCATATCTAACACAGGTTCAGTCCAATGCTACTCAGAATCTCAGTCATATGAGGCTGTGGTCTCGGTAAGCTTGTAGAATTGTTTCACAAGTGGGTCCCATCTTTGCCTTATACCTTGCGTTTCTAAAACACATTTCATGTGAGGATCTCAGTGTGCTTGGCAGAAATTGATCAATTAATTTAGCTTCCCAATAGTCCTCTGGGGTAGTTATCCCTATTTCTCATACAAGAATATGTCTGATTTGTGTTCTTCCTGCTTCCGGCAGATAGTGCCATTTTGCTGGTCACAAGCCCATAAGCCCTGTCTCTACGCTGTGTTCCCAGAGTTTTCCGTCTTTGCACTAGAGAACTGAGCAGACATTAGTGGAGCTCCTGCCCCAACCAGGAATTCTACAGTTTTTCAGAATGGAGGCACCAGCATCTCTCCTAGTGGCAATGTCACCACATGACCGCCTAACATCATCAGGCCTCATGGGTGCACACCTCCATGTTCCTGTTTGTTGGCATATCATCAGATTTTGCAGCCAGGACCTTCAGTGCTAGTAGAGTACTCTACCCTTTGGAGTCTCAGCCTTGTTGGGCTGCATTATCCAGTGCATGGTAGTAGTAATTATAACATTCACAATGGCAGGAATTCAACTTTTCCCCTTTCTAAGCCATAATCCCAATAAGCATTCCTACAAGGAAGCCAGATAGGCCCCTCCCTGGTATACAGTGAGATAGAAACGGATGGATTTGTCATCAACAGACACGAGCAGCCTAATCACCTGCCAGTCTTGAGCCAATGGTTAGGATTGAAGAAAAGAAAAAATAGCAGGTGGGTCATTTTTTTTTCTCTTACAGAGGGAGAAACTGAGGCATGGAGAGTTTTGGTGACTTGCCCAAGATTACACAAGGTGTCTGGCAAAGCCAGGAACTGAACCTTGGTCTGTTGCTGTCCAGTCTTGTAATTTAGCCCCAAGACTGTCCTCCTCCTCCTTAATGAATACAACTATTTTGAACAAACCAACTGTAATTCTTTCTTACTGGGCTTCTTTCATACTGTCTCAGTGCACATAACGACTTCAGAAAATCTGAAAATAAATGCAGGTTGCAGCAGCATGCTTTCTTCATAAAGCTTCCTAGTGAATTTTGAGTCCATAATTTATGTTTTATCGTATTGAAATGTAGCACCCGCAGTAAGTTATTTCTTTGCAAATGCCAAATCTGATGTTTTCAAAGGGGGCTGAAGATGAAATGAAAGCAGAGGATGTATATAGCTGTTATTAGCCTTGAGATTGTTTATGAATACTAGAGCTGACCTGCAGGTTTAAATAACATTGATTGCTACACTTTAACTTTGAGCTAATGGATTAATGACTTGCAAAGCTCTGAGTAGCCAAAAACAATAGGAATCTATGTCAGATTTTGGTCTCCAAGTGACAGTATTCTGCTGACTTTTTCTTTGTGGGAGCATGCAAGGCATTGCACAGAAAAATAGAACTTTAAATATGCAATGATTCCAATTTGTTGCTTAGAAAATTGCCTTTTAAAAACAGCATCAATTTCTGTGTCTTTAGCAACAGAAATAGAAAACATTAAACTGATTCCTGGTACTTTCAATTATAATTTCTCAACCTAAGAGGTAAATCTTGCTGCAGTTTGGCAGAATGTATCTATCTAGCCATCCTTTTAAATGGTTCAACTTAAGGGAAAGGCAGCTCAGTGAATAAAGATCAAAAAGATATGAGAAACATCTTGCCTCCCTTCCACAATTCTGCCCTCATTTTCCCATTAAAGGCATTAGAACTGTGAAAGCTATAAGGGCAGAATTTGGCCTTGTGTCCAATACATTGGTGATTTTAAAATTGCTGTTTTGCTTCTTCTTTTTCTCATCCTGAGTAAAACGTGCCAATGTAGAAATCCTTTCAAGACTTGAAATACGGCTAAAAGGTCACTGTTTAGAACACAGACAATACAGCACATGAGACACTGATTATCTATCAGTTCTATGATGAATATGTTGACAAGCATTTGAATTTTAATAATTAATCATGATAAAACAAAGGAGTGTTAATAATTTAAAGTCTCTTAATGCAGAGTGGTAAACTACTTGTATACATGGTTTCTGTTAAGTTTTGCCTGCGTTAATTTTAACCAAAAAGAGCACCATCAACTTTAATTATTAAAGAACATAATAACATTACAAAAGGATGGTCACACTAGGTCAGACCAATGGTCCATCTAGCCCAGTATTCTGTCTTCTGACAGTGGCAGGTGCTAGATGCTTCAGAGGGAATTAACAGAAAAAGGCAATTTATCAAGTGATCCATTCCCTGTCATCCAGTCCCAGCTTCTGGCAGGCAGAGGTTTAGCGACACCCAGAACATTGGATTGCATCCCTGACCATCTTGGCTAATAGCCATTGATGGACCTATCCTCTACGAACTTATCTAATTCTTTTTAAAATCCAGTTATACTTTTGACCATTACAACACCCCCGGCAACGAGTTCCACAGGTTGACTGTGCATTGTGTCAAGAAGTATTTCCCTTTTTTTTTTTTTTTTAAACTTGCTGCCTATTAATTTAATTGGGTGAGCCCTGGTTCTTGTGTTTATGTGAAGAGATAAATAGTACTTCCTTATTCACTTTCTCCCCACCATTCATGATTTTATAGACCTCTATCATATTCCCCCCTTAGACATCTCTTTTCTAAGATGAAAAGTCCCAATCTTTTTAATCTCTCCTGATACGGAAGCTGTTCCATACCCTTAATCATTTTTGTTGCCCTGTTCTGAACTTTTTTCCATTCTAGTATATCTTGTTTGAGGTGGAGTGATCCAAACTGCACATAGCATTCGGGTTGTGGGCATACTATAGATTTATATAGTGGCATTATGATATTTTCTGTCTTATTATCTATCCCTTTCCTAATGTTTCTTAACATTTTGTTAGTTTTTTTTGACGGCCACTGCACACCAAGCAAATGTTTTTAAAAGAACTATCCAGAATGACTCCAAGATCTCTTTCTTGTGCGGTGACAGCTAATTTAGATGCCATCATTTTGTACATATAGTTGGGATTATGTTTTCCAATGTGCATTACTTTAAGTAAAGGTCTTGGTGCTGGCACTGCTGGCAAAGTGGAGGCCAGCTTCAGTAAATGTTAACAACTCAAGCAGCAAGTTTGGGGAGGGGAAATGAAATGAGTCAAAGGCTAATCACTCAGTCATTAGTTCCTCAGGCTATGCATATGCTGTACTATAATAGTTCTTTATGGGGAGGGGGGAGAAGTAACCCTAAAATGTAAAATTATTATATATAAGTAGAAAATAGACACTCGTGACTTTGGATCTTTTAATCACAAAAAGACAGCATGAAATCCTGGCCCAAATGAAGTCAATGGCAAAATTCCCATTAACGTCAGTCAGGCCAGGATTTCACCCATAATTGTTTTTACTGGGAGATTGTTATTAGCCATCCACCTTAGCAGACAATATTTTTTCTCTCTGTTCAGCTCATGGCAAGATTGAAAAATATTTGCCCTGTCATTTTCCTTGTTGTTATACTGGTGATACATGTGTAATGTTTTCTCCCAATTTAATCTACATAACTTGGACACTGCTGTGCTCACCCTTTACAAAATGGCCAGCTTGCCATTAGATAAAGTCACTTCAGTGTTTGCAGTGTTCCCTAGCTTTTCCCAGTGCTTACTATAGAAAATTCCTGGAGTACTGGACCTACTAAAGTAGCTATTCAGTTATTGAAGGCATTTGGCAAGTTTTTAAGGGTGACCACTGTAGTCAAATTGCTATTTTAATAATTTCACAAAGCTCCTTGATAAGCAGAGATTGACATTAGTAAAGAGCCCTGTCTATTCACCATTATTGCAGCTCGAGTCAGCCACCTCTCATGCTAGCTCTCAAGTTACACAAATCAGATCATTTAACAGTCATTCCAATGTTAGATGTTTAAATAGATGTTTTTGTTCCACTCTTGGCTGACTTTTCAGAAGGTGCCATTCTCAAATCTCCTACCATTTGCTTGCAAAAGTCCAGCTTTCGTACTGAAAAACATTAATACATCAAAATGCATTTAAAGGAGGAAGAACAATAAGCACTTGAAGCATACCATATGCAATAGTCAGGCATAACTCAGTCTCCGTGCTGTATTAACAACAAAACACCTTTCCCCGCAACATTTAAAAAAATGTTCAAGAGCAAAAAAACAAAAAAGTTTGTAAGAGCTCTAAACAATGATCTTTTAACCACTCTGCTCTAATAGTGTCTGTAATCTCATTTGTGTGTGTGTGTGTTTGATTTGGCCAGGGTCCAGAGGATTCGCACTAGAGGCTGTTTTGTCACTGTAGTTACCACGTCTCTGTTTTCCTTGACATTTTCCCTTACTGCTTTTTATAGAGCACAAAATAACTGCATCATGACATTTGTCGCTTTGCCTTGTGTTCTATCTGTGTGTGATGATGCAGTGTCCTACTATGATTTTACGTCATTGTATGGACAATGCCACTTCATGACACATCGACCAAATGCTATTATGTTGTGTTACCATGTGTCAACTTATGCCATGGTAAATTTGCATCGAAGTGTCATGATGGTGAAAGGCTCAGAACTGATTCAGGACTGTGCTTCATACTAGGCTTGTAGGATGTGAGAAATCCATGAACATTAGGATTGTCCCAGGAATTTCTTTGTGTACCTCTTCTGCATGATTTTCCAGCCTGATGCTATTGTTACTGCTGGCTCTGTATACTGACTGGCCAGCATGGGTTTTGAGTTACACTATGTTTGACATTCACTCCAATAGAGACAAAACATGTAATCCCTCTACTTGATGACCTCCCATCAAGCAGAAATTCTGAATCATCCATCCTGTACCCCACACCATAGCATGGTAATACAACATACCATGGTAGCCAGATAGCCTATTTGAAAGAATGACAATCCATATAACAGATTGTAGATTGATGGACTAAGACACTTATGCTGTTTTTTGTTTGTTTGTTTGTTTTTTGCAACCTGCTTGAAAAAGCATGACACTTATAATGTGAACAGTGCATGTTTACTGGGAGTGAAAAATAAAGCTGTATCTATGTTACAGTAAATGAGTTTTAGATTTGGCCACCTTCTGGATAAAAGACATCAACATTCCCTGGGTAATATATACATTACTTTTGTGTGTGAAGTGGTGAACGAATGTGTAAATGAGAATTTTGGATGTGTTTCACATACTCTATGAACTCAAGTTATATTTGAACCAGACTTCTAGAGCTGTGTCTTTATCTCTTGAGTCACCACACCTAGCTATCTTATATTAACTGTATCGTCTAATGATTTGGTTTGTTTGCAGAGCTAATTACACATGTCATTTACCCTATATCATTGTGGAGTGTGTACTATAATTTATTCATTTATATATAAGGTCAAGGAGAAGACTGAAACCAGATTAAGCTGTTCAGATAATCTTTTCTACTTGATATAGCTACAAGCAGTGACAGCTTCATAACACTCTTATATACCCTAGTTCCTGTTAATAATTATTAGCTTCAATTCTTTAAGCTGGAAAGGGAGCAATATTATCTTCAGGAACTGGAGAAGGGTTTGTATCATTTGAAGAACTACACATTTTTAGTCAGATTTCAGCTATGTCTATATAATTCTGTTCAGGTTTTCAGGGTCTTTTGATTTTTTTTTTGTTTTGTTTCTCAAAATTTGAGACAATTTTGGAAGCAACAGAGATTAATTGAGAGTACCAGATTTAGGGAAAAACTACAAGTCATCCCTATTGTCAACCATTTATCACTTTTCTGCTTAAAACTCCATCACTTTTTATATCCTGCCTTCTAGCTACTACATAACATCAATAACTTTACATATATCTTCTGTGCAATCTTTGGACTAGAAGAGAAATCAAGTCTAGCTTGTTCATGAATTTTTTTTTTGAAGGGGAGTTATGTTTGATTTCTGGCCAACAGAAAGCCCTTATACTTTAACTGTCTCTGCCCAGTCAATAATATTACAAGTATTCTTAAGACAGTCCACCATTTAGTACACATAACAGTGAGCTCATTCCTGCAAACTCATCTAATTGTTGGTCAGTTAAAATTGCATCTTGTGTTTTCAGCTTTTATCACATTTTAACCATTAAACACTTTTCTGTTTTAAACAGCAAAGCAATTAGGTAACCTACATGATTTAATTTTTTTTAAATGATCAAGCAGTCTACTGTTTAAGATTTAGCTGAATCACAGCCAGCAAGCATATATGATGATTTAACCTGTTTTCTACTTAATTCTGTGGGTGTTTTGGGACTTAGTTAATATTCAGTGATGCAGCATACTGCTTTGTTCCCATCATTCTTGCTCTTCCAGTGGCAATGGGGACCCACCCTAAAATCTATAACAGTAGGGAAAGGAAAAGAGCCCAATACTGCAAAGTGCTGAGTGCTCCTAGGATTTGAGGACACTGAGCAAATCATATCTAATTATGGAATTTGTCCCTTATATGGTAGGCAAAGTTCAAAAGATACCTTCCCTTTTCATTTGCTTCCAACCCATAATTGTTTCTTACTTGTAATTTTTATTTCCAGGTTGTTTGGTTGCTGTGTGGCAGCTGCACGACTGATACATGATACCAGCAAAAAGTAAAAACCAATTAAATAAATCAGACAAAGAAAATATCAGTCAATTCCATCTGAGAGTTTATCTATTTTAAATTACTTCCATATAGTAACTGAATTGTGTGCACAGCTAAAATGGAAAGAGAGCTTGCCCAGCCCTTGTACAATTTATATTAATAACTCAAGAGAATATATTTCCATTTGATTTGTGTGAAAGCTCCCACTGACACTGCTGGAAGATGCATATATGGATTGATCATTAACAGCAGAGTAACAAAATAAAGATCATAAAACACAGTTAGGTTTTTCCTAACAAGGACCCCAAGCTGCAACGAGTCTGCCAGTTTACCAGATTTATCAGAAACACGTCTTGCAGTTAACTGGACTGTAAGTGGTTTAAAGACACATCATCAACATTTTGGTTTTGTGTGAAATAATGCAAGAGAGGAAGATATAATTTGCAAAGAATGTAGGCAGATTTGTTTTTGAGGAAGTGAGGGATTGAAAGGATTGAAATACTCTGCAGCACTGGAAATGCAAACATAATATCATTCTAATGCATTGTTATTAATTTGTTCATGATAGCACCCACAATGTGCTATAGGAGATTTCCAGACCTTCAAGAAGGAACTAATTCTGCCCCACAAGCTCACAATCTAAGAGGTAAGGTGCCAAGGGAAGTGGCTCAACAAATAGGGATCTTTAAAATACAAGTTAAGTACATTCACTGTAGGCAGTATGGCAGAATTGGTTCTTAATGGGGCATGACTGGTTAGTTTCACACTCTGTCTAGTTTCACTGCCCAAGCTGAGGGAAATACTTAAATGCCCCATTTAATCAAAGCACTTAAGCATGCGCTCAACTCATGACTATTCAGCAAAGTACTTAAGTATGTCAATGGGACTTAGCACATGCTTAAAGCCTCTATTCAGGTGAGCACTTGTGGCCATAACTTAAGTACTTTAAAGCACATGCTTAAATGCTTTCCTAAATAGGGTTATTTTCCTGAATCGGGGCATATATGCTTTTCTGAATAGACCTGGGCTTGAGCTTGAGTTTTAACATCAAGTATGTGCTTATGTGTTTAATAAATGGGAGCATAATTAAAAAACAGTATACATGATGTAAAACAAATCAGATTTTTAAAGTTATTTTAGCTTTAATAATTTAAGGGGGAAGAAAAACAGGTAAGACATTGAAAATACAGATAGTGGGCCAGGTTCTCAACTGGTTTAAATCTGCCTAGCTCCACTGACTTCCTTAGTTGAGGATTCAGCCCCTTATTTTTATCCTGACAATGTTGCTTGAATGTGGGTATTATAAACTATTCAAAGTGGATAATGCTTCCCAAAAGATCGTTTCTGCTACATCCTGTGCTCTCCTTGTGCGCAGCGATTAAGAAGGAATTTAATGGGTACGGGCCAATACTGTTCCCATAGAACTCAATGACAAAACACTCATTGACATAAATGGAAGCAGGATTGGGTCCAACAACCCTTCATTGGTTTTCATTATCCAGAAAGTAAAATCTTCTGTTTTGAATTATTTGATAATCCTGTGCTTTAAGTGCTCATTGTTTGAAGGACAATGTAATGCTTAGCAATGTGTACACAGTATCAACTGTCCTAGATCGATAGATATCAAAGGCAAACAGGGCTATCTATGTAAAGCTCATTTGCCCTCATGTGCCCTTCTCTGAGTTCTGGAATCTGCTGCAATTCCATTCTCTACACTTTTCAGAGTAACAGCTGTGTTAGTCTGTATTCGCAAAAAGAAAAGGAGTATTTGTGGCACCTTAGAGACTAACCAATTTATTTGAGCATAAGCTTTCGTGAGCTACAGCTCACTTCATCGGTACACTTGTGCTCCATAGGAGAACCATAGCACTCGTAAGATGTTGTGTGTGGTATATTAAGTAACTGACGATGTTAAGAAATGTATTGATATGATACTTATGTTTGTAACTGCCTGGTCCAGCCTTAGTTCTCATGAGCCTCTTTAATACAGGAACACCATGATTTAAGTAATACAGGACTATAGAACAGTCCTCATTAAATAGTTTGTTTATTTTCTACGCAGAGAAGCCTGATTATATATTCTCTCTTTCTCTCATGTGTGAAATATAAAATTTTTAAAAGACAATTTTAAAATTCTCCTCTCTTGAAAATTCTCTGTTCCCAGAAGACATCTAGTCATTTTTAATGTGGGTTAGTGGCAGTAAGTTAATGAATTTCTACTTTTTTTATAGGAATTTCTATCACAGACATTTCACTAATAAGATATAGTACTGAATTTAAATTGGAATATAAATTTTATACAGTAAAATGTCTGTACTGATGGAAGAGGGGCAGAATTACAAATGCTAAATATTCCAAACTGCATCTATTTTAAGACTCCTGGAGTGCATTTGAAATGTTACATCAGCACAGAGAAACTGCTTAGAGTGGGAATGATCTTGTCTACTGGTTGATACATTCTTTGCATAATGACAGGTTTCAGAGTAGCAGCCGTGTTGGTCTGTATCTGCAAAAAGAAAAGGAGGACTTGTGGTACCTTAGAGACTAACAAATTTATTTGAGCATAAGCTTTTGTAGCTCATGGATGCAGCTGCACCACTGTAGCACTTAAGTGAAGATGCTCCTACGCTAACAGGCGTAGTTAATCCACCTATGTGAGCAGTGGTAGCTGTGTTGACAGGAGAAGCCCTCCCATTGACATAGCATTGTCTAAGCTGGGGGTTAGGTCGGTATACCCTGAGTGACATAGTTATTTCAACATACATCTGTAGTGTAGACCTGGCCTTACTTAGAGTTCCCGTACTATTAATAAAGCTAGGAAGTGTTCCATCTCTGCTCAGTTTGCTAAAACATGTTGTTTAACCCCTTCACAAGTTTAATGGACGTTGTTCCAAATTCTGAGGTGTTCACTCAAGACCCCATTCTCCTTTTCATGGGAATACTTGCATAGGGAGGAGGAAATTCCTCCCACATAACATGGAAGTAATAAGAAAGTCAGTCCGTTAACTCTTTTATCCCTTAAAATCTATCGGGATCTTGAGGAGTTTACAACATCACTACTTCCTGGACAGCATTTCCTACAGCCCCTATAGAAGAAGAGAGCCTGTGGCATAAGCCCTTGCATTAGAGGCCTGGTATGAGGTGGGACCTGCTTACAGAATCTGGCAAAAACAGATACTGCAGAAATACACATTGCTAAGAAGTGCTAAGCACACAGTACTCACGCAAACACATTGAGATATAGATTCATAGATATTAAGGTCAGAAGGGACGATTATGATCATCTAGTCTGACCTCCTGCACAAGGCAGGCCACAGAATCTCACCCACCCACTCCTGTGATAAACCTCTCACCTATGTCTGAGCTATTGAAGTCCTCAAATCATGGTTTAAAGATTTTAATGTGCAGAGAATCCTCCAGCAAGTGACCCGTGTCCCATGCTACAGAGGAAGGTGAAAAACCCCCAGGGCCTCTTCCAATCTGCCCTGGAGGAAAATTCCTTCCTGACCCCAAATATGGTGATCAGCTGAACCCTGAGCATATGGGCAAGGTTCACCAGCCAGATGCCGAGGAAAGAATTCTCTGTAGTAACTCAGATCCCACCCCATCTAACATCCCATCACAGGCCATTGAGCCTATTTACCATGAATAGCTAAAGATCAATTAATTGCCAAAATCATGTTATCCCATCATACCGTCTCCTCCATAAGCTTATCGAGTTTAATCTTGAAGCCAGATAGGTCTTTTGCCCCCACGGCTTCCCTTGGAAGGCTATTCCAGAACTTCATTCCTCTAATGGTTAGAAACCTTCATCTAATTGCAAGTCTAAACTTCCCGATGGCCAGTTTGTATCCATTTGTTCTTGTGTCCACATTGGTACTGAGTTTAAATAATTCCTCTCCCTCTCCAATATTTATCCCTCTGATATATTTATAGAGAGCAATCATATCTCCCCTCAATCTTCCTTTGGTTAGTGGTACCAGAACCAGTGTTCCCTCTAATTTTTCCCACCCAGGGGCAGAATGAATTTTGTTATGTGCACCAGTATGGAGGTGACATGTGAGACATCACCTTCATATCGATGCATGTAACAAAATTCATGTGGTGGGGGTGGGGCTGAGGGGTTCAGAGTGTGGGAGGGGGCTCATGGCTGGGGCAGAGGTTGGGGTGTGAGGGCTCCAGCTGGGGGTGAGAGCTCTGGGGTGGGGCCAGAGATGAGGGGCCCAGAGCTGGGGAACAGGGCTAGAGGTGCAGGATCTGGGGACAGGCTGGGTATGAGGGGTTTGGGGTGAAGGAGGGTGCTCAGGGGCTACAGCAGGGAGAGAGGACTGCTCCCAGCTCGCTCTCTCTGTAGCAACAGTACCTGGGCTGTGGGGTGGGGACAGGCACCTCTCCCGCCACAGCAGTTCCGGGGCTGGGGCTGAAGGATAGGTGTTCCTCCTCTGGCACCAGCAGGTCCAGGCCCAGGGAGAGCCACCCCTGCTGCGGCTGGGTCCGGGCCACACCACCCCTGCTGCGCCTGGGTCGGGGCCATTCCAGCCGCACTGTCCCAGTAGGTTTGGGTGCCCTAGGGCCGGCCTGTGCCTGGGGCCGTGGTGGGCTGCTGGGGCTGAGCCTGGGGCTGGGCTCCTGGGGCCAGCCCGGGGTGCGCTGCTCCAGCCATGCCTGGGGCCAGACTGCCCCGCCCCAACTGTGGCTGGGCCCAGGACACTTTGGCCGTGGCTGGGCCTGGGCAGCTGTGCTTGGGGCTGGCCCCGACTGTGCCGCAGCATAGTTGGGGATGGCGGAGGAGTTCCCTGCATCCTGACCATGGCAGGTTGGGGGCCAGGTGAGGTGGTGGCCGGGGGAAGGGTGCCCCTGCCCCAGCAGGTCCCCGGGCGGGTTCCTTGAGCACCTGCGCAGCGCTAAATAGGCTGCTTCGCAGTGGTAAATAGGCTGCTGCATGGCCACGCAGCTTACAGGGAACTTAGAGCAGAACATCCTGATATCAAGGATGGTACATAAACATTCCCCAAAGATAACAGGAACACACTGACCCCTCCTAAAAGATAAGGTCAGGATGACAGTTCATAACTTGTTTATATTAGGGTATGAATATGTATTTTAAAGGGAGTATTTTTGGCCAGCCTAGGTGGCAGTGGAAAGTTCTGCCACTGACTGAGCTGCGGCTATTGTCACGGGCATACATGTCTTAGTGTCCTCGTAGAGTCTGCCACGTGCTATTACCATGCTTCATCGACAATAAACCTGAACTGGGGCCGTCGTCCTTAACGGATCTTGTAGTCATAGGGCAGTTCGCTCGAGGTCTGCTGTGTCAACTGTCTGCACAGAGCTGAGACAGCACACAGGGCAAACACACAGCCAAACATCTGACCACAGGGGCTATGGTTACTCTTAAAATGGGGTTTCTGTAACCTGGGAGAGAAAGCATGTAAGTTAATGCAGTTTCGCATTGTATTAACTTGGGGTGCTTTTCCATGTGGGATTTATGGGTTGTGGGCTAGGATGGGAAGAACATGCAGGAATCCCACTCACCCCACTGAGGGCCTTCTAAGGGTAGGGAGAAGCTAGCCTTGATCTCTCTCCTTGTACGAGCAGAGTCTCCTTGCCACATGTGGACATGGGGAGGATTATGGGACATCTACTTTTATTCAGATTTTACTCAGTCCTTAGCTGGGCAAACTCCCACTGATATTGAGACTGAGGAATAACCTCAAGATTTGTCTCAGGCTTTGTAAGGTGTTAGATTTATACAAATGTGATTTAGTGTTTATGGAATGCTTATAAATTGCTGCAGTATTATTCTCATTTATAATGTCTGTATCCCCATATTATAAAGTTATACTGAGTGTTTGCATTGTAAACCTCTGTAACTGTAAATCATCAAACAGGAAAGGAATGTTAATTAATGTAAAATGCTGGCTCCCTACAGAAGGTGTTAGGTCCTGCCCACCAAGAAGTCCCATTGAAACCAAATGAGGCATTGTGAAACATCAAAGAACAAAGCCTTTGTTGATTGGTCCCTCCTCCACCCATGAAGGGGAGACATGCAAGTGGACTCCTCCCATCAGCTTGAACTCTGGTGGAAGGGAATAAAAATCCTGACAAGAAGGAACTGCCTCTCTATGCTGCTTGGATACGGAGAGGTCAAGATTTCCAAGCATAAGTAAGGGATCCCGAGCTGCTTAGCCTGGACAAGCCCTAAAGGACATATAGAGCTTGCTTATTATAGAAGCTTCTACTGCCTTTTGGAACCTAAGACTGCAACTCATCTGTGTGTGTATATTTACTTGCTTTAACCTTGTAAATAAGTCTCATTTCTTTTTCTTAGTTAATGCATCTTTAGATAGTTTATTGTAGGATTGGCTATAAGCATTATCTTTCGTGTAGGATCTAGTGTGCAATTGACCTGGGGTTTTGCGCTGGGAGTAACCTGAATATGGCTGTGATTTTTGATGTAAGGGACCATCTATCACAAAAGGGCAGGTTTGCCTGAGTGGCGGGATGGATCGGAGTACCAAAGGGGACTGTCTGTGACTCCATGTAAAGGATGTTGTAGTGCTTCAGGAGTTCACACTTGATACTTGGTTGGTGAAATCTAAGTATAGAACTCACAACCAGTTTGGGGTTTGTGTCGTGATTTGTTACAGTCTGCCCTGAGGTTAGTACTCATGATCCTGAGCCACTCCAGATGGCTTGATATCATTCATCTCCTGTGGAGATGACCAATAAACCCTGTTTACAAGGCAATATCTGTACTGGCATTCATATGCTATGAGCTGCTATGGCCTCTGGTATTTTTCCTCCTGCTCCAAATTACATTAGATCTTCTGATTCCATCACAACTACTGTTGTTTTTATTTCCTAAATTGGAGAGTCTTCCCATCAGCCTCTCTACCTCCCATCTTCCCCCACATACCCTGTTTGGAGCCTTAGGGTAGATGGCATGAAAGATAAGGGAATCCAAGATTCCCTATCACGGTGTTATTTACTACGTTTAATAGTAAACTTCCTTCAACAATCAGGGCATAATTGTGCCAGGTGCCAAGTAGTAAAAAGATCGTCCCTGCCCCCAAAGTCTTGGTTAATAAGACCCAACAGATGGATGAGACAAAAAGGTATGTGTGTGGTGTGGGGAAGGGACAAGGTAACTCATGAGAGCTTATCTTACCATCATTCAAATTTCTCATTTTTCTGAGCTGGGCAGTGACCCAGGTGCCAAAGCAAAGGTGGCTTAGCTAGTTACAGGTCAGGATGCTGTGTTTTCTCCCTAGTGCAGACAGGCAACCAATCTTCTTCTCCCTTCATTGCAGGCTGGCACCCACCATTCCACTTTTCATCTTTCTGGTACACAAAGACATTTGCCCTAGGTGCACAGCACCCATGACTGGGAGCAGCCTCAGCCTCAAGTCCAGCAATCCTTGTTCTAAGGACAACATAATGGAGGGTGTTCTTGCAACCCCTGTCTCGGTTCTGGCTGTAACAAACGCCCCTAGTGGCTGGCTACCTAGCAGCATGGTAAACTCAACACAGGGGCTCCCCGCCACAGTACAAGTGCAGTGGCTGAGGGTGGACTGGAGCTGTAAGGTTGGGAATGGAAAGGAAAGCAAGTGATCCACCATGAAAGGGGTGAGCAAAACCTTTGGCGCTTTTCTTGGAGCATATAGCTTCCTAAGTCATTACTTCAGGTGAGGCCTGTGTCAGGTGAGGTCTCAATAGAACAAGGGAAAAGCCTATGCTTGGATGCAGAATTACTTTTCCTCCCTTTTTCTAGTCCTGCAAAGGAAAGGCAAAGAGGTTGGGTTTTTTTGAGGCCTTTAGCGTCTCTCTCCTTTCTGGAAATGCTATATTGTGAGTTATGTTTTCAGGGTAACAAAGCTGTTGCATTTGGCAATAACACACCAGAAGTGAACTCCTGAGAATGATTATTTTTGCTTATAGCTCCCATAGAGCAGCTGCCTTATGAACCCAATGATAAATCACAGTCAAAAGTCCACAGTGGTGATGAGGTGAGGTACAAAAAAGACTTGGAAAGTAGAAGGTGAAGACAGTAGAGGGAGCGTTGATTTGGTTTTGATAGCTGCTAAACAAAGTGGTCTGACAAAAAGCATTAATGCTCCTTTCAGTTTGCTCGACAGGAGGTCAACTGCCAAACAAGAGAGAAAAGGGCTGGGGTGAGTTATTTGCTGGCTATAAGACTGATGACTTATTATGTCTAAATGGAACCAGAGTTGCCTGCTAGTGGATGTCCTAGTGTACCAAAACAGAGGCCTGGGCATTTACTCTCGGTGGGAGATCATGAAAGAAAGGCAGCAAAGGACTGTTGTCTGCAGTGGGCTGGCAACAGTTGGCATGTGGGAACTGCTACAGCTCCCTGCTGATGTTCTGGTAGATTCCATTGTGGTCATCTGAAAGCACACTATTCTTGTCTGAGGCACGGCAAGGGGGCACTTACAGCTGCTGCGTGTGATAGCAGAGAAGCGGTGGAGGGTTGAGTGAATGTAGTTCTGACATGGCCTTTTGAGCCGATACTTAGCACAACAATGTCTCCACGCCACAACTGCATTTTTATGATGATGTCTTGTGTCTATGAAGGGGAAAAGGAGCCTGTTTCTAAGAAACTGGTTAATGGTTTTGTTGACTGATCATCATTGTCTTCCCGACACAATGAAAGTGAAAGATGGTCAATATATTGTTTTTGTCTCATGTAATAGTGTTAAGAAGCAAGGGGGCATAGGGTGAAGGGAGGGGAGAAGTAGTAGTTAACAGGTGGTAAGCCTGGGGAAGAAATAACTTTCAATTGATGGCACTTGCATCAAGTCAGTGTGTGTGTGTGTCTGTCTATGTCTGTCTATCTGTTATTTTCACCCCTTTTATTCAGAGACAAAATATTCCTGATCAGATCTTTTTGCTTTTGTGAACCTGTATAGATCCGTAGAGCTTAAGGCCAGAAGGAACTACTAGGTCATCTAGTCTGGCCTCCTGTATATCGCAAGACAACAGCACCACCCAGCATCTGCACACTAAACCCAGCAACTGATATTGGTCAAAAGCATTACAGCCTACAGGAGACTAGATTATTATGTGCCACTGGCAGAGAAAGGAACAGAGGTGCACCAATGCCTGAGGCCCCTGCAATGTCAGGAAAATGATTGTGAGGTACACCCAGATAATCTTGCCAAGTGACCCACACCCACCCTCCAAGGTCACTACTAGTCTGACCCAGGGGAAAATTCCTTCCTGACCCCACATATTGTGATCAGTTAGACCTGAGCATGTGAGCAGAACCAGCCAGCCAAGCACCTGAGAGACAGACAATACTCAGTGCCACCTCAGAGCCCTGGCACACCTCATGTATCAAGAACTCAGCTGGCTCTAGGCATGGTTGCCCAGTAACCTGAGTTTGGCTGGGCCCAATAAGGTCTCACTAAGTGACTGTGCTTCCTGATTAGGCAGAAATGCCAGTAGATCATAATTTAAGCCTTGTAGTAAGCACAGAAACTGCTCAATGTGTTCAATGCCCACAGGTGCTCGAGACCTGCTTCCTGTACCTGGTCCTTGTTCCAACCCATGCCTGGTCCTATTCTCCACCTTCCTCCAAACCTCCTGGCTCCAAGTGTTGGTTTGTCTCCTGGTCATGGCTCTGGTTCCACCTTCCAGTTGTGCTCTGACCACTATGCATGACTCCTGTTCTGACCACGAGTTCACACCACTTACACCCCAGTGTGTGACAGTTTCAACAGCCACAAAGAAAATAGGTGCTCCCCTCTAAGGAAGTCAGTGGGTAGATTTTCTTCAAGATACACCCTGAGGATCTTCAGCTGTGGTTCAAATAGGGCATAAATATATCTGGAAGGAACCTCCATTCTCTGGAGGTCGATGGGGTAATCGTAACTGCAGTGAGGTGGTAAAACATCCACCTTCTGTTTGTCAAATACCTTGGCACGTTCTCGGTATTTGATAGGAATTCCAGGCACTGCTGATGAGCCTACAGTTTGCCACTCTGTATCGCTTGGGGGCTGCAGTGACCCCAGGCTTGACCAGTCATTAGTTGGGACTGGAAAGTCATGCTTGTGCACTGTGGGTAAAAGAAGAGTACAGATAGTGATCACCAGTGGATTCAGAGGGTCGTGAGTGATGAGCCAGGGGACACCAAGGACAACTTGCAAATGCAGAGCATGGATAAACCCCAACAACAAGATCTCTTGGTGAGCACCAAAGGTAATGACCTCCAGGGGGGGTTGTCTGATGCGTGATGGGGCAACCCTAACTGCAGTGAAATGGAATGTCTGCCTTCTGTTTGTGGAATACCTTTGGCATGTTCCTAGTATTTGACAGGAATTCCAAGCACTGCTGAGGAACGTATGATCTGCAACTCTGGATCCCTCAGGGGTTGGAGCACCACACATTGCTCATCTGGTGATTGGCTGCAGCTGGGAGGGCGTGCTTCTATGGAAAAGAAGAGTGTTGACCGCTTGAAAAAGTCATTCACTTCAGCCCCCACAATTTGACCATCCAGCCCCCAAAAAAGACTTTATAGTCAAGACTGATGCCTTTGACTTCACAGGGGGCATGGTCCTCTTGAAATTCAGAGATCCTCATCAGCTGCTCCACTGCTGAGCCACCTTCTCTCAGAAAGTGACTCCTGCAGAGAGAAATTATGACGTATGTGTGCTCCTGGCCATCAGGGCCACCTTTAGGAATGGCCTCGCCTCCTTGAAGGGAACCGCACCAACAGAATTTGAAATATCTACAGACAACATGATTTGATTGATGTTGGATTTTCTGGGCCCTTTTCCTCTCTTGATCTGAATTTACAGTTACTCATCATCCAGGCACTAAGACCGGGAAGGTGGACACCTTGTCCTGCAATGCCGAGTACCATGGGGTGGAGCGGGAAGCTCTCACTGCCATCCATAAACCCTCACATTTTGTCTGCAGGACCATCGATGGTCATCTGATGACCGCTGCCTGTTCTCTGCTCCCAGGTGATCTCTCTGTGACCCCACTATGCTAGTCGCTCAGAATGATTCGTGTCTCCCCAGATTCCAGGTTCTGCCTGCAAAAAGACCACCTCTGTTTTGGGGATCACCTCTCCATTCCCAAGGGCAGTTCTTGGCTTCAGTTACTAAGGCTGTGCCATGACTCACCCAATATGCGGCATTTTGGCAAATTTAAAAACTGGAACCTGATTGCTAGGTACTTCTGGTGGTCAACCCTGTGAACTGATGTTAAATATTTTAAGTCATGGGACCTCTGCGCCCACATGAAGAAATCTTGAGCCAGGCCAGTGGGCCTCCTTCAGCCCCTCCCCATACCTCCACGTCCTTAGTCCACTGTCTCTATGGACTTCATTGTGGGGTTACTATGTTATCAAAGAGCCTCAGCTATTCTGACTGTGCTGGACCTCTTGACAACGATGCGCCATTTTATTCCCTGCCACACTATTCTGTCTGCCTGTGAAACTGCACAGGTCTTCCTGGATCACAGCATGCTGACATGCATCATTTTGGATCAAGGTACCCAATTCATTTCTCAGTGATGGCAGGAATTTCTCCACACTCTTGGCACCAAGCCCCTCATCTCAACAGCCTACCACCCACAGACATAGGGCCAAATGGAAAGAGTCAATTAGTACCTCTGCTGTTTTCTGAACTTACATCAGGATAATTGGCTTCCACTGCTGTGTTTGGCTCAGTGCACACACAGCAATTTGGCCTACGCCTTGACTCAACAGATTCCATTTGTAGCTAATTTTGGTTTTTACCTCCAGTTTCTTTCGGACTTATCAGAAGGCTCTGTTGTCCCGGCAGCCATGGACTTGGTCCTCCTCTGTCAACAAATATACCAGGACCTCAGAAATCACTTACTTGACTCTAAAGAGTCTTAAGAGCATTATGTTGACCAAAAGCGCCACACTGCTCCTAATCTTGCCATAGGGGATAAAGTTTGGCTGTAGATCCAGAACTTGAGAATGAACGGCCCTTCCACCAAGATCAACCACAATACCTTGAATTGTTGAACAAATAAATCTAATGATCTTCAAGCTTCAACTCCCAGAATCCCTAAAAATTAACCCCATCTTTCATGTTTCCTTCTTAAAGCTGTTCATTGACAACCCTTCCCTGCATGGGTCGACCCACCTCCACCCCCAGTAATAGTCCAAAGGCAGGAAGAATATGAAGTCCTTCAGGTCCTAGATTCCCACAAGGTCATGGGGAATCTCCAATGTCTGATAGACTGGGCCAGAAGAGTGATCCTGGGAACCAGAAGTAAATGTTCACACTCCTAACCTCCTAGAGAAATTTCACCAAAGTTGCCCTGACAAGCCAGGGCCAAGAGCCCATAGAAGGAGCCCTCACGCAGGGGGGAACTGACAGGAACTCAGACGGCTCTGGGGATGGTTACCTGGCAACCCAGTGAGCTCGGCAAGGCCCAATGAGCTCTCATTAAATGATTGTGCTCCGTGATTGGACAGAAGAGCCAGCGGATTATTATTTAAGCCTCATAGCAACAGCTGCCCAGTGGCTGCTCAAAGCATTCTATGCCTTTTGGTGCCCCAGATCTCCTTCCTGTACCAGTCCTTCCACCAAACTGCCTGATTCCTGACTCTGACCACTGGCTTGTCTCCTGACCATGAGTCTGGTTCTGCTCTGACTCTAACCATTAGGTCACAGTGACATAATATACCTCTGTGTTCACACCCAACACATGATTGTAATAATGTTTGTACAAGGTACGCCTTGTGAGGTATCATTTAAAAACTCATAATTTACTGCTCAGTAATATCATGACAAAATGCACGTAGCAGCATTATATGTGAAGTTATAAACATAAGATGAAATCATGACTAAAAGTATGTTTCCAGATAAGTCTTGGAAGTGGCCAAACCAATTCCTCAGAGACAAAGGGTAAACTGATAACTCAGCCAGGTATAAACCAGCCTGATGGACCAAAACCTGCTAAATGGCCATTCTCTGGCAGGAAAGGGGGCGGGGGCAAAAAATCTACATCTTAGCAAAGAAACAGCACGGAGTTCCCTTCCACAGACTGCCTGTTGCTTTGCTCACAGCTGGAAATGCTTCTCCAAGAGGGGACAGGATTATAAAACAAAGGGGCAAACACCCATCTCTCTCTCTCTCTCTCTCTCTCCCCCCCTCCCCATCGTATTCTACATCCCTGAAAAGATGAAGGAAGCAGCCATTGGACTCTGGGGAAGGAGTCCTGATCTAATAATTTTGGTCAGTAAGACTGCTGAAAGCATGTGGTCGGAGAACTTTTCTTTGAATCTAATATAGTTTAAGTTAGGCACCAGTAAGTGTTTCATCTTTATTTTTCCTGTAAGCATTTCTGACTTTTATGACTCATTACTTGTACTCACTTTAAACCTATATCTTTGTAGTTAGTTAAAATTTGTTTTATTGTTTTATCTAATCCAGTGTGTTCAAATTGAAGAGTCTGAGTAACACCATTTGTGTATTATTCCCTTTAAGGAATAAAGGACTTAATATGTTTGTACTGTCCAGGAGAAGGCTGGGCAATGCAGGACATTCGTTTCTGGGGGAGGATCTGGGACTGGGGTGTGTTGGGGTCACCCGGCAGCATAACCCAGGCTGGTAAAAGCCATGGTGTGGCTGACTGGTTTCAGCACACACAGACATAACTGGGAGTGATTTATATGCTGGAAGCTGTTTGTGAGCAGTCCAGGTTGGAGGCTACAGCAGAAAGGCATTGTAAAGGATACCCCAGGTTACAGGGCAAGGGTGACACAGCTACCGATTAGTCTGGATTGTACCCTGGTATGTCACAGTTGCACCACCTATGCCCCAGTGTGTGACATCCTCCAGTGTCCCGTCTCCAGCCATGCCCATACCTGATGCTTCAGAAGAAGGAGATTTTTAAACAACACCCCAGAGTACATGGGATGGGGACTACATCTGAGCCCACTTTCTCCAAAAACAGTTTCCATGTTGCCTGTAAACAAACCATTCATACCATTCTTGGTGTAAAAGATTCTGCCAAATCAATGGGAAGATATTGCCTAAGAATCATGGTGCCATTCTGAGCAAGGTATACAGTTTCTATGAGCAAGAGCGAACAAGCTATGTATTGAACATTTTATGATCAGTAACAGCCATCTGACACCACTAAAATAGGATTCTCTCAGTGTTTGTGTTCTTTCTTGAGCTTTAGGATTTCTGTAGTCTTTAACCATCTGAGCACTGAGGTTCTGGAACAGCCTCCCAATAGGAGTTTTGGGGGCAAACAACTTAAGAGAGAGCTGGACAAATCTCTGTGCAATCATATGACAGGGTTGCTTGTGATGATGGGGGCAGGGGCTCGAGCCCTGGGGCTCACTTCCAGTTGTTGATGTATGTTCCTAAAGCTCAGACTAAAGCTGGCCGCCAGCAGGGGGGTCACCCCAGTGTACTGTGGGAAGTTTTTTATTGCCTTCTTCTGAAGCATCAGGGATGGCCATGGCTGGAGATAGGATACTGGGAAGGGTGGGCCAGGCCTCTGAGGTTCCACCAAGCACTCTGTCTCTCAGGTGCTTGGCTGGCTGGTTCTTCTTCACATAAGAACTGCCATAATTGGTCAGACCAAAGGTCCATCTAGCCTGATATCCTGTCTTCTGACAGTGCTTAATGCCAGGTGCTTCAGAGGGAAGCTCAGGGTCAAACTGATATGTGGGGTTGGGAAGGAATTTTCCCTCAAGTCAGCTTGGCAATGATCTTGGGTATTTTTTTGCCTTCCTCTGCAGCATGTGGGTGAAGGTCCCTTGCTAGGAATATCTGAGTATATCTCATTTAATCAGTTATCTGCCATTCCAGGGGACTCGATCACTGGCATACCTTGGTCCTTCCTATTCTCTTCCTGTGGCTTGTAATAGCCTGGTCTTCTGTGGGCTGTAATACTTGGGTCTCATTTCAGTTCGGTTTAGTGTGGGCGTGGTGTTGGTGGCCTGTGATGTACAGGAGTCAGACTAGATGCTTTAGTGCAGTGTTCTTCAATCCATGGGTCGCGACCCACTACTGGGTTGCAGCATGTAAGGCCCTGGGTCGCCTTGCTCTGGGCAGCACCGCCGACCGGTGTTAAAAGTCCCATCGGCACTGCTGCTCAGCTAAGGCAGGCTAGTGCCTACCTTTTCTGACACTGCGCTGCGCCCCGGAAGTGGCCAGCAGTGGTCCAGCTTCTAAACGGGGGCCACGGGGGTCCATGCGCTGCCCCTGCCCCGAGCACTGGTTCTGCACTCCCATTGGCTGGTAACCGGCCAATGGGAACTTGGGGCAGGGGGTGGTGCCTGTGGGCGAGAGTCATGTGGAGCAGCTTGCACACCTCCGCCTAGGGGCCAGACCTGCTGCTGGCTGCTTCCAGGGTACAGCACAGTACGCGGTGCACCCCGGCTGTGCCACTGACTGGGAGTTGCTGGAGGTAAGTCTGTGCCCCAATCCCCTGCCCCAGCCTTGAGCTCACCCAAACCTGGAACCCCTTCCTGCACCCCAAACGCCTCTTCCCTGGCCCCACCCCAGAGCCTGCACCCCCAGCCCAGAGCCCTGACCCCCTCCCGCACCCCAACATCCTGCCCCAGCCCAGAGCCCCCTCCCACACCCTGAACCCCTGATTTCTGGCCCCACCCTGCAGCCCTCACCCCCACACCCAAGCCCTCTGCCCTGCCCTGAGCCCCTCCCACACCCCAAACCTGTCATCCCCAGCTCTGTTAAGTCACAGGCGTCAACAATTTTCTTCAACTGGGTCCCCAGAAAAAAAAAATTGAAAACCACTGCTTTAGTGGTCCCTTCTGGTCTTAAAAATTTATAACTGTGACTCTGATGTGGTGACATGGCAGCTGCATCCAAATTTTGCAGTAACTAACACCTATGAAGCTTAATTACTGTGCATTAAGCAACCTTAGCTAAGGTTAAGTGGAACTCAACCAATGGGCAGAGGAAAATCTAAAAGAATAACGTCATTTCCTGTGTATTTTTTCATTTCACTGCCTTCTTGGATGCTTTTATGTTATACAGTAGGGAAAATTGTTGGCAAGCTGTTACATATATGAGCCACAACATATCTCAGGGAAAACAGTAAGGATTTCAACAGTTAGCCACAGTCAGCCTGTTTACTCAAGTATTACAGGGGTCAGTTTAGATTCAGATCACTCTGGCACCAAAGGAAAGTTTGTCTTTGAAACTTTGCTTCTCAGGAGACAGTCTGGGGAGTGGAAGGCAATGTGTAATTATAGTATACAGCAGTTATTTGTGCACTGATGCCATGAATCCCATATGGGGTCCATAGATTGTAAGTGAAAGAAAACTTAGTGTGAGAGGATTGTATGTTTTCCCCAAGGTTGCCACCAAGTCACACGCCACCCTCTTGTCACACTCTCTCTTTCTCAGGCCCACACATATCCCTACTCCTCATCACTCTGATACTACAGTAATGAGCACCAATATAAGAACCTGGGTGGATGAATCACACCTACCCACTTGTACCAACTCATACATCACAAAATACAGGTGGTTTTATTTTGGGCCAAATGAATACCAACCAGAAAACGTTACTCAGGCTTTGAGTGAACCCTGAAAATATAAATGGTGCCTGTCCTGATTCCCTCTTTTAATCTTTTAGAACCATTTTTTATAGTTACCTTCATTTTACAACCTGCCTTGTTACCTCCCCTCCAGTCTCCTCCACCTTTTTTAGGAACATGATAGATAAACAGCCTCTACATATGTGCAGAATTGCTGGCTCCCAAGACTTATTTCCATTACTTGTGTCAGGACATCACTAATGAGGTATGAAATCATCCTGACCATGAGACATTTTCTAAGCAAAGTCTCCTCCAAAACAAGCAGGCATTGTGGGCCTGACGGAGAAGTGAAAGCTGCATAGCACGAGGAGGGCCTTGGAGAGCCATATATTTGAAGGCCGTGAGTGGCATTTCTGAATTTCTTCCCACATTTGGTCCATTTCTGTTTGTTTTTTGCTGAGAGGCTGGCTTATAATACAAGAGGACAGTGAGGCTTTCCACATACTCTAATGTAAGCAAAATCGCAATGAATATAGTTCAAGGAAAAGCGAGGGTGTGTTTGGGTTGTTACACTTGTAAAATATGTGAAATGTTCTAGCTGAATACATAGGTCTAAGGAACCATTTTCTGAATATGCTGTAGAAAAATGCTGGGTTATATCTCATTACTCAGAAGTGAACCGAGTCCCAAAACTTTCTAACTTCAATCCGTTATTATTTGTATCCCTTATTATTTGTTATACACAGTAGCACCAACAGGACTTGGCTAAGATCAGGGCCTAATTCTGCGAGGCACTGCACATATACCTCTCTGAAAAGCTTAGTCTCATCAGATGGCACAGACAAAGACTGGGAGGAACGAAGTATTATTACCCGCATATTATAGATGGGGAACCTGAGACACAAAGAGATTAAGTGGCCTGCTCAAAGTCACACAGGAATTTTGTGAGAGAGCTGGGAGCTTGAATCTCTCCAGTCCCACTTCTTAAAAAAAAAAAAAGCATTAACAGCAGATGTATTTGTCACCCCAGAACTGGGGCCGTATTTTTGCTAACTACCCCATAGTGCTGTTAAAGCTAGGATATTTAACACTTCCCAGCGAAGCCGTAGCCCAAGAGGTTTCTAAAAGAAGTAGGTGCTAGAGCAGGAGGACAAAAAGAATGAAACTATCCACCAGCTCAGAACGGGAATTGTTACTGTGGCAATCTGGATGGAGCCCAAAAGGCTCTCTCCGTTTTCTGGAGGAAAGAGTTGAGGAAAACTGGAAGAACTAATGGATTCCTGAGCATGTGTAACCACACATGGATTAAAATTAGCAACAGGGAAACCCCAAAGAGGGTCGGCAACTTGGATAAGTGCCTAAAAATATTACCTGAAATAGCTCAGTGCTTTGGGTTTGCAAACCTGGACTGGAAATCTTCAGAGAATGGGGTTCCCTGTGAGATTTGGGTACTTCCTATTTTTTTGTTTGGCAGGAAACACGCCGAGAACAGGCTCTCACATTGTATTTTGGTGTTTCTGTTTCCAGCTGGATGTGGGAAGAAAAGGGGCACATAAAACTGAAATAATAATGATGGGGAAAGGGTAACTGAAATGTTTTGAACCTTGGTTCAGAATGGGGGTGGTTTTATCACTTTTTTATTTTTTAATTTTTTTTGCACATTTAAAAATACAGTACCTGATTCTTCTTGTATGCGATCTGGCAAATCAGGAGCAACTTCACTAAATCAATGGAATTACCCCGGTATAAAACGAATGATAAATTAGGGAAGAATCAGGTGCATAATCTACTTATTATCCAGAATTGGGTACCCCTTCTGTTGCAATGTTTGTCCATGAGAAATAGGCTCAAAATGAAAAATACAAAATAATAAAATAAAATTGTGGAATTTAATCATTCAGCATTTAATCATTGAATCTGGGGGTAGAAAAATAATATAACAGATGATGTCCTTATTGAGCGGGAAGGATATGCCAGGGAAGAGGCAATTCAGGATGGTCCATGATATGAAACCATGACTGCTCTTAAATAAGTACCAGAAGCAAAGCATTAAACTGAGTTCAAACTACAGCTGATCAGTTCTGTGATCCTGTACACTAGACAGCCGCTGACATGATAATAAATTAAAAAACACCTACAAAGCCCTCAGGCCTCCAAACGACGTCTCGTAGTTTCTGTGGAAGATGAAGGTCTTTTTCTAATTTTTTACAAGACTTATCGCTTCACTGTGATTCTGTGTGCCCCAGATGCCATCACCCTAGGACATGATAAAGGAGTTGCCATAAGTCTAGAAACAGGATATTGAGATTCCATCAGAACAATGTGAGAATGTACTACTGCCTAGGAAAATGACAACAGGTGGCCAATACAACGAACAGGTCATACCTAAAGCACAAAGGGCTCAGTGGAACAGGAAATCAAGTCCATTATTGTATTACAATACTTTCCTATCTCCATGTAAGGCTCCAAAAGATTCCAAAAAGCAGTGGATGAGATGTGGTGTATTATGAAATGTAGTAGATCATATTCTAGGATTGACCAGACATATATGCAGGTAGGCCACACCCTATTGCTAAGACCTCGAGTATGTCCATATTGTAATCCAAGGTGTGATTCCAATTTGGGCAGACGCACCCATGGTACCACACCTAAAAATAGCAGTGTAGATGCGGTAGTGCAGGTTTCCGTGTGGGCTGTACAAGCACTCTGGGGACCTACTCACTCTGCTAGCCTGCTCTGAAGTCCATGCCACCACATCTATGCTGCGATTTTTAGCTATACTACTGCAGGTATGTCTACCAAGCTGCAGTCACACTTTGGATTGCAGTGTACACGTACCCTTAGACTGTCACAGCTGTTACCTCGGCCATGCAGAGGTATAACGTGGAGTAAGGCCCCCCTTTTACTCTCCAGTTCAGCACTGCTCAGCTACGGTGGGGCGA
The DNA here is from genome assembly GCF_015237465.2 of Chelonia mydas. Classification (NCBI taxonomy): domain Eukaryota; kingdom Metazoa; phylum Chordata; order Testudines; family Cheloniidae; genus Chelonia; species Chelonia mydas. The sequence continues at coordinate 26,469,671 of NC_057852.1, read as the reverse complement.
GCAGGACTACTCATGTGATTAGCTGTGAGCAAGTGGGAGAGGAAGGATTGGGAGGAATCCTGGTTCCTCTCCGCACCATGCACACCCACACACTCCTTGTCCAGAGCAGCTGTCCAGGTGTCTGGAGGGAGGGGGAGTAAGTGGCTCCACACAAAGGGTTGTGGGGGGTGACCTACTGCCCCTTCCCATTTCCAGAATAAGGGTGGATCGAGGAGGAAGTAAGTCCTCCACTTGGAATGGGAGGGAACCAAGTGACTGTTTTCCCTAGTCATAATTCATTGTTTGGTCTGTTCCTGGGATGGTGCAGCTATGCACTACCCCTTACTCAGGGCTGAATGTAAGTTTGCAATCTAGCCCTGAGAAAGAAATTGCATGCGCAAGGTAGGTTCCCATTAAAATGTGACCAATCTCTGAAGATTTAAATCAGATATCCTAAACCAAGTACTTTCACGCACCCTGGAACCAGAGGCATGCGTGAGGTGTACCAGAGCATACATCTGCTATCTTGACACATCTGCTATCTTGACGCAAACGCTTCGGTGAGAGCATATAGGGAACAGTATGAGACATGCAGGGAGTAAAGTGGTTGACCAAAAAAGAAGGAACTACAGCCCCAAGAAATTAATATCTTATTCATGTTTAATGAGATGAACAACCTGATCACAAGAGACTACCCCCCTAATTTCTTGCAAGTGGATTACCTCAAGGGCATCTAGATAGAACTAGTATTAATAAACTTTGTCATGCATATTCTGGCAGATGTGACACAGCAGATAGGTTATGATCAGACGGTAGACCCCAGTACACCTCAGAAAGATTCAAGAAAATCTGTGAAAAATGGGAACTCTAGCACAAGGCATTATCCCTGGATGCATGCAAAGTAAAAGGAAATCATCCCTAGCTGATTGTGATGGGCAGCCATAATGTATCTTCCAGGGGAAGGTGGTGGTGGTGGGGAAATAAAAGACAATCATAAAAGCTGATCAGCCAAAGAATCAAGATAGTCATCCCAGCAATGAATAGTCTTTTACAACAAAATGGAGGAGCAAGGGACAAATCCCCCAAACTATCAATTCTTCTCATTTTATTTATTAAATGAGTTAAAAACAACACTACTGGACTAAGAGCCAAAGAACCAAATCCATTAAGCATGGGGAAAGGAAGTCTGGATCGAGCCAGTGATATAAGGAAATGAAAATAGGCATCTCTCCAAATTCCAGCTGTTCAAAATGTGAATATTTTGATTTGACACACAGATCACATGGTATTGTTTCTGTCCCCTGATTGGATCAGAATAGCTATCATCGAGTTTGCAGTGAAGATACTCCCAATTATAAATTTGAAATTTGCTTTCTATATATCTTTTGCAATAGTCTTATGAAATTCCTGCAGGTAAAACTATTTACTAGAGTATTTTTGGGAAATCAAATACTTAAAGGGAATGAAGAGAGTTGAAGCAAATTTATGATTTAAAATGTTGAAGGAATGTGTTTTTGGAATCTTTAGTCTTCTCTGTATTCATCCACCAGTTAGCAATGTGTGGGTGATAAAAAGCTGTGATTCAACAGCTAGTCCTGTGCTAACGATCTCTGGCCACAGTAAGCAATCAGCTCCTGTAACGCTGACCTTTCACGTGCTCAGATAATCTCTATAAAGGGAAAGATGTAACAAGTGACAGGAAGACCAGAAGGCAGCATACCAGTTTCACCAGGGAAGTATTTGAGGGAACCCCAAGGAAGTGGAATGAGGTCAGAGGGCAGATGGTGAGGTGGGAACTTGAAGGACTAACCTGAGTTATTTGAGTTGCTGTAACATTACACTGAATGAAAACATCCTTTAGTTATAAACCAACGTCTTTATTGCAGCCCTGCACTAGGTATATGAAGCAATTAGTACAAATAAACTACAACATTACTGAACACGAGCATATATATATTTCTTTAATTTTACAGCAATAGAACAGGCCAAATATCCATATATATTATATTTAATGAGAGAGATTCTACTTTTAATGAAGTCTCTGTGCTCTGCAGTGCACTGAATGCAGATTTGCTAGTTAATAAAGCCCTAACAGTGTTTCTGTTCATGGAAAATGAATCTGAAACGATTGTCAGATTATCTGTTTGGCATGCCTGACTGGTGTCTGGAGTGGCTTTGCTAATGTGCTATTACTCAATGTCATTAACCCACAGAAGTGATTGAAAGGTGAATTTATATTTGCATCATGCTGTTCGGAATAGGCGGTACTCTGGATTAATAGTGTCCTGTGAAATGATGCTGCACAGGATAAAATGAGCCATTCATTTCAGAAAGCACATGGCCATACTCTATGTAGGTTCCCTTAAGATTTGTATAGTATTCAGACTGTGAAATGACAGCAACACAAAGTTGCCTGTAAAGAGACAGGCAACTTTTTGCTATTTGTTTGCTGTTTTGTTTGACATTAGAAATCTGAAGTTTTACAGTTCCTAAGAGAAGCCTCCTATTTCGCTCCTCAGCAGCAGAAGCCACATTCAATACTTTGGAAATATACTGTGTAGAACATCTATAAAAATGTTCCATTTAAAAAAAAAGGGGGGGGGGATGGTTAGCGAGAAATGCAGGTGGAAGACTTTTACATTCCTTCACCATGACTTTAAACTTTGAATGGGTTAATTAAGATGTCCAAAACATTTCCCCCCCCCCTTCCTAAAAATGTGTACTTTTGTCCCCTTCTCTTCCTAAGATAAAGCATCAGTATTAAATTGCCAGTTGGAGGCTACTTAATGCTTTCAGTCCCAGGCTGCTATTTAAAATAACATTCCTTATTTTTTTTTTTCTTTCAAGGACTATTTGCACAGTATAAATTAGCATCCACACCATTCCATTTGAATGTTTCTTTTAACTGAAAGGGGTCTGCAAGGATTTGTCCAGGCATGTAAGGAAAAGGGAATGTTCTGTTGCCTATTAAATCAAATAAGAGAGGAGGAAAATTGAGCTATGACTGTATTTTGTGTTTTCTGGAGATCAACTTCTTCCATTTGAGTTTACAACCATGTCTGAGGCCTGATGTGATTAATATTCTGCCCATTCTGGTTTTTAAAATAATTTGGGTATTTAAAAAGAAAAGAAAAGAACTCGTAGCTTTTTCTGTGCCACACTTCACAAAGGTCAGAAAAGTATGATAGAGCACGATAATCTCACTCAACATACAGTATTTCAAATGCTTTCAAGGACCCAGAGAATGGACATTGACTTTACGACATTAGGAGCATACTCCTCTAGGGTTTACCCAATCAAAACTCCCATTACCTTTAGGAAGAGGTTGGCCAGCATGATCATTTGTAGTAGGTGTCCACACCCAAATGTTACAGAAGAAAAGTTTAAAGATCTGGCGTGTGAGTGAAAATTGTGTGACATTAACAAATTATAGAAAAGGAAATTGCAGGGGGAGAAAACTTGATCTTAAATGAGAGGTGTCATGGTAATAAATGACATCTGAGAGTTATGTTGACAGGCTAGTGTGTCTTGGATGAGGATCTGGAAAACTGCATGTCAGCAGTATGGAGACACTTCTGTGTTATGCAGTTGATTTGGATACTTTTCAGACACAAGTATATTTCCTTTAAAAAAAAAAAGTATCTTATTAGAAAATGTTTTCTTAAATACCTTAGATTAGTGCTGATGTTTAAAAATTTGATTTGTTTAAAAAGTATAATGTGATAAATGATGGCAATATTCTGTAGACTCAAAAAATAATAGATCATACTTACTATTCTTATTAATTACTGTTGTATTTATTCTGTTTAATCAGATGGAGACCAGTTTTCTATTGTCATGTCTCATAATAATAATTGCACTAATGAGTGTAATTGTTACAATAACGAGAACTGAAACCTAACAGCAGTAACCCCTAAATTATCTTGCATAAAAACAGATGCATGCAGAGCAATCTTTAATTTCCTTGCTTGTGCTGCTTAGCGTTACAGCTTAAATATACAGACTCTTCTTGTGTGCATTAATTTGTGTTTTATTTGATGGTAAAATAAAAAGAAAAGAATCTGAAGTTCATCCACATGGACATGATAGATTGCAACAGCTTCTCCGGGGCATTCATTCATCACATAAATTTAATACATATATTTAATCTCCTGGTTTTTTAAATGGAGAGTCCATCAAACATGTACAAAGTTAATTAGCACAGCTTCTTAGGAAAAGAGTTATGCTAGAGGCAGTTTTAAAATCTTGTGTATTTTAATTTTTTTTTAATCTAAATATTGAAATCAAAAGGACTGTGTACACTTACCTGCACAAAGTGGATTTAGCCCATATTTCTAGAACCAAAACTGCTCTTTCACTATCACTCTGGAAAATATCTTTATGCCATTTTTATTTTTGTTAACCAACAAAACGCTATCTGAGCTTGTCCGAGCACACCCAATGACGAGCAAAAAGTGACACATTCTGTTGCTTCATGGCGCCAAGATGAAAGCTGCAGAGGTGGGATACAAAAGTATAATAAATGATCATCTAGTTCTGGAAATCATTAAGTAACCCCAGAATTGTAGTGTTTGTCCTCTCGTTGAATCGTTATGCCACTGAAAAACCAACTTTGTGTAGCATTAATATATATGAAGTGTAGATAAAAGCCTTGAAAATTCGAGAGGTTAATTTTTTAAAGGGCAAGAAATTAATCAGAATTAAAATGTATTTCTTATTTTTATTACTATAACTTAGACTATGAAAACAGAAAGAATGTTAAAAATCACTGCTGATGCTGTTAGTGTAGTGTTGCATTTCACTCCAAAAGGAGAACAAAATGAGTGACCTTTTCCTCTTCCCACTGAAGTCTGTGACATTGATTTAAATCCGAGCAGAATCAGACCCCAGACTGTTCAGTTTCAATGTTGTCCCTAGTCTGTTATGCTTCCTGCTTCTCTTTCATTAACACAATACTATTGTGTTTGCATTCCCAATACTGGATTACCCCTGAAAATAGCAAAAAAGAAAAAAAAAATCACAGATACATGTTAATTAGGAAATTAAAAAAATAAAATCCCATAAAGTATATTTAATGTTGGTTGTTGGTTGAAGAATAAATTATTCCTGGTTTAATCAATTTTTTTAAATGCCTCTGTATCTAAATGTTTTTGCCTATGTCAAACTGATAATGTTCCCTTGACTTTAATGGCTTATTTTCACTCAACATATAAATACATTGTAAAACAACTCTGTCAACAATTCTTCCCAAATAATATTTTGTGACATTTCCAAATAGGCTAAACTACACTAAATCCTTGTCAGGTTTTTTTTTTTTTTTGCTGGTGGGGGAGATTGGGGTTATGAGCCCCCAAATCAATCTAAATGTATCCCTTTCTCCTACTGTGTGCTCTTGTACTCATGCAATTCATTAATAGTCCAAACTTAAAATGTATAAAGAAAAACAAACAAACTCCTGTCTGGGGGGGAGAAGCCTTTTATAGTTCATTTCAGAACAAATTTATCTTCACTTTATAATCTCCAGAAAAGAAAGACGCCAACCTACTTATGGCAAGACCAGTGTACACTTGGACTATCTAATTCTAGAACATTCCCTGCAGTTAGTCTGGGTGCCTTCAAATGAAATAGGAAATTTTCTTGAGAGGGACCCCTCAATATGAGTGGAGATATTTGGATGAATTAAGAAATCCCTGCACACAATTGACTCTTTGACCAGTGACAGGCCATCTGTGGCACTGCAGCCTGCTTCCTTAGGCCCTCTTTTTAGAGGGGTAGCCTGCTGCACACCCCTATCCCCTCTTTTTGACCAGGTCTTCTCCTCACAGTGACCCACTTACCTAGCTCGGTAGTGTCCTTCTGCAGGGATATCACTTGCTCAGAAATGTACAACACAGAGATATATTCTAGGATATAAATTGTGCCAAAGCCTCCAAAGTCCTTTTAAATATGAAAATAGGAGGAATAATGAGAGCTTCTGTGAGGAAGGTTTACTTGGTTGGCTGCTGGATGCCATGGTGCTAGAAGGGGCAGAGGTGTGGGCTGAACAGTGGCCCTTTGAAGAGAAACCTGCACAAATGGAAGAGCAGACCTTCCCTCCCCATGTCACTTAAATCAGATAAATGGAACTCTGGCTCATTGGGGAGGGTGTGTATGCAAGGAGGGGCCCATATGTACGTGGTCGAGTGGTATTGAGAAATCAGTGCACTGTGGTGGGAGCTTGTCAGAGGTTCACATTATTCAGGTAAGTATTGAACTTTAGGGTGCTTGTGTGAACGGTGCTTCAGAAAGAGAAGATCCCTCTCACTCGTGTAATCCAAGATCTCTGACAATTATGAGGGCAGCCAGTGTGGTAGAACCCTCCCAGGGGCTGTGTTTCACTCTCACTTGGATACATTTTACTTTATGGTTTAAAAGGCCAGCTGTGGGGAGGGGCTGGCACTGATCCTCTTGTCCACATGAGAAACCAACCCCCAATCACACTTTCTCCTGAGTGCCCTGGGGGCTTTGTGATTGTTCGATTTTAATTTTTTATTGTTGTGTTAGCTTAACCTGCAGCTGACCCATACAGATTTCATTTGGAGCAGCGCCACTTAGTAGTAATGCTTTTTCTGACACCCTGTAGAAATTATTCTGCCAGTCGTGTGGTTTCAGCCATCAGCGCTGGCGTAAGTTCTTTCTGGCGCATCCCCTTGTGAGGAGCCTTGTACAGGATTTCTTTTTTAATTATTTAGCACCTCGCTCTTGGCATTACATTTGAACTCTAGAACTTTTCAAGTCCACTTACTTTCCTCGAGTTTGATAGGTGGTTGCTAGCCCTTGGAGTGCCACTCTGATGAAGGCGACCATGTTCTTGGAACATCTACATAAATGGCTGAAATATGCAAGGGATTCAGCTCTTGGCAGATATCTTTAAAAGGAAGTGGATGGGATGATTTTTCACTCCCTCCTCCTCCTCCCCCGAACACACATGCACACACGCCCCTCTCGTACATGCCCAGGAGAGGAAAGGAGAGGAAGCTCTTTGTCCTAGAGTGGATGAATGTGGTTGGATGATGATGACAGTTTTGCACATGTGCAGAGTTGTGATTACACTCAACTTCCAGTGACTATGAATTTGTGAAATGTCCCAGTAAATTTAAGTTTCCGTGAGGAGGAAACCATTATTTTTTGGGTACATGCATGAATTTTAAAACCATTCAAGATGTGTTCCCACAAAGCAGTTTAAATATGATTTATACAAGCACATGTACGTCTATACTCAACACTGGGCCACCTCAAAACTATATGCACAATATTCCTAATCCTGCATCAAGAACTATGCAGGTAGACCCCCCTACATCAGCGTGGAGCCTCCTTGTATTAAGTGGGGTTCTGTGTGAGTTCAGAGGCCTGCCCTGAGTGGTTCTCAGTGGAATCAGAGCCTTATATCTATCTCCACTGCTTACACATGCATACAACTTACTTGTGTTTCATCCTTCATACTGGAAAGGCTGGGTGAAATCCTGGCTCTATTAAAGTCAATGGCAAGTTCCCATTGACATCAGTGGCTCCAGGATTTTATCCGCTATGTCCAACATAATTTCCAGAGGTATATGCTGCCCCTAGAAAGCAGTATTTAAAGGCATTATTTCACAATGCCTGCTGATATGCATTATTGCTTTCTTCAAGTAGGTTTTGTAAGAATGACTTAAGAAAATAGAGGTGTGGTAATGTAATTAATGCTAACAAAACAGGCTCATTACCATGCTGATTGCTGATTATACTGAATGCTCCCCTCCTCCTAGCAAACTGATCCTTCAGGAAATCAATTTTAATTTTACAAGAAAAAAGCAGAAAACTAAAATAAATGTGCCTGTTTCAACTGAGCCTCTGGCATAGCCTTGGGAGCTCAGAAATCAGGCGGACTTGGGCTATTTTTCCGTTTAAATATGTTTTAGAAATAGCAGCAGGATGTCTAATTAAATGGCAAGAAAAACAAGTATATCATTAAAATTTCGATGTTGGTGTTGGGTTTCAATTTGGAAAGAATTCTCTTGATTGATTATAAACCCTGCAAAAACACAGGAACGAACTCCTGAAAGGGGTGGGTGGGTGTGCCTGTGAGTGCCTGCATACTGACTGACTGACCCACTGGAAGGGCTTTGTGAGGCTGTAGTGTGCCTGTTGTGTAGTCAGTGTTTTCATTCTCCAGTGCTAGCAATTAGGCAGCAAACGGAGCAGGGGAGGGGGCGTTTCTTGGCAGCAGAACTTTGATCCAAGGAGCGGGGCTTCTGCACCAGATCTAGGGACCCTGCTCCGCCTGGCTTCCCAGCGTCCTGGCTCCACTGAAGCTATGATAACATGGGAGTTGCTGCTGGACCCTTCGGAGAGGAGAGGATGGGTTTCTCAAACACCAGGAGAAAGGTGCTATAGAGGCAGTGTCACATGCATGGGATGGGAGAAATCAGGGTATAGATTACTCTCTCCCCATGCAGGTCTTGGGGAGATGACTCCCTCTCTTACTTAACTGTAATCATGTCAGGTAAAGAATCAACATCTAGAACCAGGCTGAGAGATGGTTGTGTCTGAGTAAGGACTGCGGCATTGGACCCTAGGCAATGGTACCCTTAATGCCTAAGTCTCGTATAAGGAATGGCAACTGCAGCAGAAAAGATTTAATATTTATGGTAAATAAATAAAGGACAGGCTGAGATATCAGACAAGAACGTCTCTTGTTTGGTGATTGATTGAACTATTAACACAACAGATTGCGATTCAGGCAAGCAGAGACTCTTCCTATTAAACATATTACATTCTACATACCACATGGCTTCAGATGGAGCTGTTTAAGTGTCTAAATAAAAATTCCATGCATCGTTGCTTGATTAAAAAAATTGAATTTGCTTCACCTGTGTTTATACTTCTTGGGCCAGTATGCAAGATGGAAAAACGTTCTCTCTTAAATCAAGTGAGATTAATGTGATTGGATATTCCCCTTAGCTTCTCCGTAGACACAATTTCATACCTATGTGGTTTTAGTAGTTTGTGTTTGTAGCCTCGGCTCCAGCATAGGATAGCAAATAACAGCAGGGGGCTGATGTGACACCCCTTCTTGAAGGAAGGCACATGTGATATAGAAGTTCATTTGTGCAGCTGCGAAAGCAGGACTTAAATGGGGTGGAGGGCCTCATGAATGTCATGCTCCCTGGAGGTGTTCCTCTGCGAGTTCTGTAATGGTGAGCAATGAGTTAAAATAAAATGTTGTAATAATTATGCAAAAACAGTAGCAATAAGGTGTTGTTTAACATAGTGAATTTATGACTAGATCCCTGCAAATGGACAAACCCCTGTGCCCGTGTGGAGCCCTAAAGACTTTTGTGGGGCTCTGCATAGGCTGAGTGGCACACCTGCACATAGTGAATTCCAGGATCAAGACCATAGTATTATGAAAAATATATGGTAAATCACTGACATTTTAAATTTTGGTACAAAGTTACTTTATATAGTCCGGCTATAAATGTTTCAGAGACAGGTATGCACATGAACACATGAAATGACTGCAGCTCCTTAGTTGCAATACAGAGGTATTAGCTTGTGATGGCTGGGAATTGAATCTAACCTATCTATCCACAATGTTACATAGTGCACTATCACTGGTAATTATTGAGCATTACTGCTTTAACTACTTGTATTTTCTAAATTAGGTGTTATTATTTTAAATAGGTGGAACACATTTTTTTCCTGGCAATATTATAGGTACACTGATCATGCTTTCCTAACTCTGAGATCACTAGAAATATCACAATTAATTGTGATTTTTAATTCCAATAGAAATAGGTTTTTGGGTTTTTTGGTTTTTAATAAAAAACAAATAAACAGTATTTGCAATCCAGGCAGGAGACTGTGAAACTGAAATTGACTAGAAAATTACTCCAGACAAAACTGAAACTGACTACTAATAGTCTACTTTTGTGGTCCAAACTGAGAGAAAGTAAAATATAAGTAAAAATAGTAAGCAGTGGAAAATAAATTATATTTTAAAAATATTTTCGTTTTTATCTTTTCATAAAATGTAAGTATTCGTTACATGGATATAGACTTTTTTGTTTTATTTTAAATGTTTTTTAATTCATTCTTTTAACATGAGGTAATGCTCTTGTTTCTGGCATCCTGATAATTTCTCAACCATCTAATTCACATCATAAAACCCACTAGAAGTTGTGGAGAATCAGTTGGGAAAGTGAAAATCAATATTTAGCCCACTGAAAGTCACGCAGCCACAAAAATGGATACAAGAGAATCAGAAGTCATTCCTTTCTGAGGATGTTTTTGTTGAATTTACAGTGTTTCCACTTGATTGGCTAAATAGCTCGCTGATCATACCTGCTGTGCCATCCCATGGAGTTTCTCAGAGTCAACGGACAGGAGCAATTTGCACTTTTGATTTACCACAGGGTTTGCAGTGCAATCTCTCAGATACTTTTGAAACAGGTTAGAGCGAGTGTCTGATCAAGATGATCGTAGCCTTGGAAAAGGGAGGGAAAACCTCTTAACTTGCCCACCAGATCATTTTATTCTCCAAACTTGCCTCTCTTCCACTTCAAAAGGTAATCTCCCACCTTGCAGACTGGAAATCAAATCTGGAATGTCTGAAAAAGAGAAGCGAGGTGGGTAAGGTAATAATTTTTATTAAATCAACTTCCATTGGTGAGGCAAGCTTTCAAGTTTGTGTCTCAAGCTTCTCTCTCTCACTGATAGAAGTTGGTCCCATAAGAGATGTTGCCTAACGCACCTTGTCTCTCTAATATCCTGGGACCAACATGGCTACAACACCACTGCATATAACGGTGTTAAAGAGGACAAACTTTGTCCATAATTTGCAATAAAAGGCCAACTTTTCCAACCAACCTCCATGTTGTTCTATTTTATATAAAATAAGATACCTGAGTTCAAGTTGTCTATCTCACAGGAGTGTTTTGGGAATATGATTAATAGTATTGATTCACTTTTAATTATTTTACTATTTAAATTTGTGTATATATAATTCCTTTGGTATACTTGGTACTATATGGAGAATAAGGACAAGATCCCCACTCTGAGGAGGTTATAACCTAAATTGAATTCAGAGCTAGCTTGTGCCCTTGAGTCACTCTGATTTGGAAGAACTAGAGGTCTCATTTACCACTGCTTTGCCCCTTGTGTAATCATCTGCACTTGTACTCAGTGGGTGTTGAATGGTAGCATGTCATACTAACCTAGCACAGGTGTAAATGATTACACAAGGGGCAAAGCAATGGTGGATCAGCCCCCATGAATGTCAAGGTCACCGAGTAGGCATAGTCCGCTGCAGTTTGTTGAAGAAATTCTAGTAGCTTGCTTGCTACTCAAAATTCTTTCAATGTAGGCATCCCATTTCTCTTGCATCTCTTACGCAGAACGTTGATGGGACCAGTCTTGGAAAAACTGTTTGCTTGGTGCTTACTACCAGGCCTAATCCTGTGGAAGGTGTGAATACTACACACTATACAAAGGCCAACATGTTCAAACTTTTATGTGCCTGAAGTTAATTCCAAGAGCATTCTGTTAAGTTTATGTCTGCATTTCCATTATAAAGCCCTGCATTTCCATTATAAAGTAAGAGAAATTGCCCTCATTTTCAGGGGGAATATTGTGTATGAGTATTGGCCATTAAAGTTTTCTCCACACTAAATGCAAAATTTCCTCTGGGTATCTTTTGCAAAATCATTTGACGGCTTTCATAATACACACAAGCTGGAAACATGAACAACAGAATTTGTGAATTGATTTTTATGGTGGCTGGAGGAAGGGAGGTGGGTTGGCATTTCTGAATCTGAAAAATGGTTCCCAACCCCAGGTTTGGCAATGACTTTCACAACTTTAATGTTAACTACCTCATTTAGAAAATGTTTAAAACAAATAACAGTGATAACTTCTTTTTTCAGAGAAATATTATTTGCTTGTTCATAGTTTGTTTGTTTTTCAGAAAAAAAATCATAGATCTCTGACATTGTATCATGGCAATGATGTGCATGCTACAGATTGCTCAAGTTCCTGTTAACTCTATACTCTAGAGTTGCTGTTGTCTTTTGCAGATCTACAAGGAACATAGTTGCTCAGGCTTTTGGGGAGTGAGTTGATGGCTGAGCCATGGTTTGTTAAGGGGAAGCAGAGGCATTAATACAATCAGTAAGAGAAATTGTAAGGCTTGTTGATTTCTACTTCAGTATGTGACTGAAATGATACTGCTAGATTTGTTATTTTATATTAATCGTGTTTTTCAAAATGAGTCAACGGTGGCTAGAACCTGAAAAAAGCACTTTTTTACTTTTTTTATATATATAAATCTAAATAAATGACATTACCATAGACCAAAAGGTATCTCAAGTGAATGACTTGTATCAGAGAAATCCCAAACACTGGGTAGCCTAACAAGGGAACTCATAATTCGCTATTCAGTTCAGTCGGATTCATTTAGAACCTCCCTAACAGGAGACATGCATTTTACTGAAATCTGAGGGATTTCATTCTTTATAATCATTACTGTTCTCTAAAAATAAATTAATTAAAAAGATTAAATTTATGCACACAAAATTACCATATCTGTTAGAAATAATTGTATGTAATTATGAGTATATGCTATACGTGTATGAGTTATTCTTTATATATAGAATAACTCACACATTGAAAAACACTAATTGACAGCCTTGCTTAAATTATTAGCTTAAAGGTAAGGGATGAATGGACATGGAACTTCCTTCTCAACCCTGGAGGCGGTCTTTATAGGTCAGGATTCAGGAACTTTGACCCTGATCCAGCACTCATTGAAGTTGATGGAAAGAAAACTAGCATAAATACCCAGGGCCTGACAGGGCAATCTGATACTGTCCTATATGGACATTGGCCTGCATTAAGAGTTTAGGACAGAGTCCACATTTGGCCCATTTGTGCAAACACTGAGCGCTGTGGAAGACTCATACGTGTGAATAATTTAATCACATAAGTGTTTCCAGGATTAGGCTCTTGGTCTGAGGAACCTCTGCATACTGACACTAGTTTTGGTGAAGTACCCACAGAATTAATGCAAACTAAAAGTCCAAATTAATTACAAGTGAAACTTTGTTGACTACAGTGAAGACACAGCTGGGATGCCTTTGGCTCAGAATTCAGAACGCTATGTTTGCTGGCCTTTATGTAAGTCACAGAGAATACTGTTCTGCCCTCCATTCACACACACAGCTGAACTGAAATTTACCAATCTTTGGGCTGGATTCTCTACTGCTACCCTCAGTGTATTCAGCACAAGGAGGTGCTGCTTAGAAGGGGAGACGTTAAACCCTTTTTTGTGCTTCCTGGATTCTAGGGTGCCCAAGGGGCTGCTTTAACCCACAGCAACTTCCCAAAGGCTGCGCATGGGCTGCTCCACAGCCCAGAATAGCTGGAGTAGTGCCCAATCCAGTACCTCTGAGGCCCTTCCCAGGCTTTACCAGCCCTGCACATCACTGGAGTGATGCACAAAGGTCAGCATCTGCCCTAAATGTAGATTTTTAAAAAAAAATTTTTTTTTTAAATGGGAAACTAAGTGGGAGCTGGATGATAGAATTCCCCTCATTTCTACTCTCACAACCTCTGGCCAGGCAGTTGTGGCCCCTCTGGCTTTCTCTGGCCTGTCCTTAATCTGATCTAGCACAGAGCTCATGTCAGCAGTGTGCAGGGGCTTTGGTGGTTCCCTTTATGCAGCTGTTCTATTTATGGATCCTACTGTGGGTCTTCAGCAGCACATAGGGTCTTGTATTTGCCCCTCTGCAATAGGGTGAATTTCATCTATTAAGAGGAGACTTGATCTAAACGAGGTCTGATTCTACAGCTGTGCTGTTCACGGGACTTGTGTTGAAACAAATTGGAATCTTGTATGCTGGAGGATGGGAAGATCAGGTCCTGTGTTTAGTGTGCTTCGCAAGATTTAAATTGCAGTCCACAAAAGCGTGGATGGTGACCTTTTTTGAAAGCCTTTTCAGACTTTTTTTTTTTTAAATTCTTGATTCGCTGTTGTTTAAAAAAAAAAAAAAATTCAACAGAAGGTCTGTGACTGACATTTCAGAGTGTAACAGGGAGAACAAAATTTCAATTTGACCCTGGCACCACAGCTGCTAAAATATTAACAGCATTAAATGCAGGTGAATCGGAAATGTGTGTGCAGGCCAAAGACTCCTCTAGGCGGTTTTATTCTGGCTTTCTTGTTCCTTCACTCATTGCCACAAGAGTGGAATCTCATCTGCCTCCCTTACCCAAATGAAGAGTGACAGGGGTGATGAGAATGGTGGATATTGCAACCGCATTTCTTTGATAGCAAAAGCTGCCTGTCTGATAAGATTTAACAGACAATATGGGTATTTCAGGAAATACAAAGCCACCTTTGAAAAGTGCAGAGAAACTCCAGGGAGAGATGTTTGTACAGTTTCTGGCTGATACAGTCTCTCTCTCTCTCTCTCTAATGTATGGGTAATTAATGCTCAGATTCACTTTTACATTAAAATATCCCACTGAAGCAATGTTTGGTTTTGAATGATCCTACTTTTCAGAGGGTTGTCTGAAAAAGAACAAATCTTAATCCCTTGAGAATGCAAAAGCACAATGGCCCAAATTTGTCTTTGGTGTAACTCCATTTGCCAGGGATGTATTTGACCCAGTAGGTTTTGTTGTCCTGTTCTTTAAGGCTACATTTTTCAGTATCCCCCTTTCTGTGCATGCATACTATTACTGCCCTTGCAAGTGGAAATACAGGTCTTGAGTACATAACAGCACAGATTGACCAAGCAAATCCCCAGTTGCTCTCAAAAAGGCACTAGCTGTTTGTTTGTAAAGGAGGATTTATGCACATGAGTAATGTTACTTATGGCAGTAAAATTACTCTGTGTTCAAAAGTCTTTTGCAAATCAGGACCTTTGTGCCCTAAATGTGTCTGTTCACAAATTTTGTTCATAGCTTTGTTTTTGCAGGGGGTTCATGTGCAAGGTGCTGGCAGAGAGTGACAGATGTTCTGTGGGCATAAGAATCTACAGAGGGATTTTCCTTTTAATTGATTTCTTTGAAAAAACTGTCTCGGCCATCAGTCTAGAAAAGCAAATATTGGGATTAATTGTGTTATCTGATTTAGAAATATGTTCAGCTGCATACTGTGAAAAGCAATGTGAAGTATTCTCACTACACTAATATCAGGCACTAGGTACTTGTAACTGGTCTATTTTAATGATGATGTGAGGATTAATATTTCAAAATGGTCACACACACCCTTTTTGCAACCATTAGGATTGTTAATTTCCATGAATGTCATACAGGCTCTCTTGCAGAACTAGTTAATGAGGTGAAGCAATCATTTTGGCATGACCACATTTAGATCATTGGAAAATCTGCTGCGTACATAAACAGAGGGTTTTGGGGGGGGAAGGGGGGTTACAAATGTATTTAATTAGCCTGTTTTTTTTTTTAAATGTAAAATGCTAAAATTAGCACTTAAATAACTAGATCTATGTCCAAGGCATGAATTTCAGTTCTGATTACCATTAGGGAATTAATAAAAAGCCAAAATCCAGCTGTTTTCTACAAAGTTAGCCATACAATGAGTTTGGATTTTTTTTTCTAATTTCTCTGACTTTCTCTCTACTACTTTATCCCAGCCTTCTTGCCTCCCCCCGACCACCGCTGCACATGAACAACTCTTGCTAGCATTCTTGCAAAGCTGCCAAGAAACTGTGAACAAATTTAATGTCTGAATAACTGCTTGGTCTCCCAGTGACCTTGAAAAAATTAGTTTGCATCATTAAAAATTCATAGAAATGAAATTTTTGTGAGGAGACTGGCACATGCAAAATTAGTACTTGTTGAAATGCAGCTGGAGTAATTCAACCTAGTGAACTTTCAAAATGGTAATTCTTCTGAGAGCTAATTGCACCCACCTTACAATTTGGATTGAGTGTTGCTATTTGACTTTCTAAAATAATATCATCGTGTGTGTGTGTGTATAAAGCATAGGTAAAATGCATATGCAATTTTATAGGAGCAGAGTGTTTATAGATTTAAGCATTGGCAAGAGGATATGTACTGTAACAAGATGCAGTGACTGAGGAGGGTTGTTGGGAGAAAAAGAAATTATAATGCTTTGCTATTATCAATAGATTGTGTAGTGATCTTTGCTGTATATCCTTTGGGAATTCTGTGTACATGGTTAGCAATGTGTCTGAGTTTTGAGGTTAGGATCTGGAACCAAATACAGTCTTTTCCAAAGTCTGGGTCTGTTCAGATTGGGTCTCAAGCCTGGCCTACACTTAAAAATTAGATTGACCTACTTATGTCACTGAGGGTTGTTGAAAATTTTGCACGCTGAACACCATAGTTAGGTTGACCTAACCCGAAGGATTCTGCCATCAACCTAGCTACCACCTCTTAGAGAGCTGGATTAATTTACTTCACTGGGAAAACCTTTTCTATCGAGGTAGGGAGCATCTATAATATGGTGCTACAGTGACACAGCTGCAGCGCTACAGTCGTGCCACTGTAGTGTAGACATGCCCTCATTCTAGAGGAGGTCCAAAGCCACAAAAGTTAGATCTGGATTTAAATCCCAAGTTTTTTTTTCAGATTTCAGGTGTGTTTGGATTGGAGGCTCCAGCACAGACCAGTGTCTGCTGTGACATATGGATATCTATCTATCTTCATACTACAGGTTTATTGCATGCTACCTTATAAATAATGCTTGTTCTTCTTAAATACCAACCATCATCAGGGAAAAGCTAACAGAAACAGACCTGAATATGTACTACTAAAATCACAGCATTTAGCAGCAAGGTACCCTGCCTCCCATCCAGTGAATGGCAAGATATAATTTTGGAAAAGTGCCATATGTAACCAGTTCAGGGACACAAAGCCCATAGAAACTGGGCAGTTGGAATGCTGTCCCTGTGCACAGAGAGTTCTGATTTTCATTTGGTCCTTACTCAGGCAGAACTCACACTGAAGTCATTGGTTCCATATGCGTTGAATAGGACCTGTTGATTTGGCTTTCTGTTTTCAACATAAGTTTGTTGCTTTAGGAATGTTTTTAAATCCACAAGTACATTGATGCATACTGGACTTCATCCAAAGCCCATTAAAATCAATGGGAGTCTGTCCATTGGCTAAATGGGCTTTTGATCAGCTACACGTGAGCTGTGGGAATAGAAAATTATTCCTTTTTATGATTAAAATTTATGGGGGCTAAATTGTGCTGTCATTAACACCAGTGTAAATTGGAAGCAAGACTACTGACTTCAGTAGAGTTACTGTGGATTTACGCTGGGATAACTGAGAGCAGAATGTTGCCTTGAACAGAACTGAACTGTGGTCATTTTCATTCTGGTACTTCACTCTCACTTGGAGAAGGAAAGCACGTGTCAGGATAATGCCGTTCCACCAATTTCCTCACTTATCTCTCAAGCAAAGCTAGAAATTTCTTGAAGGGTGCAGTCAAAAGTGTGAATATTTCTCTCTAATTAGCATTTGTGCCACCAGCCTTGAGATCTGCCCTTGAACTCTGCTTATTGTGGAATGCCAGCTCAGACTCTGTCAGTGCATACACAGTGGTCCATTTTGCTGTCACATTCTAATTAAAAAGTCATTGCTTCTCAGTAATGTTTACTAGCATGCCAGAACTGAAGTGGTAGGCAGTTTAGACTGGATACGATAGAATGAAAATAAGTTTGGCTGCTTGATGTTTTCATGTTAGGATGATAATACAAGCATACATTTGGGGAACCAATTTCAATCCCTGTTGATTTTGTTTTGCTCCCTTTTTTTAAAAAAAAAAAAACACAACATGTCAATTTGTATGGCTGCCTCTGCTGCTTGATGGCATTAACATATATCAGGCCACCCCTTGCGCAGAACTGTCCGGAGGTGAAACCTCTAGTGGTCTGGAATGGAAAGAGGCTGCAATTTACTGAGTCCATTATCACCTCTGGATGTGTAGAATGATAATGGAAGTGACAGAGGTGCAGCTGAAAATTGGCTCTTAATATTTTATGTGTTAAAGCTGAGAATTGGAAATCTCACACTGCTCTTCAGGGAAAATGAAGTGTGTGTCTTTTTTTCCCCTCCTCCCTCAGAAACAGAAATTCAAGTACTGGGCAAATGGAGTGTCCTATTTTGGAGGGCAAGATATTCTTATTATTTGAAATATGCTTCATCAGTGATTTTAAACAAAGAATAGTTGCATGAAATATTATGAGGACTGAACACATTTATTCAGCATTTATAGGATGGTGGCATCACTATAATTACTGCAGTAAAGCTTTTCAAAATGTACATACAGTGTTACTTTCTTTTTGCCAGTGTGTTCAATTGAGGGACAAGCTAAAGTGTTTGCCCTGAAGCAGCATCTTAAAATTGCTTTCTTTAAAACCTTTTTTTGCTGCTTGTAGCTTTGTAACCTGTTCTATTTCATCACTGCTGTATAATGCTTGCAAATTGTGGTGTTCTATGAAGGCAAAAATATCCTCACCAAACTATTAAACAAGATTACCATGCATCCATTTATATGTAATGGGAAATGGATACAACAATTTAAAAATAAAATAGTTTCTTCTTTTAAGTGACTTCCTTTGAAAATAGCAAATTAGCTCCCTGGCCCTCCACCAACCCTTGCCCACAGACTTACTGCATCTTCTTGGTCCTGATTACAAGCAATGTCCAATTATGTCAGTTCTTGCAGATTGGATTTATTCATTTCTTATGTTTTCATATAAGTTGGATCCTTAGGGTTGAAAGCAGCTGATGAGTGCGTGTGCACTGACTCCCATGGAAGGAGAGATGGTTTGAATGAGTTGGGAGACTTTTCCCTTTCTGTTTAGTCTCTGTGTGCAAACTCTAAGGGTAGGTCTACGCTGCCAGAAATAAAAAGGTGTATTCTTAATTTGAGTTTGCTAACTTGGGGTGAAATAGCAATGAAGACAAGACACCTTGGGTGAGCAGCTCCAGTTAAAGCATATAGGAGAGCCTGGGATTGTGACTCGAGCTGCTAAGCAGAGTTAAACGCAGAGTTGCCATAAAGAACATACCTTTTATTAGCAATCTAGATATATTCTAACATAGGGAATCAGGCCACTCGGCGGCTAAGAGTATTTCCAAGACTACCAAGGTGATTGTCAAGTTTCCAGTGATCTGTACCTTCCTCGATAAAAGTGTCATTAACTTTTCATAGTAAAGTCTTGTTTTGTACAGAATTGCTTCCCTTGAAGGGAAGGTTCTCTCTGGCCAGAATTGTGACTTACACAAGGCAACGCATTGACCTACTTTAAGACTTGCAGCTGGCTTCCTTATAGAACAGACCAGTGTTATACTGTGCCCGATATAATCACATGCAACTTTGCATGGTGGGTTTCCTGCCTGTCTGTTCACCAAGCGCTAGCTTTGAGATTGCATTTCCTGCTCTCTGCCAGGAAGGTCTGCATCAGAGAGAGGCTCAAACCAAAACCCTGAACACAAACCACCCCTTTAAAGTTGTTGTGGCTTTAAAGGGATGCAGGTCTTGTCGTTAATACACTTGGACTAGGATGCAGAAGGCCTGGGTTCTATTAGTGGCTTTACTACAGACCATGGGCAGATTGCATAGTCTCTTAGCGCCTCCATTCCGCATTTGGGAATGAGGAATAAAAATACAGCCTCAGAGGGCTTTGGTGGGCTACATTCATTTAAAATGTGTGCGGTGCTCACATACTACAGCACGGATCAGCAACCTTTGGCATGGGGCCCATCGGGGAAGTCCGCTGGCGGGCCGGGCTGGTTTGTTTACCTGCCGCGTCCACAGGTTTGGCCGATTGCAGCTCCCGTGGGCCGCGGTTCGCCGCTCCAGGCCAATGGGAGCAGCAGGAAGCAGCAGCCAGAACATCCCTCAGCCCACGCTGCGTCCCGCAGCCCCCATTGGCCTGGAACAGTGAACCGTGGCCAGTGGGAGCTGCGACTGGCCGAACCTGCAGACGTGGCAAGTAAACAAACCGTCCCGGCCCGCCAGCAGATTTCCCTGTTGGGCTGCATGCCAAAGGTTGCCGATCCCTGTAATACAGTAATGAGACGATACAAGTACATAGATGGATTACTTATTGCACAACTTGTGTGCATTGTGCTTTACAAACACACATGAAGATATGGACTTTAAGAACTTTGTCTATACAGGGGTGAAGATCTGAAACTGAACCCTGATGCAGGCATCTCTGTAAAGTGTTGAGCTAAAGCCACAGAATCATCTCCGCCCGTAAGCACTCTGTTTCTATTCTATGTATAGCTAGTCTCAGTTCACTAGGATCACCATTTATTGTAGTTGGCTCCAACCGGATCACAGTGATAGGACTGCCGGTTTGAGGAATGGGGCAAATTGCCAACATAATACACATATTTTCTTCAGTGGCTCCCAACTGACTGTTACAAAAGTTAGAGAGGGGTTTTTTTAAATTAAAATGTGTTGTTATTGAACTGAACAGTCCTGCATGCCGTATGGGGACAAATAAAATCAACACCTTCCACACCATTCACAACTGGTTTTGAGCTTGCTCTGTTTTAGATGCAGAACTGACCACCACCCTAAAAAGGTTTTAATTGACTTAATTGGAGAAAAATATCAAAGAAGAAAAATGAGCAAATAACAACTGCTTTAATCCCAGAGGGATCTTTCTCAGTGTACAAATAAACCACAGTTCAGACTGTATTATATTTAGTGGGTACGTGCATGCCTGATTTATATGTTCCACTCTAAATCCATTGCAAGTGAGCAGTCAGCTTTTCTAAGAGGAAGCCCTTAGACAGATGATGAAAGATGCAAAAAATAAAAATAAAAATAAAATAAAATAAATGTGCAGGACATTTCAAGGAGCTTTGGGGCAAAGGAATAAGGGAAACAGTAGAGGGAGCAAAGGGAAGAGGTGGGGAATAAGAGTGAGTATGGAAAATGAGGCTCTCAAATTCATATTCCATGTCACCATAAAAGTGTTTAGCAGGAAATAAGTTTCCTAGAGCAGAACATACGTGATTTCCCCCCTCCCTTTTAGAAGTTTGACATATGAGCCACAGCCTCAACATTTGAATCCAGATTGAGATTTTGAACCCCTCAAACGTTGGGAGCGTTTGGGTCTGGGTTTTGGATCTGGGTCCATCTCTTATGTTTATAGCTGATAATAAAACAGTTCAGGATATTTTGCTTTTACCAGATATGTATTCTGGTGATTTTTAAAAACCTTGCATTTAATAGATTCAGTTCTGGTTTCTCAGAATCAAAATGTGAACATATATATGTGGTGTCACTGCTGGTGAGGGAGTTAAGACTCGCCTGGGCAGACTTGCTGAGCTAGGAGGTTCAGTGTAAGCTAAAAAAACCTTGGCTATTGATACATTTTGCTGTTTCACATTGGGCTAGTCACTTAACCTCTCTATTTTCCTCTTCTGTAAAATGGAAATATTAACACCTATCTGTCTCAGAGCAGGGCTGTGAGCAGAGATGATTGAAGATTTTAAAAATAATCATAATAACTGCAGATATAAGTGTTAGGTTCTGTTTGGTGCAAGTCGTGGGGTCAAATTATTTGTTACTATGTATTTTTGGAGAACCTCAGAGAATTCATTAAAATGTTTCTAAATCCACCAAATTTCCTGAACTTTAGCATAAAAAATGTACTATTCTCTACTTGCTATTAGTTATTTATTATTCTCCTGTTTTAAAATATTTGTCATTCAATCAGAGAAGAAAAACAATACTATGTGACCTCGAAACAGAGGAAGTAAACAGTTTGCAAACCACCCATCGTCTAAAAATGATTTTGCCAAACTATCTGGCAAGCACTTACAACTAGCAAACAAGTGAAAATAATTTCAAGGTGAATTCACAAATGAGTGTCTCTTAAAAAGTGGGGTGTGTATGTTGGGAGTGGGGGCGGAGATGGGAAGGCTACATTCGTAACAAATAATGTGACAAAGGTCTGTGCACAGATTAACTGGGATATTTGTATAGTCTTTTGAAAACACACAGCTCTAAATAAGTAATTATTATCTGCCCCCTACAGCTTGAAGGAGCAGAGATCACTGCCTGGTAGAAATCAAACAACATTCCCTCTATCGTAGGTCTACCGCTTTTCTCAGGAATGGGAGACTCAGGATTTAGAAACAGAGAAGGAGTTGGAATGGGAAGAAATTCAGTATAAAGATTTTGTGTAAAGAGCATTATTGATTTAAGAAGAAAACAAGAGAGGAGGAAGGTACTTGCTCTAGCAACTGAGTTTTCACACTCTTCGAGAGCAGATGGCTTAATGGTCTAAACATCTGGTTTGAAATATTTATTTTCCTTAGAGCCATCCGCTCAAATTTAGGCAAGCTTGGTTCATCCCTTCATTCTCAAGCTATAAATACTGTGCCTGATTTTTCACTTAGTTACACCAGTTTCACATTGGAGCTGGTGTATCGGGCCACGTTTCATACAGTTTACAGTGTGGATTTTTCAGACCAGGCCTTAAAAACTGAAGTTCAGTGGCCATGTTGTGGGTTTTAAAGAGCCCGTAAAGCTTTTGAGAAGAAAAGAGGTTTGGTCTGGTGCCATTGTACAACATTTCCCTCCGCTCCCCATTGATGTGCAACATTTCTTACATTGATAGATGTTGCTGCAGCGTTCTCTGGCTCTTCTACGTTTATAATCTGTGAAGTGCACTGTCATGGTAACTGTATCTGAGCTCGGACTGCAGGCTTATGCATGGGGCAAGGTAGCTGTGGTCAGAGTGCCCACTGTGGGTGAAATTCACCCCACACAGAGAGCCAGCATAAGCCATATGCCTCCCTTACATCCCATTTAATGTCTCAAAGTAGGGCTTAAGTGGGATTGAAGGGAGGCATAACCCTTGTGTTGACCCTCGGCACAGGGTTGAATTTCACCTTGTGGACGCAGGGTACATGATTGCTACCACGTGGCTACTAACAAATGCTAGGCTTAAATTTTTCTTGTAATCAAGAGTCCAAAACCCAGATAGTAATGTTATTAGAGGGCCAGTTTGGTTTGATGTTAGACACTATGTATTCTGCTGTATATTTCTCATTGCTGAATTTGTCATATTTGTGGGTTTCCTGCAGAGTTTATATTACATGGCAGTACAGTTTGGATACAAACATGTCACCTGCATGTATGATTGTATAAGAAATTAGAGTAAGTTATTTTTTCTGTTCTTTATTAATAGAATGTATTTATTTAACAAATGAAATAAAATGAGTAATATAGAGATTATGTGCCAAATTCTGAGAGCAACACTTAAGTCCACTAAATAATATTGGAGAGTGATGAAACCGTAGAAGAAATTGAAAGGAGATTCAAAGAATTAACCACAAACACAGATAAGGCTACTTGCTTAGGCAATACTTAGAACAGCTCAGGACATGTTCCAGACAGATTTAATCCCTCCAATTTGCTAAGAAACTCTGGGGTTTCAAGATATAACACAGAGTGTTTCTGCTTGTAAGTTGTTGCAATCAGTGCATCAGTTTGTGTCATGTTTTGTTTGTTTTGTAAGTGAAAAAACCACAGTTCATAATTTTCTAATCAAATCTCTGTCATCCATATCAGTTTAAGCGGTCAGATCCTCAGCTGTGTCGAGCACTTCCTTAGGCCACTTTTGTACTCCTCAGTTCATGAGCCCATTCTGTGCCAGGCCAGTCCCCAGATCCCACTGCAGAAAGTATAGTCTGATGGCTGCGCTAACTTGTACTGGCTGGTTGTGATCTAAAAGTACCACTCTGACAACTGAATGTTTCAATGGCATAGGGAGGCTATGGTCACACTTTCTTTTCCCACCTCCAGTGAGGGCCACAGAGGCAGTGGTGTAGGCACCATAATGGTGGCTTTATGTTACCCAAGGATTTGTCTGTACTAGGAGGTTGATCCTTCAGTAGCCAGCTTAGCTGTCTTTAGGCCAGGTTTTGCACCAGCAGAGTGCCAAAGATCTTCCCTAGTGCAGGAGAGGATCTGTCTGTAGTGTTACATCTTGGATTTCAGAGAAGTTAGATAAGTTCTGTCTAGTTCTATAGGCAGTACTGTTGCTTGGATTTCCAAGTGTAACTTTGCAAGCCTTGGCTCACCATCTAGTAAGAGGGGTCATCTGTTGACAGAATAGGTTTCCAGGGTCCTTCCACTGCAATATTTAGCATGAAGAATTTCTGTTTTGGTCATACTTAAAAACAGTCTGCTTCCCACCACTGGGTTCCTCATGGGCGTCACCATGGGTTCTCTGCAATGGAAGAAATGAAGAAAGGATTTTTAAAAAATGACTTCAAAAGGAAAATGGAAATCCTGCACAATTCATTTCAGAAAGAATCTTCACCTCAGGGGCTTTCATGTGGCAAGGGAAAAAGAAGCAGTGGAAGACCAAATGATTTTTGAAAACTTCAGTGAAATTTGGCATGGCGGTCATCTTCAGGCTCTCTCCACTGCTGGAATAAGAAGTGAGAGAGAGAAGGTGGGTGAGGTAGTATCTTTTACTGGACCAACTCTATATGACCAACTTTAAAAGTTGATCCTATAAAAGATATTACCTACCACCTTGTCTCTCTCATATCCCAGGACCAACATGGCTACAACAACACTGCAAACAGAAATAAGTGAGTTAAAATTGCAGCAGACTGGGAACAAGATGAGAGAGGTGACAGCTTTGTCATTATTTTAATTGGATTTTCTCTTTACCTCATGACTGACATACTCAATGCTTTTCTTTCAGAGCTGTCAGCTCTCCTACCACAAATACCTTTGCATACTGTAAAGTTCCAACTAAGAAAAAAAACTGTTCCAAGTTTATAGACCTAGGTACTGGTATAGGGATCCATATAGGGACCCTGGATCTGGAAAAATCTCCCCATCCTGGAATTTTGAGAAAGTTTGGCCCTTGAACTGGATCCATACAGTTTGAGCCTAACTCTGTAATGGACCTGAACCAGTATCCTAAGTGCAACAGACTGAAGAGAGGGAACTTTTCACCTGAAATATGATCTGAACTTCGCAACTAGCCCTCTCCACATCCTGAGATATACAAAGTGGGTGTAGTAGTGTTGGCCTATCTTAGTGCACGTGCACAGAGGCAGATTTAGATTCCATGTACAACCTTAACTAAGTCATTTTTTGACTTTGTTTGCATGGTTAAGCACTCACGAGTTCTCTTAGCTTAGGGGTTTTGATGAAATCTGATAGAACTTGATAGATAATGTATGTTTAAGGTTAGTTAGCAAGTGCCTGTTAGTTTAAATACTCTTTTCCGTCTTTCCATCATTGAAATTCCTGTTCTGATCAGCTTCAGGTGTAGAGTTAAATATCCACAACTTAATAGGATGCGTGAGTAAGTGAATCATTGGGTGTTTAAAAGGCAAGCTTCGTTATAATTACATCTAACTGGTGCATATATTCTCTTCAGAAGAGAAACTAGTAAAGCAGAATTTTTCTTCTATTTTTTGTTAATCTGTTGGCACCTACAATCTCCTTCAAAATATTTACTCATGCATGGTAAAATGTCATTTTGTCTTGTTGGTGGCTCTGTTGCTGGATCCATTCAAAGTGATGAGCAACAAAAAATATAATCATCATTAAATATCCTAACTGATGTGGTTGGATGAATCCTTATTTTACAAAACTGTTTTCCATATAAAATAATCAGCAAATTTTTTAATTGCATCTCAGCAACTTTTGGGGCCAAAATTAATATTTAATAAGCAATTAAAGAGTTGAACAACCTTGAGTGAAGTCCTGTTGCTCTGCATGGAAGAGATTTGAATGAGTAAGACGTGCACATACGGTTCAGGTCTGGTTCTGTTATGTTTGCTGGGTTCCCATGTGGGCGGGGTGAAAGTAACTTAAAGGACTTACTGGTACTCCAGAGTCCTGAGCAGGGGGTGTGGCCTCCACCGGAAGAGGCAGGGCCTTTACATACCCGAGCCCTTTAAATCAAGATTAAAAGGCCCCAGGGCTCCAGCTGCGGCTGGGAGCCCCTGGGCCTTTAAATCACCCCCGGAGCTACCAGCTGCAGAGGCAGCTGGGAGCCCCGGGGCTCATGGGCGATTTAAAGGGTCCCAGCTCCGGCCGGCACTACCGCAGCAGAGCTCTGTGCCCTTTAAATCACTGCCGGAGCCCTGCTGCGGGGCTCAGGGGGCGCTTTAAAGGGCCAGGGGCTCCAGCCGCTGTGGGGAGCCCTGGGGGCTCTGGCAGTGGGGCTCGGTGGGGGTTTTAAAGGGCCCGGGGCTCCCTGCAGCAGCCAGAGCCCTTGGCCCTTTAAATTGCTGCCAGAGCCCTGCCACCGCGACCCCAGGGGCTCTGGCAGCGGGGCTCGGGCGGGGCTTTAAAGGGCCCGGGGCTCTGGCTGCTGCAGGAAGTGTGGGGCCCTTTAAAGCGCCAGCCTGGGGAAGCTGGTCCGGTCCGGCACGACGTACTGGCTCTTGCCAGTATGCCGTACCAGACCATACTGGCTTACTTTCACCTCTGCATGTGAAGTGCACTGCTTTTTGCTTTTGACATAGTCTAGATTTGCTCTCCCCTCAGGCTTTGGGTGGACTTGAGACAGCCTTACTTAAACTTGATTTAACCCTCTTGGATCCAAGACACAGAGCTTTCACTTTTCTTAAAAAGGATGTTTTCCTCACAAGAATTAGTTAATTATACTTAATATATACCAGGGATCAGAAACCTTTGGCACAGGGGCCGTCAGGGAAATCCATTGGTGGGCCAGGATGGTTTGTTTACCTGCAGCATCTGCAGGTTTGGCTGATCGCAGCTCCCAATGGCTGCGGTTCGCCGTTCCAGGCCAATGGAAGCAGCGGGAAGGGGCGGCCAGCACAGCCCCCTTCCCTGAGACCCTCACCATCTGCTGGTGCCTGCCTGGTGCTGCTCACCGCATCCCTCCTCCTCGGGGGGCTGCGGAGTGAGGAGGGAACGCCGTGAGTCAGCAGTGGGTAGGAGGGTCTAGTGTGGAAGTGAGGTGGCTTGCTTGGCTGTACACTGGGGCTGGCCGGGCACGGGGGGGCCAGCAGCTCGGCCCAGTGCTCAGCCCGGCATCCTGGCTCGGGGGGGCTGGCAGCTCGGCCCAGCAGGGCCAGCGGCTCAGTCCGGCATGGCTGGGACCGGACTGGTGCTTGGGAGGGGGGAAGCCTACCGTGCCTGGGGTGGGCAGGCCACGGGGCTCCTCCAGTTGCGGGAGGAGGCTCTCAGGGCTCCTCCTGTTATGGGGGGAGGGACGGTTGGGGCTCCAGCGTGCAAGGTGGTTGGGTGGAAGGGGCATGGCGAGTGGGCTAGCCTCCCCAAAGTGGGGGTTCACCCACTGCCCATGTTGGTTCCCCATGTAGGTACTTATAGACTGTAATCAAGTCACCACTTAACCTTCTCTTTATTAAGCTAAACAGCTTGAGCTCCCGGATTCTATCAGTATTTTGTTTTCCAATCTTTTAATCACCCTCGTGGCTCTTCCCTGAACCCTCTCCAATTTATCAACACCCTTTTTCACTTGCCTCAGCTGCATATTTTGTTATGGCTCACTGACCACCTGACTTTTGTAAACACCTTTGTAATTTTGTCTCTTTGGCAAATTCACTGCCAGTACCCCAAGTTTGTCAAATGGGAGGAATTAGATCTTCCATTTCCTCTTTTTGGAAGAGAAAGCTAGAACGGTTAGTCTCACTGCAGGGCAGCAGAAGGGTTAATGTGGAACTGGTGACAAGAGGATACTTGCCCCATTTTCATAATGAGATTTCACATAGAATGCCAGGTAAAGAAAGTCCTAGAGATCTGCCATATAGGCAGAGGAAAATAGAAATATACTATGTAAAATTCATAACATACTGTTTTCCTCTATGCCCCTAAGTAGAGAAGACCAAAGCCACAGATCTAGGCAAGGAGGTGTGGAAGAGAAGAGTGTCAGCCCCGCACCGCCAGTTCAAGGTAGCTAGAAAAGTCTTTGGGACAGGGACTGCCTCTCATTAAGAATAAATGTAGTGCCAAACACAATGCAGTCCCCATCTCAACTGAGGCATCTAGGGGCTGCTGTAATACAAGTTGTTGTTTGTTATTAATTATAATACAAATATAAATACTGCAAAATGGTGTTACCAGAACTGATAAACATCTATTGCTGTACAAATACTTACGTTGCATTTGGTTTCTACAAAGATAAATGCTGGGATTTAATGTAAGGGTGCAGAGGGATATTGTGTTATGGACATGAAGCATTCATGTTCTTTTAGTATCTTCCATGGTGCATTTCTATTACATTACATTTCTGAGCTGTCCCTTTCTAAAACTGAAGGGAACAGAGTGGGACTGGCTGGCAAGATAAATCTGATTTTCCTGCAATGCTGACAGAATTGCTGCAGAGCTGTTCTCTGGAAAGAAAAAGGGCAACAGCAGTAAATGCTGTTTCCATGTAGCAAATATATTTTTGTTTGATTTTGTTTCCGTGAATGAATGAAGTCTGCACGGATTATTAATAGAGTCAGGGGCACAAGTGAGCTGGCTCTTACCCTGCCATTATCTCTAACGGGCAAATAAACTACAACTAATTGGCAGAATTAATCACACTAAAGTCCTGGGCCCTGATAAGGATCCTGCCACTCTATTTTTATTTATTTTGAGCCTGGAAACAATTTAGCTCTGTTCCCCTGGATGTGCATTTTGCTTCCATTGCAGTATCGTATGGCATTACGTTAGATCTTATCATTATGGCTACATTAGTGTGGCAGAGCAGCATTCCAGTGATTATATCCACCTTATTCAACTCCACTGCTAAATGAAGTGGGACAGGAAAGCTAATTTGCTGTGGAGGAAGGGTTCTTATTATCTAATCTACCCATTGTGCAAGAGAAATGTATTCTGTGTGCTACAATCCTTGATTTTAAAAAAATGTACAGCTTGTTCTGTGATGCTAAATAGAACATAGTTTTTGCTTTATTAGTGATTTCAGACATCTGAAGACTGATGATAGAACTGATTGGCAAACTGTTCAGAACCTTTTATCTGAACCTTGCTGAAATTGGAAAGGGCCCGTATACCAATTTGTGGTTCAGGTGTAACTAAGATTTCATAGAAGCAGCTTTCCTTTTGAGAATGCCACCATTCAAGGTGGAGCTCTGGGCTGCATTTATTGTCTGTCTTCACCTTTGTGGGGATGGTGGAGGAGTAATACTTATGTCCCCTGGCTGGCCCTGGCCTGCTTGCTGACTACACCTCCCCAACATGGATCTCTGAACTGCAGATTGCCCTGTCTAAATCTTGAGAAGGGGCAGGTGTGTCTGTCATTAAGGCAACTGAGCCTTTGGGGGATGGGAGGGATCCATGTGCAGAGGGTCCCCTCCATGTTCGTAACAACTGGAAAAATGTCCAAGTCAGGACTGAATAAAAGCTGAAATACTTTACAGTAGAACCCCAGAGTTACGAACACCTCAGGACTGGAGGTTGTTTGTAACTCTGAAACATTCATAACTCTGAACAAAGCGTTACAATTGTTTTTTCAAAAGTTTACAACTGAATCTTCTTCAGCCACATTCAGCCTTTTGTGGTGGTGTTGGTGAACATTTGAGCAATATATTTTTTAAATGGAACTGTGTTCAGAGAGTGTCAGTTTCAAGGCTGCAGGAGCAAGTAATCATTCAAGAAGCACTTGCACGGTCATCCTGTCAGGGAACAGAGACATGACGATGGGCTTCGTTCTGATATTACTTACACTGGTGTAAATCAAAGTGACTCCACTGAAGCAAATGGATCAACACTGGTGTAAAACCAGTGAGATATGAGAATCAGACTCCCTGCAACCATTCGCAGCACAGCTCAAATTTTAAATATGTATGATCATTCCATACATTGCCTAGCACAGTGGGGTCCTGGTCCATCACAAGAGCTCATAGGCACTACAATAATACAAATAAGAAACCATAATAAAGGGAAAAAAATTAAAATATTGTTGTATGACCTCATGCTCCACTTCTTGGTGGGTTAGCACAAGCACACAGAGTCCCAGGAATGCTGACATTGCCACAAGCTCAATAAACAACAGAACATTAATTTATTATTTGTAAGAGGGTCCTCTCCTGCTGGTGCTGACTCCAAAAACCAGTTTTGCGTTCCCTCCAAGCAGGCAGTGTACCCATACTCCACTTCCCCTCTAGAAGAAGCCACACGCTCTAACGGGTGTCTGTGGATATGCCACATACAGACCCAGTCAGCACAGTAAATCTGTTACAATATATTTGGAGCAGTCACAGAATAAAGACCAAATCAAAGGAAATCATGATCTCAATGTGAAAAACCTGCCAAATGAACTATTTATTGAAAATTATTCTTTCAGCTATAGTAAAAACTCATTAAAGATCTCTGAGTTTGAGACCCTGGAATTACTCCCAAGAGTCAAGGTTTCAGGATTGGGCCCATTTAACTTCTTGTGTTGGAAAATACACTTTCCCCACTCATCTGCATGCTGTTGATTTAGAAGGTTTGCATTCAGATAGATTTATTTCTTGGATTTCAGCTGAAGTAGAGAAAACCCCACTCGTGTGAGCAAACTTGGAGTTAGACTATTTCACACTAAAAATAAGCAAGATAAGGTATCAAACTTAAACCCTTCAGATGTACACAGTATTGTGCCAGTCGTTCTAGGATTACTTTATGGTCTGACTAAACCTAAAAAAGCAGGACAATCTGTTTGACTGCTAGTCCATTCTTAATGCATGCTGTTGTACCTAAATATGGTGGCTGATAAGGGATATGGGCCCACTCACTGATGTAATACAGCATGAGAGAGGACCACATGAACTGCAGTATCTTGTCACAACAGGGTAAATTAAGAACAGAATGCAGGACTTAACTCTGCATTTCCCTGCCTTTGTCAATTTACGTCTGACCACAGATATTGTCATCTTAATGCAATTTTAAAATTTAATATATTTTAAAATTTTAATAGTCTGACTTCCTATTAAAGGGAATAGGGAGTTTGCGTAATATGTTAGTACTGTAGCAAAGATAGTAGATATGGCTAAAACTAAAACATCAGATCACAACAAACCTGAACTTTGGAAAGTTCAAATTCAGTACTGCACCAAGCCTAAAATTATGCTCTTAAATCTACATCTATGCATTGGTTTTGAATGAGTCTTATACTGCTAAGTAACAGGTCTGATTTAGGGAGTCTAAATAAGGATTATGGGGCATAACTTTAGGCTGTTTTAACTCCAAACTTTGTATCTTGGCCTATTTCTATTATGTAGCATGCAGGGACACACACACACACACTCACTCAGCAGAGATTGCATATTCAAAAGCATTCAGATACTATCACACATCAAAACTTTAGGGGACAGTGCTCTTAGGATTTGGCTCTGATGGTGTACAATGTCTTTCATACAAATTGTATTTCAAAACACTTCATAGAGTTTCATAATAGTTACAGAATGATGTGCAGCATCTGCTTAGGGTGACACTGTCATGGTTAATAAGCTCAAAACAGACTTTTTTTTTCTTCTTATACTTGTAAATGTCCACTACATTCTTTCCCACGTTTAAAAAACACCCCACCAATACTGTAAAGAAATGACTACAATAAAGTTTTGGAGCCAATGTATCCTCAATGAACCCAGTAACAAAGAAGTGTATGTATAAATGTCAGGGGGCAAATATATTCAGGAAAGGAACAGATACATGTTTCCAAATGGTTACTGCTGACAGCAGTGGGGGAAAAATCTATGTTTAAATTACCAGAAATACATATCTTGACAGCATGCTTTCAGACCCTACAACTATCTGCATGCAGTCTACAGAAATAGCATTATCCCACGAACATCTATGAGAGCTTAATTACTAAATAATAGTACTTTTTATAACACATATCATTGTTCTAAATATACCTATCTCCACACAGTTATAAAAAGCAGCTGCAATGTAGGCTTCTGCATAACTAGTTTGGAAATACAAATATCTCTCTACCAAGAACAAAAAGAGTGTGGACATTATGGACTAAAATCCAGATCCTGCCAAGACTTATGAACATGTTTAACTTTACACACTGTGAGTAGTCACATTGAAATACATGAAATTATTCAGAGGGGAAAATCCTGTCCACACTGAAGTCAATGGCAAAACTTCTGTAGGTTTGAATGGGGCCAGCCAGGATTTCACCCCCATTGTATGAAGTGAAGTATGTATCTAAATTTTGCCTGTTTGGGGCCTTAAAGCCAAACTGTACCCTCAGATACACCTGTATGACCTTTCTGAAGACAATGATATTGCATAGGTGCAACTGAGGGACTAGCTGTCTGAAATATTTGTTGTGTGTTTGTTTGTTTGTTTTGTTTTTTAAACTGGTGACATAAGAACCTCCTAAGGGCTGTTTCGGGATAAGCACCCAGAAGGTGGTTTGAACAAGACAGCTGCTGCAGTTGTGGCCAACAAATCAATCAATCCTTATTTGATATTTTCTAACAAGTTGACTTCTGCACAAGGTAACAAAAGCAAATTCAGCCAAGAGTTTCAAACTTGGTGTCCAAAGTCAGGAACTTACATCCATATAAAGGCACGAAACAAAATTGACTTTTTGCGGAGGTACTGAGGACCCACAAGTCCCAGTGAATTCAATGGAAGCTCCAGGTGCTCTTCATACCTCCAAGAATCCAGACATGGTTATTTAAGACTAGGTACAGATATAAATGCCTGACTTTAGGCACCCAAGTTAGAAAATTTTGGCAGATACTGTTGTTTAAGTTAATGCTGTGCAGAAGAAGGTCAGAGGCTTTACCGCTCTGTACATGTGGATAAAGTTGAGCATGTGAGTAAGTCTTCCCAGAATCAGGAGTTAAGTTAAGATTTTAACCCCAGTCTCAAGAGGTGAGTGGATCATGCCTTAGTCTGTTTTATGTTTTAAGCTAACACAGTGCAGAAGCTGAACATTAGAAACTATCAAATAGAGGTTTTCTTCTGCACCAGCTTGGCAGTAAATGTCTAATTTTAAAACGTAATTTAAATAATTTTATTAAAACCAAATTTGCATTTGGACTGATATAACTTTTGTGCCAAGTTCCGGCATGATGCTGTGCAGTATGACTAAGTTACATACTCCTGGAAGAAAGGGATTTATAATGGAAAGGTTGAGAGACTCTTAATTCCAACGATCTTAAAACTGCAGATGGATGTAATTGAAAGTAATGATCCAATGCTTTCATGAGTACTTTTGAAAATTCAGCCACTCCTTTATATCTAAATATCAATGAGATGTCAGTGTTAATTTTGTTTTCAATGCACTTTTAGTTGTGTTTCTTGTTTTCTTTTATGATGCCATCCACCTGCCCATGAAGAGTTAGGGACATCTGCTACCCTTGATCTTTGCACAAGACTCCCATTGACAACAGTGTGAATTCCGCATGTGGAATGAGCAGAATATGACCCAAAGCATATGGCTAACGCACCCACGTTTCTTTGTTGTTTATCTTTTTTTCTCTCTCCACTTCTGCAGCCTATACAATAATTTTAAAGTGGGAGACTTTTTCATTTGAGTTTTCAGTTTTGCAAATACTGATCCTGTTTTGCTAATAACCACCCTCCCTGTTTCTTTGATCACCCTCTGCTTTTGTGTTTTGCCAATTTTCAATTGATAATATTCATTAAACAAGGGAAGATCATGCTGCATCTGGTACATTTAACAGCAGTAATGAAAGAGTTCACAATTTCAAAGAAAAATATATCATCTACTGTTGAAATCAACCAGTTACGAAATCTTGAAATCTAGTGCGATATCAAAAAGTCTGTGTACTGGGCAAGGCCATGATGGGTGGACAGTCTATGAGGGAGAAGGGAGAGAGCACAGCTTGCTATGCAATACTCGTAGGGCCAGATTTTGCTCTTATTTACAGCAGTGTAAATCCAGAGTAATTTCATTGATGTCTGGATTTACACCAGTGGCCCTGAGACCTTTACCTGGAACAGGAATAGCAGCTGTTTGAACAAATCACCTTTTTCACCTTCCCTACAGCAGGGCTAACACAATAATCCAAGTGAACAGGCAAGTGAAAAAATATAGGACCAGCAGTGGGTCTGGCCTACTACATCCTGTTACTGTACCGAAGGGAAAGGAAAGACCCATTTCTTAGATGCTGGTCCTGTTCCTTCAAAACCTTGCTCAACTTTTTATTTACGCTAGCCTTCCTATTGAAATCAATGGGAATACATTTGACAGCAGCGAATTGGTTTAATGTAGTCAAAATGCATAATGAAAGAGTATACAGTTTCAAAGAAAGATATACTGTCCTCTTTTGAAGTCCTACAGACAAGCACTTGTGAAATCTTGAAATCTATAGCGGTATCAAAATCCCATTGAAATCAGTGGGAATGCTCACATGAGACAGATTTTGCCAGACCACGCCCTCCATGTTTGACATGATAGGCATGGCCAGTTCCCAATGTGTGTTCTCCTTTTTATTTGTACACAGAGTTACATACAAATTACCAGAACAATCATGTTGCAGGTGTAGAGCACCACACAGAGACACCAAGGAAAAAAATGCGAGGAATTCTCCATTTTTCTGCAGTGCGCAGTTTAATAAATCTTTAATAAACAAAAATCTAGTTCTCTGAGATAATGTGTCTTGTGAGCCACTGGGAATGCTAAATTACATACAGAGATGAGCTTCAGTACAGTGGTAAAAAGGCTTCAGTGCAAGTGTTCGGCGCTGAAACTCCGTTTGCATTTTTAATAGACTTGTTTATTAACATACAATAAACCTATTATAGTTATCAGCATGGTACATTTATGGAAACATAATTATAGCTGCATACTTTATTTTCAATAATAGAAATTGGTGATAAGTGAAGGAATTATACAAAATGTTCAGATGAGGTTACATGAACTCTAGAATGTGCTTTTCTTACCATAATGTTTGATTGGTCTGGATTTTTATGTCAGGTTCTCTTTTTCCCCTTTTTATTTTGTTAGTGACAGTACTGCAGACTTGCTGTCTTGGTACTGAATTTTTAAACTAATCTAAAGAAAGAGGAAAATCTAAGCAAATGATATTTGGAAATTTTCATATGTGACTTTTGCTTCAGAGATGCACAATGACAATCTTGTATAAAAAGTATCTGAATAAATAAATATAAATATACACAAATATAAATCCATTCTTCTTTAATATTGGTTTCACATGTATCTATCAATTGATCAGTAGGTTGCTTTTGTGAAAAGATGGGCCTGAAGCTAAACCCCAGATCTGAAGACACTGAGATTCTGTTAACAAAAAGAAAAGGAGTACTTGTGGCACTTTAGAGACTAACCAATTTATTTGAGCATAAGCTTTTGTGAGCTAGAGCTCACTTCATCGGTTGCATTCCGATGAAGTGAGCTTCATCCAATGAAGTGAGCTGTAGCTCACGAAAGCTTATGCTCAAATAAATTGGTTAGTCTCTAAGGTGCCACAAGTCCTCCTTTTCTTTTTGTGAAAACAGACTAACACGGCTGTTACTCTGAAACCTGAGATTCTGTTGAAGTTTGGATCCAAATCCAGACTTGCAGTTGGGATCTATGTAACTCTACAATGGGCCAAACCAAAAACGTGGACCACTTTCAACCTTTGCTCATGCATAAGGCTTATATCTAGTTGTTGTGTTTTTAAATAGAGTAGGGACCTGCTGTTATGTCATTATTAGAGCAGGTGATTTACAGAGTGTTACAATGAGCTTTCAAGCTGCCTGTGTTCTAAATGCTGTGTGTGAAATACTGACCCCATTTAGGTCAATGGGAGTTGTGCCATTGACTTCCACAGGACTAGGGTTTCGCCCTGTGACTTTCTCTCAGTTGCTTGCAGACATAGGTTTGGTGAAGTGGTCTTAGCATAAACCTGAGGACTGGGATTTATTGGGTTGTAGTTCTAGCTTGGACAGTGAGGCCCTCTGTGGCCTTGAGCAAGTCAATTAAACTGTCTCCCTCAATTTTCCCCTGTCTCTTAAATAAAATAAAAATACTCACCTTTCTCACACGGACTTTAAGAAGATTATCTAGTTAATGGTTGTAAAATGGTTTGAGGAGGGAAAAAAAACTACTACATAGAAAAACACTATGTGAAGTATTATTACTTTTCATCAAGATGGCCACCACCAGCTGCAGTCTCAGAGATGCCAGTTTTAATAATTAAAAGGTTTATTCGCTGACACAACTCCCAGTTTTATACCCTCTGTCCACAGAAACTTCAGGATTTCTCTGCTGCTGAGTAAATGGCTGCATCTTTGTTTTAATGGCTTACTGGCCATCCGGCAGTACTATGGAATGCGATGTTGGCAGGTGGGAATGCAAATTTCACTGAAGGGCCGAGAGAGCATTAGGGACAAGCAAAGACTGCTCTGCCTGCTGAGGCCTGTCCCTGTACATTTCTTGGCAAGTGGGCAAATCTGCTGTGATGTGTTAAGACAGCCTGGCAGAATGTTGCCCAGAGTCGATGGGAACAGGAGTTCCTACAGGGCCCAGCACAAAGCCCTAGCCGCAAAACCAGCACTGACAGTTACGCTGGCTTTTATGGCTTTTATGCTGTAGAAATAGATTGTGCAGGATTGAGCATAAACAGGGGTGGGGGAGATAAATAAACAGCTTCTTTGAGCTGAAACTTCAGAGTCACAGTGGGGGGACAGATATGCAGCCGCTGCTTTCAACTTTATTGCACTCCACAGCACTGGTGTTTGAAACCACCAAGTGGGAGTCACTTTGACAT
This sequence comes from Chelonia mydas, assembly GCF_015237465.2. Classification (NCBI taxonomy): domain Eukaryota; kingdom Metazoa; phylum Chordata; order Testudines; family Cheloniidae; genus Chelonia; species Chelonia mydas. Next base: position 26,432,936 of record NC_057852.1, on the reverse strand, counting down.
CTTAGTACAACTAACTCACCCGCCATGTAAGGAAACACTTCCCATGACATGGTGGGAAAGTGAAAGGCAGGAGGCGGAGGGAGTAGGGAAATAAGGTTTGGATTCTGGAATGAAGGAGACGCTATAACTTCTGAGTAGTACTGTTGACAAAGCAATCCTAATTCTTCTTCACCACTTTCATATTGCCAGTTACGCCTTTATGATTTATTTGATTTCTTTTAAAGATTTATAGAGCACCTCCTGCCTAGTGCCTCGGTGCTTACTTACAAAGTTAAACAAAACAATAAATTACGTAAGCCCACCCACAATGGACAGCATTAAAGAAACACTACCATGTTGTCAGGAAATAAAAACAGATCATCAGACTGAAGCAAAGCAAAAGATAAATGCCTTATACTGTGGTTTCTGATTTGGGCTCTGACGGACCACCAGGAGGAGAGAGTTCTAAAGGCAGGAGCCCCCATATGGGAGAGCCACGCTGCCCATCCCAGAGTGTTTAATCCTAGGAGCCAAGAGCCAGAGCTGATAAATAGTAACAATGTCGTTGCTGATTTTCTATTACTGGAAATCAGGGGCATGCTTGGTATCTGCAAGTACTTGTGGTGTTAGCATCGCATTGTAGGTTCTCCCTGTCTGCATCTGACCCCATCAAAGATTGGCCCAGTGGGATTCTGAGGATTTCCCACCCCTTCCATTCACTCTGGGGTCCACTGTTTCCTCCGTTTGTCTGTTAGTTGACTGTGAAAATGCAGCATATCCTCTGAGCAGTGTCATTGGTAAACTACCTTACCCCAGAAACAGAGTTGAAGAGCAGTCTCGTCCCCAGTGTAATGCTACAGAAGACACAGGAGTTACAATGGGGATTAATTTTTCCATTTGAATCTGCATTGTGACTCAGACCGGATGATTGCACAATTAGCCCTTTTCCACTGAGCCCATTACTGCTGATTAAGTTGCCATGCTGCAGGAGATTATTTTATTCTATCCATGTTATTTCCCTTAAAGCATCGTGGCTAGTGTGGGATTAAATTATAGAAATGAAGGTGGCTTTCCTGGGAGCCTGTTAAATGGTCATGCGAGTGCTGGTCCATTTCAGAGCTTAGCTTTTAAAGTGCCTCTGCTAACATTTGAGTAATGCATGTTGATTGTTACAGAAGAGGCGGAGATTGTTTGTTCCTTTGATAAATTGCTTCCTGCCAGGAGCAACACAGTAATGCGTTTGGATGAGTGTCGCATAATCATGCTAGGAGCGAGGCATTTGGTTGCTTACAATCCCCATACATTGGAAATATTTTCCCTTTTCTGTTTGTTCTTGCTGACCCTCTCCAATCAGGAGACAGGGTTCCTATGTTAATCTGTAAATCAGGAGTGGTTAGCTGGCTCCTGCCACAGGATTTGATCATGTTCCAGTTGAAATATGCAGCTTTGACCAACCACTGTGGGGTCTGCTTTTCCAAGTGTCTGACACAGAAGAAAAATACAGATAGTCCCAAGGAGAAAGAAGCTCTTTGTAATTTCAAAATGCATTCTCTTCTGGTGCTGGGAAAAGGCCAAATTCAATGTGTGATATATAACAATGTATCCTATATATCCTATCCTGTAACCTTAGAGAAAAAATGGACACTATTAGTGTCCCAGTTAGAGAGAGAGAGAGGGCACAGAGTTTTAAAATAAAACATACATTAGGTTTTTAAAAGTGAGATGGAAAAAAAGTCTCTCTCCCTGTCCCCCTTAAATTAAATTTAAACTCAGAAGGAAGTTAGATTACTGTTTACATTTATAAGTATGCTCAGATCAATGGTACTTCAAGGCTGATGAAGGCAGGCTCCTGCAATAATATTAAATGGTCTGATGTATATCAGAAATTGCTGAGAACCTTTCTAGGGTGCACTGCTGCTAATTAAAAATAAGAAATCAACAGAACAATTGTACAGGAAGTGCAAGTACAGATTGCAGCAGTAACCTAAAGGGTCATTCCAATTTCTAAACTGTCTTCAGTGGCATCAAATTTTTAAAAAGTCTCCATAGCTGCACAATTTCATTTACTTTCATTCACTTAGACATTTCTTTCACTTATGCAATGCTGGTTTCTCAAGCTCTGTGTGCTTGGCCTTCTGAGGGCCTGGCACTGAGGCTTGAGAGTTGATATGTGAGAGCCCAATAATTCCACAGTGTTGTGTATTCCATTCCTCCTTCTCCAGCACCACTTCCTGGCTGTGCCTTTGAACCCCCTCCATGCTTCTGAATCTGCTTGTGAATTCCTTTTCTCCTTTGCTTGGAAGCAACTCTACCATATTGTTCTTGTCAGTCTCAATTCTCCTTCCAGAAGCTGCCTGACAGGCTGGACAAAGTATTCAAAGTCAGGAGTACTTGTGGCACCTTAGAGACTAACAGATTTTTTTGAGCATAAGCTTTTGTGGGCTACAGCCCACTTCATCGGATGCATAGAATGGAACATATAGTAAGAAGATATATATACATACCCAATGGGAACTGCGGGGGGCAGTGCCTGGAGGCAAGGGCAATGCACGAAGCCCTCTGCCCCCCCGCCCCCGTGGGGCCCCAGGGACTTGGTGCCGGCCGCTTCTGAGAGCAGCGTGGGGCCTGCAGCACCACAGGGGGCAATCACGCGGGCTGGATCCAAAGCCCTGAGGGGCCGGATCCGGTCCGCGGGCCGTAGTTTGCCCATCCCTGCCCTAGACCCACACACAACCCTAGTGCGGCTTGCATTCCCTGGATGAAGTCTTTTTCCATTTCAGGTGCATATTAAAACAGGAGTTTGCTTTCACCATCCGTAACACACCTCTTCAAAGAGAACAGACAGAATGAACAACTCAGGGTGTATGTTAACCTTCAGGTCAAAGAACTGACAATATGGTCTTGCATGTCTCGTTCAAGAGTTCCCCACTTTTAATCATCGTTTCAGTCTTCCTGTTGACTTGTGTGTGTCTGCACTAGCGTCAGGCCAAGCATACCCCAGAAACCTATAAATGCAGCTAACTTGAGTTTTTATATGAAGAATATATTGACTCTACTGGTGAAAGCTGAGTGCTTGGCCTTGCTCTGATTCATATCCATGTACAAACAACCACGTAAACATTAAGCACAGAACCCATCAGAAGCGGAGTGGGAGGGAAGGCCTCTTTATTTTTTTTAACTTTGAAAGTGGGTGGGTTTGATATTGATCAGCACTAAAGAGCTGTCACCTCAATGAGCAACTGGATTTCATTTAGTTTTTGTTTGACTTCTCGGTCTGGATTAACTCGCAAACAAGGGAATCGCTGCCACTCAAAGCAGATAATGGACAGGAAATGGCTTTTCACTGTTCAGGTATTTGATATAATCCAGACAGTCCACACAAAATGATTAAACAATAAACCCCACTTCATTGTTAAGGAATCGGTAACATTTGTTATCTGAATGAAAAGATAAAACCAGGCTGCTTCAAGGAGAAAATGGCATATCTGAGACTTTTGAAAAGAAAAATTTTGAGAAATGTTAATGAAATGCTATCAGTAATATAGCACCTAATGAACTATGAGAAGAGAACTTAGCTGGCAAATTTGCTTTCAGTGTGTTTCTGCCTCCAGTTTGAAAGGCTTGCTTGGGGCCCCCTGACCATCCCTGCTTAAATAAACAGAGCAAGGGGAGAAAGCTTTTAGTTCTCTTACAAGAAGCCATTACAAGAGGCTGAAAGTGCAGCCCATGAAAGAAAGGAACTGTTATGGTGCGGTTTAGGGCTAAGGATCAGGGTGGCACTGACACCAAATGGAGGATAATAGACTTCTAGTGGTCAGGCTTTACAGGAGTCTGCGGCAAACTGTAGCAGCTTTGTCAGAAAATAGAATTGCTGGGTTTACCCACTTGACCTTTAGTCTGAATAGATGGGCTTAAGGAGATCACAAAAGATTTGCAGAAAAGTGGTCTGCTCGGTTCCATTGGTGCCTGAAGCTCTTTTGTGAGACTAGGAAGCTGTGGGCCTCTGCTCGTGTAAACCTTTAGTGTTTGTTTGCCTTTATGGATTCTTTTGAAATCTTTATATCAAAATGTGTGTAAATATAAAGAATAAACAACTTGATGGAAGAATCAGAAAACTGTAACTGTGTGCCTGTAACTGCTGTGTTTGTTTCCCTTTAAGGAATATGTTACTGTAAGTAATAAATAAAGTGGATTTAACGACGATTCAAGTGCAGGACAATATGTATTAAATATAAAAGACCCATGGCTTCATCCTGCAGTTTGTATCCAGACAAAGCTCCATTACAGCCAATGGGAGCTTTGGCTGACTATAGGGATTGCAGGATCAGGCCCCCTCAAATGTTGAAGCAGCATAGAGGGTGTTTCGCAAACCAGCCAAAAGGTTGTAATGACACACTGGGGCAGATTCTGCCCTCAGTAACACTTGTACAAACCCTTTTAACTGAGATCAGAAGTTGGCCCTCCAAGTAAACTCACAAGGCCATGAAGTTTAACAACAACAACAACTACACACACATGCACGCACGCACGCACACTAACAGGAGGGCTACAGCTAGTTCAAACTTTGTCTGTAACATTTTTTCAGTGAACATGGCATTTTTTTTCAAAACCGAAAACTTGTGTGGAAAGTTTTCATTTTCAAAAAATCTTCAGTGTTTTTAAATAAAAGTACGACATTATCTTTTAAAAACAATTTAAATTGTTCTGTTTTGAGCCCTCTGAAATGGAAATGAATTCAACATTTTTAGGATTTTTTTTTTCAATTTTTCAACCAGCTCTAACTCATGAGCCAAGCTGAATCTTTCATTTGCTCTTTTTCTTGGGCTTTTAATATCTTATTTTCTTCTCTTTAATTCACAGCATATTTCCGAACATGCAAGGATTCTCTTCTCCCCCTATCTGTGTGAAGACACTTCTCGCTAACACTAATGAGAGTCATGAACCCATAGGAAAGACAGAAGAGAACCAGCTATTATTTTCCCTCTTGAAAGAGAACTTATTTTTATTTCTAATACTAACATGGGCGCTGGAAAGGAGTGCACATGGGGGACGTCCTCCCGTTATTGGCAGGTTGAGTTTCTCCCTAAAATTTCACCTTTCCTTAAAAATCTGCACCTTTCTAGCTCTTTTTGTTGGGGAGGAAATGTCAGGTTTGTGAGGTCACAGGTAATTCATAGTCTCAACCACAGCCGTCCGAGGATTGGCCCTGGAAGCACATGAACGCCCCAGCTGTGACTAGGCTGATGTATTTTGAAAAGCACCCCAACCAACTTGCAGATGAGGAGCTGCTGCACTGGCACTAAAGCTTTTGTGAGCTTCTTCTGGCCATAAACCAGCTGCTTGCAGCTCACTAGCTGCTCCATTGAGCTACCAGATGGGTCTCTTGCCACAAGGAGCAGGGGGTGTGGGCAACTCCTTTTTACCATCGGGAGGGGGGTGTGTGTGTGTGGAGGGGAGGACAACGGAGTACAGCTAGTGGGTAAAAGAGAGTGTTGTCAACTCTCACGATTTTATCATGAGTCTTGAGATATTTGGTGGTTTTGCTAGAGCCCACACTGCTGGAACTGGGTTGTTACCTGAGAACCTCAGCATTCATTCTAAAAAGAAAAAGTCTGTTATTAGCCCTTGTGGTGCCCCAGAAAAATATAAAAAATGTGATCCCTAAACATTTCAAAAGCAGACAGCAAATAAAACAAACCCCATTTTTATCATTTTTAAATCTCCTGATTTTTAAACAAGTCTGATTTTTTTTTTTAGGACATTGACTCATGTTGTTTGAACACTGGGGTTGTCAGTGCAAGGTTTGATCCATGAGGAGCTAGCAGGGGCAGGGGGAAGTAGATCCATGAGAAACAACAGAAGACGAATACTCAGTATTTCAAAATTTCCCCATATTTTAATGTTGTGTCTCTTCCCCATTGTTGACTGGCTGGTGATGGGCCCAGTAAATAGGGGAAGGGGAAAGCAACCACAAGTTCTGTCCAGTTTTGTTGCCTCCTAGGGAACACTTGCCCTTCAGACTTTCTGCTGGGGTGACTCCACCTTTGTGGTCCCCAGTGTTGTCCTGATAACCTATGGACTACTTTTCTCCCTTCTTAATAATGTTGATGTTCCTGTGTTGGTTCTTTTGAATTTCACTGGAAGTGTGTGTATGTAAGAGGGAGAGACTTTTGCTGCAGATTGGTAGTACCAAGGTTGAACTCTGCAGTCCATGGACATTTATTTCTTCAAGTTCTATTTGTGTTCTAAGAAAAATAAATAAGACCTGCATTGTGCTACTCTGTAGTGCTTTTGTTTTGTACGGATTATGGTGAATTCTCTCTTAGGGTTATTAGAGCTTGGTTCTTAATCCCCTGAAACCCCATTATGAATACTCTTCTTATAACAAGTACCTCACTGTCATGTATGGAAACGTCTTAACTCCTGGGCACCGAGGGTGCCTTTATTGAAAACTTAAAGGTATGTGTTGAGATCACTTGTTTCTTTTAGCGCCGGTCCATCCCTAGAAAAATCAATAACGCTTCTATATTTGTCTGTGATTTTTCTGTTTGGTTAGTTTCGTCTCAGCATAAAAAAATCTAAATAGTTAAGTTACTGAAAAAGGAAGATACATTTCTACTTCCTGCTACAAAGAAGCATCTCATTACTCAGCATTCTGAGGATCCACAAAGAGAACAGAGGGAATTGTCCCTCTCTTTCAATCTGCCTTGTTTGCGATTATCAGCAATGATAGTCTTTCCTTGTTTTTAAAAAAAGAAGTTTTAAAAATTACTAATTCCCCATGTTTTTTTTTTAATTACTCAAATGCTTCATATTACTATCACACATTTAGCTTGTCAGGAGCATACTGTAAGCATGCAGGATTCAGGCATGTGTTCTGCTATAGAGACTCTTTATTCCTTTCCAGCAGCGGCAGCTTAAACATCTGAATTTTTTATAATGTGTTTCACAGTCCCATGTTGGGCTTGATTTGCTAGAGCCTGCTCCTAGGTATTCTTTTATTCATCTGTTGGTAGCCTTTTCTTTTCTTTCTCAAACTGGTGAGAAAAGCAGTGAACCCAATAAACCATCAGTGGCCCTCACTCTAAAATTAAACGAGGAGACTAATGTACTAACACGTGCAACACAAAGCCAGTCTGTGTCCTCTCCTGAGGTCTCTTTGAGAGAGATACTAGGACTTCATTCGGCACACTGTGTCTGACTCTGGACTAATTGAGCTGTCATAAAGAGTAAATCCATTAAGAAGGTCAGATATGTCTCCATTGTCACAAAATGTACAATTTGCAAAGCAGTGGTCTTCAGAGAAAATTTTGTCCTCAGTTGCTAGACCTTTGACTGGTGGGGTGAGGGGAGAAGGGAAAAGGTTAAGAAGAACAACAAAAGAAAAGGGGGGGAAAGAGCAAGAAAATCTCAGGTCTAATTGACATTAGTAGGGTTCTCATCTTAGAAAATGTTTTCTTAACATCAGCCCTCTGCCTCAAGGTTTTTGATTAAATTAATGATGGTAGAGATAAGCTCCATTAGTGTTGTTGTTTCTGGAGGAAGAAAAGGAGTACTTGTGGCACCTTAGAGACTAACAAATTTATTTGAGCATAAGCTTTTGTGAGCTACAGCTCACAGGAAATTCTCCATAGCCTCTCCCCTCCTCTTTTTCCCTGAATCTCAGGTACGATGATAGAATCATTAATTGGGGCCAGAGTAGGCCAAGAGGATGAACTTTTTGTATTACTATGCAAATGTAGACAATCTAGGAAATTAATATTTCATGTGTTCTATTTTAACAAGGAGTGTTTCGATTACAGGCTGCTTGTCACTCAGCTGGGAGGCTGGTGGAGAGGGTTGTTGTCATAAGCAAGGTCTTGAACTTATTTTTGTTGCATGCTGGCTGCTATCTCAGGACCAGTCAGTGAGTCCAACATGTTGTGTTATGTTGGCTGCTGCTGGAGCTGTATGACCAGTGCAATGAGGGAAGCGTCGGGAGGTACACAGTGCCTTTGTGAATACCATCCTCTCTTCCAGGAGTAGAGTATGGTACAGAGCAGCAGCACCTCTTATCAAAGTTGTCAGGTAAGGAAAGGGGAGGGAGAAAAAAAAACCCAAGGAAGGGAAAGGCCTGCAATAATTGTGAGAGCTGTCAAAATATTTTCTCCACATCCCTCCTAACGGGTATAGGTATAGGCAATGACACATATGGACATAGCTGTTAATTTGTCAGATCCATATTCTGGATTATCATCCAGCATGATAAAACATTATTACAAGTACTTTTTATTTATGTAGCAACTGACCTTGAAGGATCACGTCAGTACACGAATATCGGGTCAAGTAGCTGCTTTACTCTGAAGTGATGGGTTGGTAGTTGGGAGGTCTTGAGCTGTTGTAATGTTCTGAGTTAAGGTCCTCCAGACATTCTGTCTGCAGCCACCGAGGGCAGAGGAAGATACAGATTGCCTCAGAGGATAGTGTGCTGTACAGGGTTCCTTACAAGTGCCTTTGAAAGGAGGACCATGCATTCCACAGGCATCTGCTACCAGATGCTAGTTAGTGTGGAGACCCTGGCCACACCCACAGCGTGGCTTGACATAGTCCCATAAAACCATGGATTGCCAATAGCCATGGTAGGCTGACCCCACAGCCTAGTGTTCTAGGAAATAGTAAATCTATTATGCTGGGTCCTGCACATTTTTCCTTCAACCTTGAACAGAGCAGCTGTAATTTTGCCCTAATTAACTAAGCCTCATAATCTATCTGTGAGGTAGGTAAAATCTGTTTTACCAGTTGTTCAAAAGGCAGAGTTGTTACATAAGTTGTTCAAGGTCACACAAGAGCCAATAGCACTCAGGGACAGAATGGAGGAATCAAGTGTCTAGTTGTTGCTTTTTTGCAATATTTTTTAATAAATATGCATTATATAACATCAGACGTGAGATAACCATAGAAACCAATACATAATACAGCCTAAGAACACATGGGCCAGATTCTGCCAAAGACACATCACATGGGAGTGGGAGAAGCCTTTTAATTTGTTCAGAGCATTATTAAACGTTGGGGTGATTTGAAGGAAAGGTAAGAGGACAGTTAGTTATTGATCCTGGTATTTCATTGTTAAATCATAGACATTAAATTGCTCATGGATTATTCTGTCCTAGAACAATAGCAGTTAGAGATGGCGAAGCCATTCAGTTATCCCATCCATCTTCTCGCCAATGGAAGAGTATTCCCAATGGCACATTCTCTTAGTGGTTGACGTTGATTACTTCATACCAATTACTGACTGTCTACTAATTTCTTAGGCCTAATTCCAATTTTCGTCATCCCTCCCTATCAAGAGGTCTGTCCTGCCTCCTATAGGTGAGTAATTTGAGTGTTCTTGAGGAGAAAAAACTAAAAATAAACCTAAGACTTTAAAAAATATTATTTGCTCTGTTTAGGATAGTCATGGTTCCTTTTGTCTCTTAGATTTTCTCTGATAGATTGAGTCTGTATTCTATTTCTTTATTCACCTTCGCTTTTTAACAAAAGCCTGGTTCAATCAATGCAATAAAACAGATGTGTGTGAATATCCCCAGCTCTGATTATTTTCCATCCCATTTGGCCAGCTCACGTCCCCTTGACAAACAGATTTTTTCAGTTTTCTAAATAAATTAACATAAAATCTCTACCAAAATCTCTAGCATCTGTCTCCAGAGCCCAACTCACTTGTTTCTCCCACCAGTCAGTTATTTCCACACCAATCTTTGTTTTTTTTTTAACTTAGTTTTGATTAAAATAAAACAATAATAATTTTCTCTTACTCATTGGCAAACCTGCTCCCTAGTACCCACCCTCCTCTCTCTCTTTAGAACTCACTTACCCGAATCTCTGTTTTAATATCCATGCGAAAGCTTAGACGTGCACTGGCAAGCGATCCAGGGCAATTGCCATTCTCTGCCTTCCCAAAATCCTTTTTATCATTTATGTATTCACTCATGTATTTGGCTAAAGAGTGTATGAAACAAGGGTTCCTGATGGGATTGGGCAACTAGATACGTAACAGATGGAAAGGGCAGTGGCTGGCAGAGACATAGATCATAGAATAGTAATAATAAGTCTGAACTTTATTTAAAACGTAAGAGTTAGTAGTGGGGCCTATGGAGAAATACTGGCATGTACCCGTGCAGAAGAGAAAATGGTTGATGATATAAAAAGACTGTCTTTTCTAGGGTAGTTTGATAGTTACTGAGGTTTGCAACCAAAGGAAAATAAGATGGAAGAAGATAGATAACTTTTTAAGAAGTTTTTAGATGGCCGAAAGCCACATGAAGGCAAATCTGTTGGACCTCCCAGCACACAAAACTAAAGAATTCTGCTCAGTCACTAGATGACACAGAGAGATGTCAAGCTTTTCGTTGGAGAGTTTATAAAATAGCCTGAACTCTTGGCTTGAGTTTGACTTTAAACATCCCAACTGAGTGCTGAAAGAAAGAAAAGCTATGGAGAAAACAGGCTAAAAATAAACAAACTTGGCAGAGCCTTTGCATGGGGGTCCATGTCCTTTCACCAATCTTCAGCTTTATCAGCTAACACCTTCTCAACTGGAACGTTTATCTTATAAGATAAACTGTATGCAAGAAAAAATGTGTGAGAGGCTGAGGGGACAATATTCAGATAAGTGAAGCATAGAGTTTAGAGAATGAATCCAGGATAGGGCTCAGGATCTTGTTGTTTATTGAATATTCTGGTAGTCCTCAGAAGCACCATTCAAGACTGGGGCCCCATTATGCTAGACGCTGTACAAACCCACTGAGTTGAACAGTTTACAATCTAGACTACAGAATAAAATGGATCTAGTGTGAAATCTTGTTATGGAAGAACTGTATTGTTACCTCAGTTATACCATGTAAATCTCAACTCAAGGTTTTGTTGTTTTTTTTCATAGCGTGTAGATTTTTTCCCCCTGCCTGAAACAGTCTCAGAACGTAAATTCAGTTCTGAGACCGCCATCCCTTATGGGAGCAGGACACCTTCTCTTCATAGAATCTCAGTCCATGATTTTACATGTTTCAGCCTCAATTTACTGGCGTATCACACTATTGCTACACCTTGGACCATGACAACCCTTAATTAAGGACTCCATAGTAGGGAAACTTTCAAACCTATTTATCATTTATTTTTCATGAATTTTCTTGCAACGTTTTTTGATGAGATATTTGTGTTTAAACAGGAGCTTACTGCATCTGCCGTGCTTAATCATTCAGCACTCCATCATGAGCCCTGCTGTGCCTGAGCATGGGAGTAAAGGGTGTCTGAATAATTGCCACCCATGCAGGTTGGAAGGGTGGGGAATGGGTAGAGCTTTGGCTTGTCCCCCACTCACTACAATGCACTGGGCCATGCACCAGAGCAGGCAGAGTGGGGGAAATAATCTGCACCACCAAAAGGTCTGGCACAGGTTACTTCCACCATACTGCAAGGAGGAAGCAAGAACCAGATTGTGACTGAGTCACAAGCTGGTTCCTGCCTGCTTCTGAAGGAGTGTGCTGCCTCTCACTCAGCTAGATTGTAGGGTTACAATCTAACCCGCAGTGATAATGCTACATTTGTGGCATTCCATTAATTCTGAGGACAACATATTAAGTAGTCACAAAGAAAGGATTAGGAGTTCATTACAGGATTAAGCAGACAGAGATGATGGGGGCAGGGAGAAATCAGGTAAGCATGGATTTTTAAAACACTCTCTTCTTTCAAGTGCGCTCCAATTGACCTTTAAGCAACTGTGAGCAGGAGTTACAGAATGTGGCTACCAATTAAACAATGTATCTGAAGTGTCTTTAAACATAGTACTAATAAAAACCCTATACTGGCTTGCACATTGTGATGGAGGGTTTGTGGTGAAGAATGTGGGCTCAATCCCTGAATCTCTTTTTCACGCAAGCAGTGGCACTGAAGCTGCTACAACTACTAGCATGCAGAAGGGTTGCAGGTTTGGACTCTAGATGGTTTGTTTGATTCACAAACTCAGAGCCTGATCCCTCAGCCCTTTCTGTGGGAAGTAGTTCTACTGGAGACAAAGAGCGATTAATTTCTAGACTTTTTGGCTGGCAAAGTTTTGTTACTGTGTTGTGCAATATCTGGTGACAAGTTGGCTCTCTGTTCATGCTGCCTTTGATAAGAGCTAGTTTAGCTGCAGCCAGATTGTCTGCCAGGAAGGGCGATGGGCAGTCTCAGTTGCCCCAGATGCAATAATACCATCGCTTCTGCTTGCTGGAACATGGACTTTTGAACTACTCTGAGAGGGTATCCCCTTTAATGCATGCCCCAGAATGAGCCTGATAGACAAAATGAATATCTCCGGTGGAAATGGAAAATCCACGCAGGCAGCAGTGTCTTTTCAAATTAACTGAACATTTTTTCTCAGGCTTTGACTTGGAAGCAAAGCTCTTTGAGAGGCAGGGAGAGAGGGTTGGAATGCTGAGTAAGATGTGTGTGTATGTGTTTATTCTAGAAATGACTGCACTTGTTTCTACTGTTGTTTCATAGGTGAAACAGGAGAAGTCTTCCACTCCCAGCTGCACACCAGTTCTGATGGATTGATGTACTGTGCACAGGAAAGGGGGCAAGGGGAAGGCGTGTCTAAAAATTATTTCCCATAGCCTTGAGAAGAACAGAACATATTATTTTCCCCTTTTTTATTAACGCTGAAAGCTTTACTTTTACTCCTTAATAGATGGCTGTGTTTGATTAAGCTTTTTGAACTGCCTAAGTTGTCAGGTGTCAGAGATATATGGGTAGCTGGTGTTTGTTTAGTAAATGATGTTCATGTTATTGTAGTAAAAGACAGGCCTCAGTAGGTTATAAATACACTCTGTCCCCATGCGTCATACTGCTGTCTGAAAGTTCATTTCAGACCTTTGGTGGTTTGCTTTCTTATGTGTTTCCTTCTCATTATAGTTCTTCCCTCTCTCCCCCTCCCAATTATTTTGCTGATATGGGACCACAGTCAAACACATGCTGGAGACCACACTACTGTACTCGCAGAATTAAGTAGACATAAACATACACAATGATTTCCATTAAAATTTTTACAGTTATCATTTGCAAGTAATTGATATTTCTGTGTTGTTTGAATACCATGAATACTAGGGCTATGTTAATTAGGCAAAAGGTAAAACTGTACAAATTGTAATGGGGATCTCTATTCCATGCACACTCTCCAGCCTAAAATGATGTTAAATAGCAATGTCAGGTTTTTAATCCACTTTCTAATGTTTTCATAGAATCATAGAATATCAGGGTTGGAAGTGGACCTCAGGAGGTCATCTAGTCTAGTCCCCAGCTCAAAGCAGGACCCATCCCCGATTTTTGCTCCAGATCCCTAAATGGCCCTCTCAAGGATTGAACTCACAACCCTGGGTTTAGCAGGCCAATGCTCAAACCAGTGAGCTATCCCTCCCGCCCATTGCTTGTATGTCTATTTTATTTTGAGGATGGGAAGGGAAACCTATCTGTTCAGAGAGTTGTGGGGTTTCATCAGATGGGCAACTAAAGTTGAAGCAGCATGATGTGGATTATTTATCTGTCTGCCCATCTAGATTTTTATACCATGCTGGTCACAATGACACCTAAGGACTTCTTTATGAACTACAAATAATTCATTCAGGTTCAATTCAGAGAAGCTCCCAAGAAATTTGTATGCTGAAATATTCAAACCTCTAAGGTCTAAAATTGTGTTGGAGATCATAGAACACTCTCTCTTACATGAGATTCTCCATTCTTCCTCTTTATAGGTAGACCAGAAATCCTCTAAGAGCAGCTTTTTCTTATGGTAGCTTGGCATTATTCTCTCTGGGACTCAGAAGGGTGTGAAAATAGGCAGGGACTTCCTTTTGTTCTGCATTTGTACCATGCTTAGCATAGTGGGGTCCTGGTCCACAACTAGGGCTCCTAGGTTGTACAGTGATTCAAATAATAATAATTAATAATAATAAAATTTGTGGTTGGCTGCAGGTGGGTGTGAAGGATAAAATTTGGGATGAAGGTTTGGAGTCAAGGTGCATGTTTGTGTTGGGGGGTTATTTTATCCAAAGCCTTGGAAGTTTCTCACTGTAGACAGTGAAGGCTCTGTCTTCCTTCTTTTGATTCAGATAGCACATGATCTTTACCCACTGCTTAATTGTCTCAGAGCCCATTTTTTGTCTTGTCACTCATGCCTGCCCACTTTCAGATGTCAATAACCTGTGCTGATTTGAACCAGTTTGCCCATCGCTTGTGTGCATGTTGGAAATGTGAGAATGAGTCAAGCGAGGGAAATGTTTTTACCTGAGATGGTTCTGAACTGGAACCCCACATCTGAATCTCTCCTGAAATTTTGGGAAATTTGAATCCAAAACAAGATTTGGATTTGAATTTTTACCACATAGGTCTATCTGTGTAATGGGTAAAAGAGGAGCCCAAAATCTGGAAAACCCTGAACCTGGATCTGAACTTCATTACTTGGAATGATCTCTGCTTTCAACTCTAGTGACGGTAGCTCTGAGAGAGTGACATTTCACTGTGGGTCATCACACAGCCTGTGGAGCATGTAAATTCCACTTAAGCCATTTCCCACGGAAGCATGGGAATTCAGTGCTCCTGTACAGACCCTGAGCACAGGGGTGAATTTCATGAGGAATTAAGAAAGTGTAAACTTTAGTTTTTGAATATTTTAAAAGATATTGAAGATTTGAAATTTAGAAACAATTTTGACTTTATGGGGGGGAGGGAAGGACTGAATCTTGTAAGACCTAAAGACGTGAGGACCAAGAAGAAGCATGGATCCCCATGATTTGAAAAAAGAAGGTGATCTTAAGCAGGGATTTTTGGATACTATTTTGAGTACATGACAATAGAACACACAGATCTTCCTTAGTGAGGATACAAAGGGAAGGGGATATCCATTTTTTTTTTTTAAAGCTATAAATGTTTTCCCTTCCAATGTCCATGCCAGTTTTAGATCTGTAATAAAATTATCCCAAGAAGTGTGCAAATCTGCTGTGACTGCAGGTCTCTTTCAACGGCTTTTTGCATTTCTTTGTTTTGCTTCTTTTTTCAGTTTTCATTTCTTAAAGCTGCGGTGCTCAAACCCCCCAAAGCAGCAGGTCATGTTTGCTCTTTTTTTTTTTTTTTTTTCTCGATTAGGTTTCCAGCCTCCTCACTGATGTGGCAAATTAAAAGCTTTGAGGTAACCAAATAATTTGTATCTTCAGAGGTACTGATTGCTTGTTTTCCACAAAATATGAAAGTCATTGTGCCGAACCATGAATACAGCAGGACTCACTTAAAGGGTGCATAAAAATGGAAATAAAAGGCCACTTATGTTTTTTAAAGGCAAGCATCATGAAAGTGACATTTCCCCAACTTATCCTAAACATATAAAACTCTTTTAACAGCTTTCATAACAGATACCACGCAAGGAGACCCAATTAATTTTATCTTCATGCCACTATACAATCTGTCTAATTTTTTTGGTTACTAAAATGTCTTTTACTACATTGTTATTCATACAGATTTCACTCCTGAGAAAAGAAATCATATTTAATCTCTCTCTATCTGTGGACTGATCTATGAACAACACCAAATCTTAGCCATAGAAAAGTTCAGGTAATAATAACCTGATAAGTTCTGGAAGAAATCATAAAGAGACAGCAAGTTCATGTCAGACACGGACTGATATATAAATAGAGAAGCACATACAGTATGACAATAACTGTGTTAAAAAGAGAATGTGCCCTAACTATTACTACATTGACAAGATGAAATTTATCAGCATAACATTGCAGTGACCTTACAATTCACATGTGGATAATAAAGGCAACACTAACAATAGCAGATAACGTTCACATTCTGTGTATATTTATGACATATTCAGCATAATCAAAATTCTACAGGCTAGATTCACTCTGATTCCATTGGTGGAAAGCAGTGCACTTGCTAGCATAGTCTTCCCAGAGAGGACGGGTACAGAGCACTCGAACAGAGGACCTAGAGCTGATCGGCAACCCCAAAGAAGTATGTAGTGTTGATCAGGGAGAGCATATGGCCAGGGCCCTCAAGGGATGTTCAGTTCAGCTCATCATCTGAGCAGCCTGCATTAGCAGGGCTTGTCTGGAACCTTCTCTAGTAAAAAAGCTTGGGACAAAGATGGTAAATTGCCCTTAGGGTACAGGGATATGCAGCCTGTCTTCTCTTTGCCACTAGGGTGAGTCAAGCATCTCATCTTTAGAACTGTTTCTTGGTTTTAGGTCCACTTGCTGCAGTATCTCCTCAAGTCTTGAGCAGAGTTCTGTGCACATTATGTACTTACCATGCTCATAAAGAATACCAAGCAAGACGAGCTTCCAAGAATGAGGGAAGGAGATACACAGAGTCCACTAGGGAGTCTGCTATGGACAATACCATGTGAATCTAATTTAGTGTGTTTAACAGTTAGACTGTGATTGGAGCTCTGAAAGTGTTTATGAGGGTGGGAGGATGGATAGATTTCATAACTAAATCTGAAACTGCCTAATTTTAGGATTTAATTACCAACCCAGGACTCAGTCCCAGTTTGGCAAAGAGTTTGCTCAGGTTGGAAACCTTTCAGCAAACTTGGGTTGAGTTTCAGGCAAGGCTGGGCTGAACGTCAAGTGGATACGTACTGGGTTTTGAGCAAATGTGTGTCAATATATGATTTCAGGTGTTAAAGTCTTATAGAGTGTCAACTAGAGATGTATCTAAACCAGAACACTAGATCTGAACATCCCGGAACTTCTGGCTGGACTCTGAACCCAGATCCTGATACAAATGTCATAGCTGGCCCCTTTTTCTGTATTGGGTCTAACTAAAACCTTCAATCCAAACATGCCCAAACTTTGGGGAAATCAGAATTTGGATCCAAATTTGGGTAATTGCACCTATATTAGCTTTTAATCCCAAATCAGGCAAAGCAGATTCACTTTGTTTTAGTCATTTGAACACAAATACCAGGGTGAAATTCTGTGCTGTTCAACCCACACAAACAGAAGCCATTAAAAACGTTCGTACAACACTGTGTGAATTGAACCCAATGAGTTTCTCGATCTGGCGCCAAGGTGAGATGAACTGACTTCTTGGGGGACAGTCCATAGTGTATCCCTGGCCATTGGGCCCTAGAAGTACGTTATAAAAGAGGAGGGTGAGGGTGGGACATGATTAGACAAAAGCTGATAACAGAAGAAAGAATGTGTTTCTTTATTTAAACTTCCAGAGATTTCAAGTTTCTAAGATCCTCATGATATTCAGGTATCTGAATGTTTTCCATATTAATATGCAGTGCCAACTTGTTTAAAAATGGTGAACTTGGTGGGTCACATATGCCCCACACTACAGGAATTGCAGGACTCGGGCACCCAGAATAAGATTGCCATAGTCTTATTTGGCTATGCAGATAAGTAAGGAGGAGTAAGCCCTACCCCCTTTGTCCCCTGCTCAAATTATGATTCCAGCTATGGTCAAGAGCAGGAGCAACTGTCTCACTGCACCCCAGCCATTGCAAGTAAGTGGTTGGGAGGGCACGAAGTGGGAGGAACCCTACCTCTGCTCCCCTTACTCATTGGCCAGCTGCAGAGGAAGGAGTATCCTGCTCCTCATAGAAGGGTGAAGTAATTTACTCACCATGCAGGATAAGGAGGGAGCAAAAGGGGAATTGTGACTTTCTGAGTTATAGTTCTTTCTCAGCTAACCACTGCCCCTTACTCAGATTATGAAGTTACAATCCAGTCCACTGTTGTTTTGTTGTTGGTTTTATTTAAAGCAATGTCTCCAATCAGCCCTATTGTCAAGGTGGGTGGGGAAGCATGTTGGAATATAGGTCAGAGACTCTGCCCTATATTCTGATGGTTTTCCTCTTCTTTTTAACAAACACTCACATACCATGCTGCTGGTAGAAAGAAGGGCTATCTTGAACAATGCTCCATTTCTGAATGTGCATCTGCCAGCATTTAAAAAATATTTTTAAAGAAAACAAACGAGCAAAAATCAATGGATTTAAACATGGGTACACGTCACACACAGGTTTTCATACATGTAAGTAATATTTGGCTCCTTCCTCACTAAAATTTAACTCTCATTAAAGTGCAGTTTTAAAATGTTTTATTCTAACAGTTTGGTCGGTACCACTGAGGCCAACCAAATTTATGGTTAATACTTTTCTTTTTTTCCTTTTTGTGTGAAAGAAGAATCAGGCTTATATCTGTCAGTCACCTTTCATATACCTTTGTTAATATGTATGATGTTTAGGTCCTCTAAGGGTATATCTACATGGCAATGTAAGTCCAGGGTTAGTAGAACTCAAGCCAGCAGACCCTAGGTTTGTTAACCTTGGGATTGTGCATCAAAACTCATTTGTAGCCCCAGGTTAGGAATTATTAAACCCTGGGTTCAAGTCGATGGCTCCAGTGTCTACACTGCATTATGTGGGCCTGAGTCCAACCACTCATATCCCATACTTCCCAGTGCCCTCCCAAAATGTGGCCGCTCTTGCCCTTTGTTCGTGGGAAAACTTGACTTTTCACCAAACTTGACTGTCCAGAGTGCAAAGAAAGTCAGCCCATGGGATTGTAGGGTACGTTTGGCAGACTCCTAGAGCACAAGTCCAGTGGGGCTGTGTCTACACTGTAAAGCTTGAACCCTGGGTCCTGGCTTGACTCAGGCTTGGACCCTCCATGCCCATGGGGTTCTGCGACCCTTGGTCCAAGCCCTGGGTTAGCACGATTTGTGCGTAGACTGAAGAAGGGTTAGGCTTGAGCCTGAGTTTGAACACTGGACGTACATTGATGTGTAGACAGATCCTTAGATTCTCTCTCTTGTGCACACACACAAAACTACCCTTCAGAATAACATGTACTCTACATACCTGCTGCATGCACACAATATAAATATAAAAAAGGCAACTATGGTTACTCCTTGAGGATGCATCTTACATCATGAGAAATTGAATCATGTTTTGTATTGCTTTAGAGGTTCTGAAGAAAACTAAACTCATGTAAACTGCAAACTGCTGAGAAGTTCTTGATACCCGAAGGTAGATTACTTTATCTTTAATAGCCTTGCCCTCTTGGCACCTGATTCAATAAGCTGGGTGTGATAGACACAGACGCGCACACACATGCACACTTGTACAGTTCAAGGTTTGTCTTGCCCCCCCTGCCCAGAACCAGAAACATAAATCTTGTTTCTCTAATAAAGACATTTAAAGCAGAAAGTTATGATAATATTCCCAATATTTCTAAGTTAGGTCTGTCACTGGCAGTAGGAGGCATTTGTCTTTCCTGTCACTCGGCCTCCTTACTTGGGCCCCTGGGGACAGGAACATTTGGTTTTCCTGAAATTTTCAATAAAGGACAGGCAAATAATGCCTTTCTCTACTCTACTTTCCCAAGCTTAACTCCAGCAAGGGTGTCTTGCAGGGACAATTAAACTGAGCTGTTGCCTCAGTTTAGGTGGACATTGTTATTGCAGCATTTGTCCCCTTCCTGACAAATCACATTATTCTTGTGCCCTCAGACCATTAGTGGGCCCACAGGGAGCCAGGTGGTGATCATGAGTGGCTGATCTTGCATTCCTCAGCCCTGAGGCAGATGAAGTCTGACTTAGAGAGGTCCTTTGATTCTGTGTATTAGTTAAATGGGGGGATGGAAGAAGGACAAAAAGAAACTCTGTTGAGTGCTGTCCTATGCCTCTGAGCAGACGGCTGTCATCTACTTAATGTTTAGAGTGTATCTGGTGCTGTCAGACACGTTCAATAAGTGCCCCACTTTTGTGCCTCAGGCTTGACTTTTTTCTAGCCAAAGGTTGCCATGTCCCCCTCCTCCTTCCACCAGCGAAGTATCCGTTTTCATTCGCTCTTCATTCTCCACAGCAGCAGTTTGTGCTACAGGGTTGTTTTAACGTGAACAACACCTTATGAACCTCTCCGTTTGTGCTGAAATGTCTTTTTTTTTCACTTAGCAAATGTTTTGCTTGTGAATTGACAGCCCTGGGAGACAGACGTGCTCTAGATTTCCAGAGACTGGCACAGGTGGCAGCAGCACGAACTTCCTTACGTTGCCCCGCCCACCGTGTCAGAACATTTTGCTCAAGGTGCCACTTTTTAGAGAGAAGATGGATAAGTCTCCGTTTAGTCCTGGGCCTCTGCAGCAAGACTGCCAGAAAGGGTGCCAAGCGTCATGGGGTGTGTGTCGGGTGGGCACATGTCCAAGAAGAACTGGACTAAGACGATCAAGCTCAGTTCAAAGACTACAAAAGCAGCCATCAGATAGCAAACTGTCTGGGACGCTATTGAGCTTAGTCACCGAGGGACAAATTCATCCTTGGTGCAACTGCGTTAAACTGAATGGAGTTACCCTAGAGATTTATTTCACTTGCAGAGACTTCAGTGCTAGGGGCCATAAAAATATCAATAGATAGATAGTAAATTACTGATTTCAAGGTGAAAATCTCTCTATCTAATTACTAACCCCGTCAGCCATCCAGTGACCAAATCCCCTTACAGCACCTTTTGAGATAATTTTTAACTCTAATCCTGCAATACTGCACTAGTACTTGTATAACACCCTGGCCAATGTGTGTTATCTATCCCCTCTGAGCTCAGTCCACAGAGCATGTGAGCCTGTGACAGACCAGGGCTGCCGAGTCTGGGTCTTTTGCTCAAGCTATTAGAGACTCTTGCTTTTAGCTCTGCAAGCCCCTGCTTCATTCCCTGATGTATTAGCCAAAGTGGCAGATATCATAGGTGCCTTTCTTTTATTTATCTAAAATAGCTGAATAGGGAGTGAACCATCATAGAAATGTAGGGCTGGAAAGGACATTGAAAAATCATCAAGTTCAACCCTGTGTGCTGTGGCAGGACAAAGTAAACCTAGAAGACCATCCCTGGCAGATGTTTGTCCAGCTTGTTTTAAAAAGCTTCCAATGATGGGGATTTCACAACCTCCCTTGGAAGCTTATTCCAGAGCTTAACTACCCTTATAGTTAGAAAGTTTTTCCCAATAGCTCCCTTGCTGCCGATTAAGCCCATTACTTCTTGTTCTACTGTGACGTTGCACTCCATATGCTTGTGCTTATGAATGTGAATATGATGTAACTGGAATATGCTTTATGCAAAAGGACTCTTGTAAGGTATCATTACAAAGTTTATAATCTACTGAGTGTGTTCATCTTATTTGTTTGCATGTATTATTTCTATGTCTGAAGTTAGGAGAATAAGACATAAACTTGTATTACTGATATAAACATATTAAGTGGAAGCCATTAAGGGTGCTTCAGAATCAATGAACTATAAATGGCTCTGTTTACTTGCAAACCTTCCTGTGTACCTGTGGGCCAGCCCAGGAAGAATGGAGGCTGGGGTCTCACAGGACATGTGATCATGTCACCTGATGCTAGAATCCATCTTAATCCTTGTACTTTTCCATTCAGAAAGAAGGGTGGGGGCCAAGCACAGACAAAGGACTCCCGCCTTGTGCAAAAGCTATAAAAAGGGGGTGGAGCAGGACAAAGGTGCGGCCAGTCATAAGAAAGCCCCTGCTTACCACCTAAGATGCTGCTGGAAGTAACAAGGTCTGTACTGGGGAAAGGACTGGGCCCAGGCTAGAAAGGAGTCTAGTCTGTGAAAGAAGCTTATTGGAACATCTCTGAGGGTGAAATATTACCTGTAATCAGTTTCTTAATGTATTAGGCTTAGACTTGCATGATTTTGCTTGGTGATTTACTTTGTTCTGTCTGTTATTACTTGAAACCACTTAAATCCTACTTTTTATACTTAATCAAATCACTTTCATTTATCAATGAACCCAGAGTAAGTGATATACCTGGGGGAGCAAACAGTTGTGCATAGCTCTCTCTCAGTGTTATAGAGGGCGGACAATTTATGAGTTTACCCTGTATAAGCTTTATACGGAGTAAAACAATTTATTTGGGGTTTGGATCCCATTGGGAGCTTGGTGTCTGGATGCTGGAGTCAGGTAACTTGCAGAGCTGTTTTCACTTAAAGCCTGCAGCTTTGGGGGCGTAGCCTGGACCCTGGGTCTGTGTTGCAGCAGGCTAGCATGTCTGTCTCAATGAGGCAGGGTTCTGGAAGTCCCAAGCTGGCAGGGAAAATGGGCTCAGAGGTAATTTCAGCATGTCAGGTGACAGTCCCAAGGGGGTCTCTGTGACCAAACCCGTCACACCTACCTTCAGTGGACACTGAGAACAATTGATTACCATCCTCTTTCTAACAGCCCTTAACATATTTGAAGACTATCATCAGGTTCCCCCTCAGTCTTCTTTTCTCAAGACTAAACATGCCCAGTTTTTTTAACCTTTCCTGATAGGTCAGGTTATCTAAACCTTTTATTATTTTTGTTGCTCTCCTATGGACTCTTTCCAGTTTGTCCGCATCTTTCCTAAATTGTGGTGCTCAGTACACAGTACTCTAGCTGGGGCCTCACCAGTGCTGAGTAGAGTGGGACAATTGTCTCCTGTGTCTTACATTAGAATGCTTCTGTTAATACACTCCAGAATCATATTAGCCTTTTTTGCAGCTGCATCACATTGACAACTAATATTCAGTTGTGATCCACAATAACCCCCAGATCTTTTAAGCAGTACTAGACTGTTGGTCCCCATTTTGTAGATATGCATTTGATTTTTCCTTCCTAAGTGAAGTATTTTGTCTTTATTGACTTTCATCTTGTTGAATCCAAATCAATTCTCCAATTTTTCAAGGTCATTTTGAATTTTAAACTTGTCCTCCAAAGTGCTTGCAACCCCTATCAGCTTCGTGTCATCTACAAATTTTATAAGCACACTCTCTACTCCATTATCCAACTCATTGATGAAAATATTGAATAGTACTGGGCCTACGACTGACCTCCGGGGGATCCCACTATATATGACATCCCAATGTAACAGCCAGCCGTTGATAACTACTCTTTCAGTATGGTTTCAACCAGTTGTGCACCCACCTTATAGTAATTTTATCCAGACCACATTTGCTGAGCTTGCTTATGAGAATGTCACTTGAAACTATGTCAAAAGCCTTACTAAAATCAAGGTATATTGCGTCTATTGCTTCCCCTCTCTCTACACTAGGTCAGTAATGCTATCAAAGAAGGAAATTAAGTTGGTTTGGCATGATCTGTTCTTGACAAATCCATGTTAACTATTCCTTATAACCAGTGATGAGCTGCCAAAATCTTAACAATGGGTTCCCTCCTCACCTCACGAGGGGGTTATTGCCCACCTCTGCCCCCCCCCGGGACTCCTGCCCCATCCAACCCCCCCCGCATTCCTTGACGCCCCCCCACCCCAGGACCCCTGTCCCATCCACCCCCCTCCCCTGTCCTCTGACTGCCCCCAGAACCGGGCAGGAGGGTCTCGTGGGCCACCGTAGTGGGTGCCCACCCCTAAGAGCCAGAGGCACCTGCCGGGGGGGCAAGGTGGGGAGTCCCGGAGGTGCTTACCTGGGGCAGCTCCCAGGAAGCATCCAGCAGGTCCCTCTGGCTCCTAGGAGCGGGGGAGTGTAGCTAGGCAGGGAGCAGCCGCTCCCCCACTGATCACATCAAAAGTGGCGCCTTAGGCGCTGACTCCCTGGGTGCTCCAGGGCTGGAGCACCCACAGGGAAAATTTGGTCGGTGCAGAGCACCCACCGGCAGCTCCCCACCCTGCGCCCGGCCCCAGATCACCTCACCTCTGCTCTGCTTCCACCCCTGAGCGCACTGCCCCACTTTGCTTCTCCGCGCCCCACCCCGGCTTCCCGCGAATCAGCTGTTCGGCGGGAAGCCTGGGAGGGCTGAGAAGCAGGTGGCGGCTTCCCACTCAGGCTGAGGGTGGCAGAGGTGAACTGGGGTGGGGAGCGGTTCCCCTGCGCCCCCCCCCCGCGCCCGGCCGAGGTTACCTGATGCGGCGTGGGCGGCCCTCCTCGCATCCCCCCGCCCCAGCTCGCTTCCGTCTCTCTGGGCCTGAGCGGGAAGCCACGGCCTGCTTCTCAGCCTGCCCCAGCTTCCTGCATGAACAGCTGATTCGCGGGAAGCCTGGGGGGGCGGAGAACCAGGGTGGGGCGGTGCTTTCAGGGGAAGAGGCGGAGGTGAGCTGGGGCCGGGGGTGGGGCGGGGAGCTGCTGGTGGGTGCTCTACACCCACCAAATTTTCCCCTTGGGTGCTCCAGGGCTGGAGCACCCATGGAGTCGGTGCCTAAGGCGCCACTTTTGGCAGGTTAAATTTAGAAGCCCTTTTAGAACTGGTTGTCCCTTGAGGAACAACCGGTTCTAAAAGGGCTTCTAAATTTAACAACCTGTTCTAGCCAACTGGTGTGAACTGGCTCCAGCTCACCGCTGCTTATAACCCTATTATCCTCCAGGTGCTTCCAAACTGATTGTTTAATGGTTGGTTCTAGTTTCTTTCCAGGCATTGAAGTTAGGCTGACTGGTCTTTCTCTATTCCACTTTCCGAAGCTTAACTCAGCAAGTATGTTATGGGGGAAACGACATACAGCAACCTATGGCTTGTTTTGTGGCTTCATCATTTTGAATGTTTAGGAAATATTTGAGAAGCTCAGCATTTTGTCATGTATAAAGATTCTGTTTTCTTTTCTGTTTGTTCTACTTACCCTAGGCACACCATGTACCTTCAGACAGAGATCTCTTCACCCATATCATGTCAGTAAGTGTCAATGATATAATTCTACCATTCTGTGGGGTTAAATAGGCAGATGGATCTCTGTCTGACTACATAATACATTTTCTTACTAAGCACTCTAGTCTAATGTCTAGACTTCCAAATGCAATGACGCGATTAATTTTTGTATTTGGTAAACATCGTACATGTCACAAAGAGGTAGGCTCTCTTCTTTAATAACTTTCAAGGGATTACCAATCAGGTGGAGTGTTTTCCATTCGTTAGTATTTTTCGTATTTGCATTCATAGATGAGCGACATTGTGGAGAAGATATGTATGTTAATTGAGCTATTTTGCATGAATTTGTGTTCTAAAGGAGAACTATTGCAGTGCCTGTGTGGAAACATGGGTCAAAGTGGTCAAAGATCTCATAGATGTCCACCACCTATCACTCTTTATACTGAGCACCCAACCCTGCCCACCTGTATGTATATGTGTAAGTGAATTCACGTGACTACATCATTGAACAGGAATGGCTGCAATGAGGCAAATTAGACATGTTCAAAAGCCTTGGCATGTTCTGACCCTAAGTAAATAGTAAAAATGATTAATTACTTCAAGGAGAATTGTGATAGATTGATTAGTTATTAAATTAGAACATGAGAAGTGCTATGTTAGACCTAAGTATTATTACTGGAATGAGGGTCTGATCCAAGGCCCAAATCCTTGCTGTTCTGAGGACCTATGAGGAAACATGAAGACCCAAACAGCCAAAAGTATAAAGAGAAACATCAGGAAAATATGTAAGTGTGTCAGGAGTAGGAAGCTTTCAGAAATCAGCAGGTCCGCCAACATATTAAGGGATAATCAAAGGGGATAAGGAGATTAGAGTCATCGGTGCATGATTTCTTTTCATTGGTCGTCACCACAGAGAACGATGAGGACATACTCAGCATGAGTTCACGCTTTACAGATATTGACAGTGAGAGAGTGTCATTCACAGAGGCATCAAAAAAGATGGAATAGATCAACTTGGGACATTTAATCTCAATAAATCATTAGGACCAGATGGCATTCATCTGAGAGTTCAGAAAGAATTGAAGAACAAAGTAGCAGAACTACAAACAAAAATTCTGTAACATATCATTGACAACAACTTTGTGTGCTGCATATCAGCACGGTAGCCATTTTTTAAAGACAGGTGTGGTCTAAGGAATTTGTATGTAGACCAATGAGTTTTGCTTCAATTCCTGGAAAATTGTTGAAAAAAGGTAGATTTACAAAGCGTTTAGATGACTAAATTTAAGCTAGTGTGATTTTTATAATCTACGAGAATTATTGGACAGAATTAATTAAAAAACGTAGATAGGAGAACAGGGAATATAATTTATTCATTCCTTCAAAATACTTTATAGAAAGTTTTTCACCAGAGTCTGTTAAGGAAATTTGTAACTAGTAGGAGAGAGGTAAAATCAATTCCTGTCATAGATCCACAGCTGGTTGAGAGAGAGGAATAAATGCCTAAGTGTCAGAATATGTTGCTGCAGGGATCAGTACTAGAACAGGTGTTGTTAAATGCACATCATGTCTTTAGTAATGATTTAGAAAAGGGGGAGAGTAGGGAGGTGGCTCCTGACACTATATTAGTCTGCTTAGTTAATAGTGGGAGTTGTGAGGTGCATTGAAATGCCTAACAAAACTAGGTAATTGGGCAATATAATTCAGTACAGATGGGTACAAAGTAACGTACATTGGAAGGAATGATTTAACACTGTTATTACGTACAGATTAACTGTAGGGATAGATAAAGGGACAGATTATGGCTGCTCCATTGCAGATGCACATGGAAGTGTCCCTTTTAATATAATAGATGAGATCAGTGGTGCATAGAACCCTTTTTTTCCAGAGCACGCTCATGCATGAGCCAATCATAATGTGGCTGGAGGTCTGGATAGCACCTGGAGGGGAAGGGGAGCAAGCACTCCAGGCAGTGTCAGGGGTCTCAGAGGGGGGTATGTGTGGATGGGGTGAGGGTGAAGTCATAGTAGGTTTGCGCCAGGGGAGTATTGTTTTACCCTAGTCTACAGAGGTAATAAGGAGTACCTGAGGCTGTGTCCCCCAGTGCCTTTTTACCAGGGGTTCTCAAATTGTTGGTTGGGACCCCATTTTAATGGGGTTGCCAAGGCTGGTGTTGGCCCTGGGCTCCAGCAAGTCTGAAGCCCAAGCCCCGTCGCCCAGGGCTAAGGTTACATGCCCCCCGCCCAGGGCAGAAGCCTTTGGGCTTCAGCTTTGACCTCAGGGCTCGGGGGCGGGCTTCAATCTTCAGTCCCCCTCCTGGGGTCGTGTAGTAATTTTGTCGTCAGTAGGGGGTCGCAGTGCAATTAAGTTTGAGAACCGCTGCTTTACATAACACCTCATTTGTCACTGTTCAGGCAGCCAGACTCCTAACCCTGCCTTTGCCTAGATCACGTCAGGCTTGTAAGAAGTATGAATGAGCCCAAGATCTCGGCATCAATATAGATAGCTGATTGAAGATGTCTGCTCAGCATGAAGTGATGGTTGTCAGAAAGCTGAGGTTAGACTGAATTAAGAAGAAAATAGCATTATAATGCCATTGTATAAATCTATAGTATGTCCTCACCTTAAATATTTATTCAGGTTTGCTCTTTTCATCCCAAAATCTCTCTCTCTCACACTCACACACTCACACATACACACAAACACACACACACTTTTTAAGTAAAATGGGTCAGTTAAGTTTGTAGAGGATGCAGAACTGTTGTCTTACTAACCCTCCTTATATACGTAACCTTACTAACCTTCCCTATATGCATAACCTTCTCTTGATCCTTTCTTTTTTCCACCATCGATCCAGAGAAGGTTAACCACAGATGAGAGGTATGGATTGAAGAGGGAAAGAAGCTCCATAATACAAAAATAAGGGGGGCCTCTGTGAAATTGATTTCTATTTATTGTTATCACACCCCTATGAATGGGTCTAGCCTAAGGATTTTTGGGAGGGTTAGTGAGACAACACTTTGGCATCCTCTCCAAACTTACCGGTAATTGACCCATTTTACTTAAAAAGTGTGTGAGGGGCTGGAGGAAAGGAAGGTATATTTGCATTTCCCACTCCAAGCAGAAATGGAGCCCAGCTGCGTATTCCTTTCACTCCTAACAATCAGTCTGCATCATTTATATTTTCACGGTTAGCTTCACAAAGGAAAGGACTAGAGACTATTTTTTTTACGTGAAAGCTGAGATTTTCCCCCAGGGAATCAAAAGACTAGCCTTTTAACAAGGGGCTCATAGGGACCTCTTCCAAATCATCAGAGCTTGGTTGAATAGGAAAACTGCCTCCTTGGGAGGGTTGGATTGATAAATTATTGCAGTAGGTAGGAAGTGTTTGCTTTGTTTTGTTGCTTTTTATGCTTTTTGTTGTTGTTTGTTGTTACAGGAATATGAACAGCAGCTTCCCTGCGTAGGTTTACAAAGCACATATCTAAAGTGAATGTTTTATGTTTTGGAGTTTCATGGAGAGACAATATTTTCTTCTATATGGTTCAGGGAATTTGAGATGTCAGCAAAATGCTTTTAAAAAAAATCTTCCATGTTATAAACTGGATTCTTTTTCTACTGTGACTTCCTCTAATTAGATAAAAACCAACTTTCCATCAGAAGGGCTGTGCTTTCTGCAGCTCCCTCATTCCCACTTAGAATGCACTGTTGGCAGAAAGAGGACATTGCTGAAATTGTTGCTACCAATTATATAGTAAAAAATCATTCCACTGAGAAAGCATTGACCAAACTTTATCTCATTAAGACAAAGTCCAGATGTTTTGTTTATGTGTGGTTTAAAATCAATGCTGTAAATTCTTCCAGCTACATATAATTTGCAACAGAAACAGAGAACAAATGGGTATGGCTCCCCTCTTTTGTTTTAATTCATAAGTGAAATGCTAGTTTCTCTTCTAAATACAAACTTTAAGAAGGAAATCAATTAAATGGCATGTCAAAGAGACTTCACAGAGAGAAGTTGCAGGAAAGATTGTGAAGTAGGTAGGAGGAATTATGAAGAACATTTCAGACTAGATAATGTTGGGTAGGAGGCCAGATAGCAAAATTTCAGGAATTATGTTAAATTCTAGACTTGATTGTTTCCTGTTTTAGGTTATCGGGAGGAAGTAGGGAGAGAAAGCAAATAC